>NC_143553.1:31147500-31472500 GCF_054136105.1 Typopeltis vanoorti
ATATATTATATCAGGTTGTTTTTTCTCTAAAGGGCATACTTCAACAGATATAAAGATATAAAAACGTTAGCAGAAAGATACCCACTCCTATCTTATTAGAACGTTGGAAGGTCTAACACGGCAGACATATGGAGCAGGGGGTTCTCATTATTGTCCTAAATCCTTTGAGCTTTCTTTAATATCTAAAGGGATGCAGAAGGGAGAATCTTGGCAACAGGTCAGTGAAAGTGTAATCAGATAAATGCTCCATTCAACAGAACAGTGGATTCTTCCTGGAATTGCAGCCATACTTATACGATGCTCCATTACATCATAGTAGCTGGAGACGAACTAACTTGAAATCCTCACATTAGATAAAATATGAAGTGACCCTAAAAGCGGGGGGGAAAGGATATGCGCAATTAAAAGTACATCTTGACAATGCTGCACTGGCAGACATATGGAGGATTTTCAACCATAATCTCCTGGTTTATGCTCAAACTTGAAATCCTACACTCTTGATTCAAGCAAATGTAGGATTTGAGGTTTACTGGATCCACTCGTGATCGAATTTATATCTCCTGTTCTTTTATAAACAGAATAATTAAAATCAAACATACTGACATTAACTTGTTTAATAACTCTGTTCACAGAATGGTAGAATAACATAGAAAAATGTGAAAAATAGGTTGTGAAGCATTTCCAGTGTGACTGAAGCCTATCATCACATTCGATACAATTTGCTTGAGCTAAATTGAATGGATTTCCTGCAAAATGTGCTAATTGTATCAATACAAATAAAAATTCATTTTAAGCTCTTCAATGCACTTTATAAGGAACCAACGAGAAAAAAAAATTGACTTTTTGTATTATATTCCATGCTAATGTGCTTTTAGCAAATATGCGTAGGTGTCAACTCGTTACAACTCGATATCCCTTTTGCAGTTCTTCACAACCTATTTTCACGTTTTTCTGTTATTCTACATTACACGCACGAAGTTATTAACATGCTGATCGGACTACTTTTCAAATTATGCCACGTAGTCTCAAACGATACAAGACCGACTATATTAAGAGACGTTTATCTATCGAGCATTGGTTCAGCAGTTACCGTTTTTCTTCTGAACGGTCCAAAACGTTTCCTGTATATAATTTTTTTATATACAGGAAAAGCATATAAAATTTAAATATTAAAATTTATATAATCTTTCACAAATATAATTTTCTAATTGTAAGAGTGCTTGTGAGAGATTTTCTTTTTTTGTTCCACCAGGCTTCCACGTACAAATATAATGTTCACTGGATAACGATTTACAAGATATTCGTTTTCATGAGGCGATTTTCGCCTAAGGAGATGAAACAGTCGTCTCTGCTACTCTATCTCTTGAGTTCTCAGTTCTGTGCTCGCTACTCGTGCTCCTTGTATCACCGCTCGATCCTCTTATGTCTTTATAATAAAGAAACAATAGAAGAGATATTTCCGAATAATTAAAAAAAAAAAAAAAGTGGGGGGGGGTACTTTTCTTCAAGAAGGTGGCAGAATAATCCATTATTCTAGAACCTATTTTTCACATTTTTCTATGTTATATAAATATTTGATTATTGCTCGCAGAATGGTATTCTATCATTCTGTGAGCAATAATCAAATATTTATATGACAAACTTTGATTGGCATGTAAAAAATTAAAGAAACATCAAAACACTATTTTTAACAGTTTGTTATCTCTAACAAACACTATTTCTAACGTTTTGATTTTATAAACAGGAAGCAAAAGGCATCAGATGAAGGGTAAAAAGGGGAAGAGCTTGATCTTGCAATTAGTTTAAAGATTTTATCGACTAACGTATGTTACTTACATATGAAACTAATTAAATAAACAAACAACTTTTGGGGGGGGGGAAGGAAGAGTAGTATAGATCTTATTATGGAAGAGTGTGAAATAAGCACATTAAATTAAATTTCCTGTTTAGAGTATTAGAAACTAGAAATATATTGAGAATAGCCTTGCTTATTAATACAGCATTGCTGCTAGTAAATCGTATATTGTCTATATTATATACTATATTGTATACAGTATATAGTATTGCTGTTGTGGATCGTTGTTTTCGAACAACAAATTTCCATGTAACGCCATATGATGATGTTCTTTGTAAATGTTTGTTTACTTTAAGGCAATCTTACGTTGCTTTTCTTCCGGACGATGCAGTTCACTTAAGAAGACCTTCTTAGCCGAATTCTACTATCTTATTTAAAATAGTAACTGAAGTATTGAGCACAGCAAATTATGGTATTAAAATAATATTTAAGTTCAATTCTTTGTATATTCAAGAGAGAGAGAGAGAGAGAGAGAGAGGGCGGGGGGGGGGGGAAAGAGCCTTCGTAGCTCAGTCAAATTCGACGATGCCCTTTGGTTGAAAAGACTTGAGTTTGAATCCTGTTTAGGAGGCAAAGACCTTTCTCAGGGCTTCCTAACTAGAGATGAGTTAGCCAGTCTCATACAGAAGTTGCAGAGTTTTCATCTCAGATCATTAATTAGGTTTCAAAGAAGCCAAATTACTTGGCCGTGATAGGCCAACACGTAACGAGAAAATGAAAATGGGGGTGGGGGAAGCGAAGCTTATCAAAACAGGAAAAATACTTCTTACCTACACGTTTTAATTACAAGAAGCGTTTAGTTTAGTTCAGTTTACCCTTCGACTAACAGTCGACTCCTTGACACCAAACTTGCAAACAGTATTACTAGATTCGAGATGGCCAGTGCTGCCAACTCTGACAATCCCATGTTGAACATTTCATACAAACCGTCCATATTACCTCCCAAGGCTTATTAGCGAACTTCTTTGTCAAACAACGCAGAATAAAGAAAAAAAAACATTACTAAAAATAAATATAAACGATGACAATCGTAAAGATAAACATGGATGTAAATAGCTCAACTCCTCTTTTTAATTTATTTTTCAGAAGTAATAAGCTGGTCACTGAAAGAGAACTGGATATATTCTATGAACCTTCAGCTTAACGGTGAACTGTAAACACTAGAAATATTAACACTGGTTTAGTGCTGCTGTTGTTTCATTAACAGTGGTAGTACAATATCATCCGAGTACATAGAAAGGTTTACTATGGTTGTCCCAGTGTTTTTGAATTCAGGCTGAAACAACAACATGTAACTCAGCTTCAGTTAGATTGTAAAGGTTCTTGGTCTGGACAAAGTAAGTGGCACTCAAAAGTAGTCTCAACTTTTTTTTTTTTTTCCCGGAAATCGACAGACAGCTGATTTCCGCTCGTTACTATCGTAGAGGTTGAGTGGGTTATCAGATGTGAGGTGATGTTTCCTAATCAGCAGTTATTTGTTTGTAAGTTATTTGTTTATAAGAAAGATTTTGCTCAGTCCTAGGATTAAAAACCCGAGTTGCTTCTAGATGTAACACTCCTAAATGCCTGTGCCAAAGATCAATTAATTCTAAAATCGAAAAAAAAATTTTTGGTGAGTGACTACAATCGAACTTGTAACGGTCTTTCTTCTGAGACCAGATGTCATGAAAGTTATGAAGATGCCAAGCAGACCCGATAGACTAGCCAGACGAACGCATCCAATTAAAATGTATTATGGTGACATAATACACTGGTCTAAAAAATAAAAAAAAAAGCCTTAGTTGCGTCAGTCTTAAATCCAAAACTAAACAAGCCACGTAGACTCTAAGAATGCTATTTAATATCACCCAGAAATTAAAAAAAAAAAAAAACTATATACGATTAACAAAACAGGATTAGTCAGTTATTTATTACAAAAAGGGAAGGAGGAAATGAAGATAAATGAGAAAATTGTAAGATTATTATGCAGCATATTAAACAGAAAATTACATACATTTCAGAGGACAGCGGAAGAAAATCAGGAAAAGAAGAGAACGTGAAGTGCAGTATTTACAACAAATAATAGAGGAAAGTCAAAAAACAGAGAGAGAGAGAGAGAGAGAGAGAGAGAGAGAAAAACCAACCTGGTATTTTAGACCATGAAAAGCATATGACAATCTGAGTCGTTAAACATGATGGAAAACATTAAAAGATGCGAATCAACACAACTTATAAATAGTATAAAGAAGCCTTTATTAGATGTATATATTAGTATATCGAAATTAGTCAAATTCGGCATGTGGAAATTTTGCCGTGTATCCATTCTGTAACCCCGTCCTGGCTCAACACATTCAACTGGCCAATTGTATTCAAACCAAAATTGGTGCCTGATATTCTCAGTGTGATTTTGATTAGGAGATCACTATACTGAAATGACTACACACAATATTTGTACCTTGTATTAGTTATACCGTTATACCATAGCGTTCGTGTACTGAATCTTCGATGCAGCAAAACATATTCGAATTAGTTTCAATAATGAACAACAGATGTCACCAGTATAGTAGTCAAATATATATTCCGACTGAAGGTTTTCACTACATCTATTCTGTACACCAGCGCTTTTCAAACTGTGGGCCGCGGCCCCCTTGGTGGGGCTGTTTAGTTTTGTTGAGGGGGGCCGTGAAATAATGAAAACAAATTTAAAATGTTTTAAGACTAAGTGTGTGGCATGTCAAATGTGTATGTAAGATGCTAAAAATGTAATATTTGCATTTGATTTTTGGAATATTCGCTGTGTATGTTTTGTATTGAATATAAATAACAATAAAGATTATAATAATATGTCTGTATTACGATTTTTTTTTCGATGGGAGCCGTGAAATATTTTAATTTTTCCAAGGGGGTCTTTCCATTCATAAGTTTGGGAAGCACTGCTGTATACTAACGAGCAGTAAAATCGATGACATAATAACGGAGGTGATAATTACTTAACTGCTCCAGAAAACTGGGAATCGAGGAAGTCCAGATCCCGAAGGCATCATCGAGAGCTTTGCTTCGGCGAGAGCGAGAGAAAAATATTTCGAATATTAAGTATTTTAATGATATATATATTTTTATCTTTTAATATTAAATGGATATATATTTTTATTAAAGTTTATGTTTTGTGTCCGCCTTTTTTACATTGCTTTAAAATACCGTCCGAGTAGCTTGTACATACAGAACAATTTGAAGAGGGGGCTAGAAAAATGCATGCGCTCGTATTTCTCATTCTCGAGTGCTCGTCCATAATGCAGGCTTGCGGAAGGTGGAACGTGGTAGTTTTATAAAAAAATGTCACATAATAGAAAAATATTTACTTTTTAAAAAAATTCCAAACATTTGGTAAACCCATTTTTAGAATGGATCCGGAGTCTTCTCTTTAAATAAATAAACAATTGACATTACACTGGGTGAATGAGTGGGGATGTCAATTCAATGTTTCAAAGTGTAAGGTTTTGAAATTTGGGAAGCAGAGATGGGATGTAAAGTACACAATCGGTGGAAATATCTTGGAGGAGGTAGAGGAGATGAGAGATCTGGGAGTGACTGTAGACAATGACTTAAAATTTCAGGGACATGTTATTAAAATTGTGAAGACAACACAGCGGATAATGGGAATGATGCGGAGAACATTGACTTGTAGAAGTAAGGATGTTATGGTTCCTTTGTATAAGGCTTTGATCAGGCCACATATGGATTACTGTGCACAGATCTGGTCACCTGGTTTTCAAAAAGATGAAATTGCGTTGGAAAAAGTTCAGAGGCGATTGACTAAGATGGTTTCTGGTCTCTGGAATGTTGTGTATGAAGATAGATTGAGAAAATGCAATTTGCAGAACTTGGTGGATAGAAGGAGTAGAGGGAATATAATCAAGACATATAAACTGTTAAGAGATTATTACCAGATTAATATCGGGGAGGTTTTGCATAGAATGGATGAAGATAGGGTGAGAACAAGAGGTCGTCCCTGGAAGCTGTATAAGGAGTGTGTAAGCAAGGGAGTGAGGAGCAGGTTTTTTGCATGGGGAGTGGTGAGTGATTGGAATACATTGTCCGAGAGTGTGGTTAGTGCAGAGACAGTGAATATATTTAAGGCGCGGTATGATAAACTGTGTGTATAACGGTGGACCTCCCACGATGAGTCTTTGACTCCATGGAGGTTTTATAATAATAATAATAATAATAATTAAAACGTTATAGAATAAATATTTAAAAGAATTCTTATAATTTATAGTATATATTTCTCTGCATAAATAGCCAGGAAGAAAATATTCGGGGGGGGGGGACGTTCTTCTTAATAGCATTATTGGGTAGTGAAACCTTTCATTTAAATTTCAACTGTTATTATCAAAACAGTTGCAACTTAAAGCCATTGTTATAGCATATAACTGAGGCGGATAAAGCCGGTTGGAACCCCTGGCGGTAAAATTTACGGGGCCCCTAAAAATTTCTACATTTGGAAAAGTTGACGACATTTCTCTTGCAGCCTGGTATACTTGAGTAGCAGCATTGAATTGGTCTTTATCTTCTTTTTAAAATAGTAGAAACTGTTCCAATTCATCAAAAATGCGTAATATCGTTCTCATAGATCGCTTTCAATATTTCCACATGGTTCGGAGCCTCTGGCGGCCGTCAGGTCCGAAACCCGCTTGATCCACTTCTGACTGCAGATATAATTTCATTCTTTCTAAATAAAGTGATTTCAAATTTTAATAGTGATCCTAATGTCAAATTTCATTAAATTTCAAGTCAGTAAGGCTTATTTATTACCATTTCGAATCATTTTGTAGTTTGCCGATAAAAATGGAATAATTTAAAAAAAAAAGTCATCACTCATTCTTAAACCTAGGACTACTTTAACAGAGAAAATTCCTGCACTACACACACCTACACATATATTATATCACATATGTGACCGGATGATGACGAAATATTTCGGAACAGATCTCAGATAGCGAGATGTAGTTCTCGCGGAATAAATCCGGGAGGACTATTTCGACTGAACGATGAAGGGGAGTAACAAGTTCGGTGCGTCAGCAGTTCAATCGTAAAAGGGACTGACTTACACTTGAAATCATCCTCAGTCTCTTCTCTCACTTTATAACTTTTTGAAATTTAAAGCATGACGGATAACATGCTCTAAAATAATTTGCCAAAGAATATGTCCTTTCGGTCAAGGAAATAGAAATCATACTAAAAATCGCAAGATTTCCGTTATGTTATTTATTTATTTAATAATGATCCCATTTACGAATGCTTTACACTTATAGCCCATTAATATCGTGAGGGGAGTAAGGGTCAGTAATCGGTAAATCAAACTCCAGAAGATAAACATGGAACTTTTTCAAGCCATTTCAGGATACTGCAGACTGTTGGTCTCACAGACTTTTCATTTTCCACCTAAAGACATTCGCACACATCCATGCTCTTCGACGGGGGGGGGAGAAGGATCCTTGGATCAGTGGTGATTAAGATAGACTGGATTCTGCATACAGATCATCCTATCAATAACTTCGTTCTGGAAACTAGCGTGGACAGTAAAACATCTAATTTGCTAGCGTTAGGAAAATTCGTTCACTTTTCGAACTTGCAAAATAATGGTTCTCAAGCGTAGCTAATTTAGTTCAGGCGTCAAAACTGATCGGCTATTTCTTGAATACAATCTTGATAAATTTCGAACGAAAGGAAGTTTATAACTCAAATTTAACCTTCAAGAATTAACTGCAGGTATTGTAATTATTATTATTTTTCAATACTTATGTCTAACGCTCTCTAAATATAGATTATCGTGGCGATCAGATTAAGCCAACTGCATTAGACACCCGAGCCAGTAGGGAAAAAAACTCGCGAAAAGAATACATAGCAATACAGATATTGTTAAAGATGGTGACCATTACGTCAAATATAAGTGAATGGATATTTGAGGGGAAAGTGGTATCACAAATTTTAGAAGACCAACAGTACTAAAAAACACTGGGAGGAACTACTGATGAACTTAATACATTGCTTCAACGAGATGATATAATACTCCTCATAGCACTTCCTTCAAATAAAATTTCCCCCAAATTATAATAATACTAAATGGTAACTCAGTAATGTTAACAGTTAATATTGATTACATCATTCGAAAGTCAAGCTGTGCTTATAAGAAGAAGATAAGATACTAGAAGACCGCTATTAAGATGTTCTTGCCAAATAGAATAATAATAAAAAAATTGTAATGGATGGTTACATATTTGCATAATATAGAATTGCTTTCCGCCCTTTTTAGCTGACATATGAAATGTCATATTTTAATTTTTTTTTCCTCCTGCAGAAGCAAGACCCCCTTAAATTAGCAATAATAATATAACTTTATATATATATATATATATATATACAGGGTGTTCGGGATAAATTTGACATATTTATAATTAATTATATTTTTCCGTAAGTTACATGTATTAACACACACTTCTCTTCATTTAAAAGGTTGGACCCTTCTTCATTCATATACAAGATGTCAGAAAGGATGGATAGCTGGAACCCACCTGAATAATGGAAGAGAATAACTTGTATCATGATGATTCGTGCCCGCCATCAAAATAAGGATATTACGACTGCTGCCCAATGCTCCCTGAATACAGTAAAAACAATCAGGCATGAACTAGAGACTTGCAATGGTGACTACGAGGATGTAGCAAGAAGAAAGATCCCTAGCAGACGATCTGATTGCGTTCGTACAGCAGAATTCCTCGCAAATCTGCAGGAACAGGTGTTGAAGAACCCTGGCATTGGAATTCGGGCTTTGTTCGTGGAGTTTCTAACTGTAGTCAAGCCCTGGATAACAAGGGTAGCCAATGGTAGGCCGTATGTATGGCAGCAGGATTCGGCCCCTTGCCACACCTCTGGGAAAAGTCAAAAATGGTTGTCTGAAAATTTCTACGACTTCACCAGTCCAAATGTTTGGCCTCCAAACTCCCCAGACCTTAACCCCATGGATTATTTTGTATGGGGCGCAGTTGAAAAAGACACCAATCGCACTTCCAGTAATACAAAAGCCCAGTTAATGGATAAAATTAAAACAGTTTTTGCGGCCCTTCCCAAGGAGACTGTAGCATCAGCTTGTTCGAGGTTCCGAAGCAGAATTGAAGCTGTGATCGATGCTAATGGTGGTTATTTTGAGTAAATCTTGTTGATAGTATTGTAATTAACTCTGCCTGTAATGTTTTTTTGTCAATTCATTAAATTTAATAGATATAAAGAAGATTTTCTTTTTCCTTACGAAACTGTCAAATTTATCCCGAACACCCTGTATATATATATATATATATATAATGATGTTATTATTATTATTGTGGAAGTTTTACTTAAAACGTTAAACCGCTCAGTTGCTTTACCGTATAAATGAGCATGGTTGCTAATACTTGCGTATAGTTACTAAAATTGGTGTGTTTCTATTATGACAAATGTCTAATTTGATATTAGTAGTAGTAGTATTACGTGGCACCTCCAGGGCGTCCAAGAACTCATCGCGGGAGGGCAATCTACTCTACTTCGCTGAATACATCTCATCACAACTTAATTCTCCTACTACTACAGCCAATGCCATTTACCGTCTATCATCATCATCACCAACAACAGCATTTTTTGTGTTTAAATTGCGTGTGTTCCGAAGGCCGATTTGTCTGTACGCGGGATGAAAAATCCGAGTTTCCAAGAAAAAACCCTAATACCACTGTATGAGATCAGCTAACTCACCTTCACTTGAAAAAGCCCATACAAGGATTCCCTTCGTCACAACGAGAATCGAACCCAGGTCTTTTCCAATCGATGGGAGAAATGTTTCGCTGTTCTTCCAATTGCGCTACGTATGGAGTTGCTATTTCTTTTTTCTTTTTTTTTAAGTTGTTATGTTGGTCTCGTGTTTTGCTGCAGCCGTAAATCGAATGTTGGAAAGAAGTGCCTCTGAGAAACAGAAAGACTGTTGTTGCAAAACATTAAACTACTGTGATGCTGAATCACAGCAAGATATTTGAGTGTGAGCTCATGTGGAAGTTTGTAGGCGGTTGTCGCTTATATGATAGAGTAATTACAAGCGGTTTTTTGTATGTAATGGTATAAACCTCTTTCTCTCTCTCCCCCCTCTCTCTCCCTCGCGAGGGAGAGAGGGGGGGGGGGGAAGAAATATTATAATAATAATATTTTTTTTAAAACATTTTATTATGTCTATGTATGTAATTTATCTGAGACATAATAAAATGTTTTAAAAAAAATAATTAATTTTTATAGTTTTACAGTAATAATTATATATACACATATATATATATATAATATTTATAATACATTACAATTGTGAATAACAGATACTTGCAAGTTAATAATATTTTTAAATAATAATAATAATAATAATAATAAATTTTTAATTAAAATTTGTGATTACATATTCAAATTACATGTGATACTTACATTGCGTACATACATTTGATTACGTATGATACATACATTACGTGCGTTTCATTCCATATGATTGGTCCATTACTTTACATTACATGCATTTGATTACATATGATACATACATTGCTTATATTTTTTTTAAAATTTCAATCCTTTTTTTTATTATTATTAAAATTATGATTGTATATTCTGATTGCATATTTACAAAGCACAAGATTACATATTTACAACAGGTTTAGTTTTTTTTGTTTGTTTTTTTTTTTTGTAACAATGAAATTCTTACTGATTTTTTCTTTCTTTTCTTTTTTTCTGTATAATGTATTATATTCTTTCTTTGGGAGGAATTTCCGATTTCTTCCTCGAGGCTTGACAGAGCTTATCTGAGGAAGATAATAGATGGCGGTGGTTTCACGGTTATGTTTCTTTACTGGTCGCAAGCCAGGTGTTAATTTTACTGTTTGATGGTACGTGTTTGGAAGACTTCGACTGCTATTACACAGTTTAACTTTTTTTTTTTTTTTGCAAGTAGGGTTAGATTATGTAATGAAATGCATATAATGTAAAGTAATGGAAAAACAACAGAATAGAGACCAATGGATGCAGCAAGACAAAGAGGAAAACCGAGAAGAAGGTGGAAGCATGAACTGGAACAAATTGCAGGAGTGAGATGGATGGGAGAGGCAGAAAACCGAGTGATCAGGAAAACCATGGGGGGAGACCTTCGTCCAGCAGTGGACAGAACCAAAAGGTTGAAGAAGAAGAAGAGGGGTTGGATTTGGACAATTATTAATAATAATAATAATAATTATTATTATTATTATTCAACATTTAAACGCACGATAATAATCAGCTACCTCTCAAAGGTAAGATCTTCCAATACGCAGATGATACAACTACAATATCCGTCCATAATAACGCAAGCATAGCCCAAACAAATATGCAACATGACATAAATCTGCTCATAGACTGGCTCACGAAAAACTCCATACACCTAAACTCAGATAAGACAAAATTAATTATTTCAGAAATCCACTGACTCCACCAGTTGATAACAAATATATAACCATCCAACACCCACTCTTCAACATAAAAAACACACAGAACAGTAAAACCACAATAATCACTCAGGTCGAAACAATACGATACCGTGGAATTTACTTCGATGCGGATATGAACTGGAATAGCCACATAAACCATCTACACCAGCGCTTCCCAAACTGTGGGCCGCGGCCCCCTTTGGGGGCCGTAGGTTTTGTTGAGGGGAGGGCGTGAAATAATAAAAACAAATTTAAAATGTTTTAAGACTAAGTAGATTTTTTTTATTTTAAAAGAAACTTATTTAACTTTTATTATTTATTATTTCTTTTTTTGTTATTTTTTATATTTTAATGGAAAAATTCACACATTGGTGTTGGTTCACAAACTTTGCTTCCTGCGTATTTCGGGCGCTTAATGAATATTAGTAAATATTGCTTATTCATATGTTTCATTTCAAAGCAGTGGTTAATTGTATTTATTTCGAATGCTCTCCAGGGAAGCTCCAAATCTTCCTGATACAGCTTCCCTTTCATCACGCGTTCGTAATCAGAGACTGTTGATATTGACTTTATATACATATCAAAACTCGTTTTATATTATCACTGTCATCCGAGCTAGTTTTCTGTCACCAATAAAAGTTTCGCATATACTTCACACATGAAAAAAAGCTTAAACAAGTTCATGTGGGGAGATAGTAACTCAGCTTGCAGTGGTAAACAACACCCCCTCCCTAAAAGTCACTATACTGCAGAGGCAATAAAAACAAGTACTTTTATTATGCCAGTGAATAAGGTATGAGGAGTCTGAGTAATATATTTCTCAACAAATAGTGCAATTAGAGACAACTGGGATAAAAACACACTAATTAATGAATCACATGTCCCCTCATACAGAAACTATGCTGTATAGACTGAAACAAAATCATATGTTGCATGGGCAAACACAGTATCTAACTAAAAACTATTGTTATTAATTAGATGTGCGTGAGTTCGATTTCCCAAGGCAGCAATAAAATTCAACCGAAAGTGTTAAAATTCGTAAAAATGTTAAGACTAAGTAATCTATATATATAATGAATGTTATGGCAGTTTCACATATGGAATTCGATTGAAGAGAGTTAGCATTTCAATTCAATTGTCAGCTATGCTTTTATCTTTCGGTTGCGCGATCTTTTGTTAATACCGCACCAATAATATGCACGTTTTAATAACCTGCCTTTGCTGTATGTTTCGCGTTAGCCTTAATTACCATAAAGGGAGAAAAGTCACAAAGGAGAAAAATATTCCTGGTCCGGGGATTCCCTTATTCAGGTAATATTCACTAATTTCATGTTATCAGTCTTTGGTGTGCCAGTATCGATAAGTGGTGATATTATTTGATCTATTCTACGTTAAAAAATTTAACCCTGAGATGGATAAGTGGCTGAAAAAAATTAAAAAAAAAAAATCCCGCTACTCAAAAAAAAAGGACAGTATTTCATATTTTACCAGAACAGCCCGCATCGTCTTCAGAACCAAACAGTAAGAGGCAAAAAATGTAATATATGCATTTGATTTTTGCAATATTCGCTGTGTATGTTTTGTATTGGATATAAATACAATAAATATTATAATAATATATCTCTCTACTACAATTTTTTTCGAGGGGGGGGCGTGAAATATTTTAATATTTGTAAAGGGGGCCCTGACATCCAGAAGTTTGGGAAGCACTGATCTACACAACAAACTCCGAACAATAACTGGCAAACTCTACAAGTTAAAAGATATTGTTCCCACACGCCTAAAAACACTAATATACAAAGCAGTATGCCAAAATATACTAAGATACGCTATAACAACGTATGCTTTCGGTGCACCCTACAAACTAAATACATTAATCTCGTTACAGTACAAAATGATAAAACTGATCTTTTGAGAACAAAGAGACAATAACGACTTTAAATACACTGCAATGTCAGAAGACAAAATACTGACAGCAAAACATTTATGTCACTATGCAGCTTTGCTAAAACATTATTTCAATGCCAACTACAGGACAGTCAGAAATACATACCGTATAACAAGACCTCAGACAACTAATTATATCACATATAAATACAATAATCACTACGGAAAGGCCACGCGAAACTTCTACATCCCAGACATGATAAACAAATTACCTTTTGAATATAGAAACCTTACAAACTAAAATAGCCTGAAAAGAACTCTAAGGACATACTATGAACAAGAAACACGCATCCAAAATACCATATAAACTTAATAAAACACAATACATTCGTTCAAGCTCTCAGTTCAGCGACTCATCAAGACATTCCAAATTATCGTATGTGTGTGTGTGTGTGTGTGTGTGCGTGTGCGTGGCCTGCGCAAATTTCACAATCAACGGCTGCAGTGGAAATCAAACCTATTAAACAGAGATTTGGTAACTTCCCAACACAGCAAACAAACCAATATATAATAACTAATTGGCATCATGCTCAGATAAGCTTACAAATAAGCTTCGAGGACGAAAGCTGAGAAATTACATCTCATCCAAGATTAAAAATATAACAAAATAAAAAAATTTAAAAAAAAATCCAAACCCATATATCATATTTCAGTGTTTCAGTTACAGCGCTTAAATATACTTAAAAAAAAAAAATCAAAATTGTAAATATATATATAACTCATTGTTAAATGAATAAATGCCTGTATTATTATTATTGTTGTTGTTGTTACATTATACAGGGGAAAAAAAGAAAAGAAAGAAAAAAAATCTGTACGAATTTCATTGTTACAAAAAAAAAAAAAAAAACGGAATTAAACCTGTTGTAAATAGGTAATCTTATGCTGTAAATATGTAATCACAATATTAATCATAATTTTAATTAAAAGAAAAAGGATCGAATTTTTTTAAAGAAATATATGTAATCAAGTATGTATCATATGTAATCAAATATATGTAATGTATGTATCATATGTTAAAAAAATATATTATTATTATTATTATTATTATTATTATTATTATTATTCCTCATAATATAGATTGCCACCTTAAATGCACAAAACATATAGAATACCTACAACCAAACTCCGGATCATCGCAGCAAAACTCTTCCGAGTAAAAGACATTATTCCATTCAACATAAAAAAAAAACTCCTATATTCACGATATCTGCGAAACCATACTCAGATACGGTATAACAGTCTATGCAAACACATCAAACAGCCACCTAACAAAATTAGAAACATTACACAGGAAAATTGTGTCAACAGCGATTTGGACACCTTACACGCAACAACCAATATCCGACAAGCACATGGCGATGCACAGAATTCTGAGCATTAAAAACCTGAAACACTACATGACATTAACAAGGAATTACTTCCACATCATCTTTCGAAACAACAGAGACACATATCGTATAACACGACCTACAACAACTCTCGACATCCCCACACCCTTCAACAACTCATACGGTTCTTTTGTGAGATCACATCAGATACCTACGCAATTCAACAACCTACCAAGAAAGTTAAAACACGTAGATAACTACAGAACATTAAAAAACGAACTCTGGAAAATATACCAACAAAGCTAATATACCATTAACACTAATATACACATCACGAATCACCAGCATCCAATGCCTACAGCCCATGCACAAACAGTAACAATAACATAAATAGTGAAGGCTAAATCCCACTCTCTTCATAAAAGCTAACCCAAGCTTCGAAGTAGGTGGGATTAACTTGCCTCACTCATCTACACGTAATTCTTATAATCAAATGCAGAAATGTATCAAAACAGTCAGTAAAGTATATAAAACAATAAAGAAGATACCGATTAATATGTGATAATATCATTAATATAATATTACTATGTAACAGGAAAAAAATAATGAAATAAACTATTCTTATTATTAATAAAATATGTAAATAATGAGTTTACATTGTATGTTTGTGAGAAATACGAAATATAATATTTTAATTGCACATGTGTAAATACTGTTGTATAATCACTCTTTCTCAAACTTTAATAAAATAAAATAAATAAATAAATAGTAAACTACATGTAATATTATATAACTTGTGTTAACTCTGCACTACATAATTGTAAATTATTACTATGATTGTTATTTTTAAAGATAGCAAAAAAAACTATGTTACATCATTATTATTGAAATTTCATTATATGTAGCACTTAGTGCTGAACCTTGTAAAATAATATACTGAATGTTACTCAAGGATGACCATTACAGTATATGTAAATATTTGAGAGATCAATAAAAATTATTATATGTAAAAAAAAAAAATTAAAAAAAAATTCCAAGACTGCAAATTATGTAACAAAACAGTTAGTACGGTGTATAATAATAATGGAGATATATATATATATATATATATATATATATGCATTTGTATTCAAAGAAAAAATATTGAAAAGAAATAATGTGCCCTTGAACTGTGTACATTGCAATGTACAGAGCATCAAGTGTAATATGCGTTAATTGTAAATATGTAAATACTCTGTACGATGAAAACAGAAAAATTTTTATTTTATACATAATGTGAAAACATGCAAAAAATGTCTGTAATAATCAGATGTATGTAATTTATCTGAGACATTATTATTCATTTCATTATACATTTCATATTATTATTATTATTATTATTATTATTATTAATAGCACGTGGAAAGCAAAAGGATCCGTGAAACGGACCGAATGGCGATGTCAACAGTGCCGTGAGAAAACGAAGAACACCAGACACCAAAGAAAAGTAACAACGCACATCAAGGTAAGCCGCTTCCGGATCCTAAAATTAACTTTGATTCATTTAAACTCATGGTGAAAGACTTATTAAATGCACACATGGAACAAATTAACAAAAAATTCGAGGAGTATGAGCATTACATACAGTTCAATAACGAGACCTCTGAAAAAATGTTAGGAACCGTGCGAGAAATAAAGGCGAAATTAACGGTAGCGATAGAAACACAAGAAACACTCCAACGCGAAAATCAAGAATTGCGAAAAGAAGTAAACACACTCAAGTGTCAAATGGAACACATGCTACAAAAAGAAAGAAAAAAAAGAACTTCAAATTGAGGGAATAACGAAAGAAAATACAGAAGACTTAAGCAACATAATGCAACTGATCGGCAGCAAAATTGGAATTCAAATCGCAACCACAGATATCACCTATATCAACCGAGGCCCACAAAAAAATAAAGAGAGACCGCCACCAATCATCGCTCCTTTTACCAACAGAAATCTGAGAGACTCCATTCTTACAACAAGCAAGAAAACAAGGCCGACAACAACGATCCTAACTGATAAGAAACTCCCAACACCAATCTGTATAACGGAACACTGGACTCCATACTTCAAAAATCTTCTATACCAAGCAAGGAAGACAAAAACAGAGAAAAACTACAAGTTCCTGTGGAGAAAGAATTCCCAGATATTTTTGAGAAAGAATGAAAACACTCGAGTATACATAATTACAAGTGAATCCGACTTACACAGCCTACCAATATAGAACACTAACTTTTCGCATCCTTAAGAATAAGATTAGAACTCATTTAAAAACTATATAATGGAGATCTCAAACATAGGCGAACATATCCAGTCAGACAACATAAACTTCAAGGTCTTTGACTCTTTGAAGAAATGGTCAGACAACATTTCCACCAACACCAACTTCACTATCATACACACAAACATAAGAAGTATAAAAAAACACTGGCTTACATTGATAACACAGCTCAATTGTACCATGATAAACATAGATGCGCTAATACTGATCGAAGTTACAATAAACGACACAGAAATTTACGCATACAACATAAATAATTATCAAACCTACAACTTATGTAGACCAAACAAAAGAGGAGGTGGCATTGTGGCATTTATCAAAGAAAAATACAATGTGACAGAAAAACAAACTCACTTCGAACATGCGGAAACACTAATTTTGGAACTCACAAATAGCCAATAGTATCGAATACACAATAAACACAATATACAGACCCCCAGATAATAATCCACTCAGTTTTCTTCACGAGTTAGAAACATGGCTAAGTGGCATCGAACCGCGTACAACACACAGGCTCATCCTAATAGCAGACATTAACATAAATACTCTTGACCACGCTTCTTCAACCACTCACACATCTTGATATACTAAGTCAGTACAACATAAACCCTACCATTAACTCTCCAACAAGAGGAGAAATACTCATTAACTCACTAACAATCATGCATTGATCATATCAACATACGGGCTCCCATCCATACATATACATCATCAGTAATTAATGTAAAAATTGCCGATCACTACTTTGTCTCAACTTCTTTCTATTACGTTCCCTACCCCCCCCCTCCCACCACCACAAAAGTCGACAAAACTCGATCATACTAAAGAGCATTATCGATAACCAAGTAAAAAATACAGACTGGAATTCCCTACTTAAAATAAACGATCCTGTAATATTATACGAGAATTTTCAACTAAAGTTCAAAGAAATATACAAAAAAGCAACAAAACCTACACAAACGAGGCGACAAGCAGACAACAATCCATGGATAAATGACGACATATTAAATACAATTACTATAAAAGAAAACATATGGAAAAAACTTAAAAAGTCACCCAGTAACACACATTTACAAACCTTATACAAAAACACAAGAAATAAACTAACACAAAAATTCGTAGGGCAAAAAGACGCTACTACTTCCAAAAATTCATGGAATATAACGACAACATTAAGCAAACATGGGCTACACTCAACGAATTAGTAACCTGAAAAAAGAAAACTTCAGCACAAGACTTTATTGCAAAAAGCTTCGGTCAGGACACAAACCAAGAGGAACTAGCAGACTCATTCAACCATGCTTTCACAAGCAACATCACACAACTCAAAAAAGACAAACTACCAACGATCAACAAAAAACTACCGACACAAAATCAACAACAAACGACGTATTTTCCACCCATAACAAAACAGGAACTGAAAGAAGCAATCCTACAACTAAAACCAAAGACCACTCCAGGAATAGACAAATTAAGACTCACAGACCTTATAACACACTTTGAACAAATAAATCCAATACTTTTGAAACTCGTGACATAATATTCGACACAGGCATTATACCACAACAACTAAAAACTGCAGTAATTACGCCAACATACAAACACAGCAAAAAAACGATACTCAGAACTACAGACCAATAGCTACACTACCAGTCATCTCAAAAATTCTAGAAAAAATAACACACACCAGACTACAGAACTATTTACAGAAGTACAACATCATCTCACAAAACCAATATGGCTTTCAGAAAACAAAAAGCACCATTACTTTATTAGAAGACATCGCCGACACAATAAACAAAGCTCTCGACAAAAACAAGTGCGCCGTCCTTATACTACTGGACCTAACCAAAGCATTTGACACACTTGAACATGACATACTACTCACCAAACTATACTCAATAGGTATAAGAGGAACACTGCATACATGGTTCAAGAACTACCTCTCAAACAGAACACAAGTAACAAAAATAGGTACATGTCACAGTCGGAGTATACAAGTAAAACACGGTATACCTCAAGGTGCCATATTATCACCCACTCTATTCAACATATACATTAACGATGTTCATAACATGTCCATAAGAAGTCAAATATTTCAATACGCAGATGACACTGCACTACTAGCAATCCACACAGACATTAACACAGCTCTCTGCAAAGCACAACAAGACCTAAACGAAATCACAACATACTTCCACCAAAACGCAATTCTAATCAACGGCATCAAAACACAGATGTTAATAATACACAACCCAAGAATCATACGCCCCGCATCGTTATCGATACATTGTCACACATACCGCTGCATTAACAACAAAAATACCTGCCAGTGTTCCGAAATCAAACCTGTAACACACGCAAAATACCTTGGTCTCTATATAGATTCCCAACTTAAATGGACAAAACATATAGAATACCTACACACCAAACTCTGGATCCCTCCTCAGATACGGAATAACAATATATGCAAATACATCAAACAGCCACCTAACAAAATTAGAAACACTACACAGGAAAATCGTGTCAACAGTGATTTGGACACCTTACACGCAACAACCAATGTCCGACAAGCACATGGCGATGCACAGAATTCTGAGCATTAAAAACCTGAAACACTACATGACATTAACATGGAATTACTTCAACATCACCTATCGAAACAACAGAGACACATATCGTATAACACGACCTATAACAACTCTCTACATCCCCACACCCTTCAACAACTCATACGATTCTTTTGTGAGATCACATCAGATACCCACGCAACTCAACAACCTACCAAGAAAGTTAAAACACGTAGATAACTACAGAACATTAAAAGACGAACTCTGGAAAATATACCAACAAAGTTAAGAAACCATTAACAGTAATATACACATCACAAATCAATAGCATCCGATGCCTACACCCCATACATAAACAGTAGCAACAACACAAATAGTGAAGGCTAAATCCCACTCTGTTCATAAAAGCTAACCCAAGCTTCGAAGTAGGTGGGATTAACTTGCCTCACTCATCTACAAGTAATCCTAATAAACAAATGCAGAAATTTGTATGTATAATCACTCTTTCTCAAACTTTAAAAAAAAAAAAAAAAAAAATTGTATTGTGTATAGTGTATTGTATTATTGTATTGAGAGAGATCAATACAATTATTATTATTAGTGTTCCATCAAATACTATAGTCAAATTGGAAGCCTAAATATTACCGTCTGTTACTTCTTGGATTGTCAGGAAATTACGACAGATGTTTAAAATTTTGTAAAATGCATACAATTTGAATAAATTTCTTGAAAGTTGTAAATACTTACGAGATGGAAGTCTCAAGTCACTGTAACATATTTGTTATATTCTGTTACTGCACTTGATTTCCCGTTAGTAAATGAGTAACAAAGCAAGAACTATACTTCAAGATGAGGGCGTCTACAATTTGGGTTACATAAATGCGTCGCATGGGTGCCGTCCCTCAGCATTATTATATCATACCGTATTGTAGTAATGGCTCTCTATAATAATTTTCTTAAAAAACAAGTAGAGCGTATTAATTTGCTCCAAACAACATGCAACTGAAGAACACGCTTTCGTCACATGACTGTACTCCCCTAGATGCGAGACCCTTCGACACTTCAGCGCATGTCAAAAGAAGGAGAATCCATTCCGATAATAGGGTAATCAATCCGTATTGTGGGATGAGTTGTTTATTATTACACGTCGGAAAATAATCTTTTCTTTTATAAAAATTCTAGTTATTAAAGTGGTAAATATTTTGCTTGTACAACAGTTGGAAAATTTACGTATAAAGTACGTGATTTCGCATGTTGGTGACCAGTTCGTACATCCTTTATTTCTTCCTCCCCTTCCGCATGAACTGACGCTTCTTGCCAAGGTCGGCTCTACGAAGTGTGGGTGTACCATAATTACTTTGACTGCAGTCATCATCATCATCACCATGCGATCAAGGATTTAGGCCTAGCATGGCCTGTTACGGCCTTAGAAATCATCGTTGAATCTTTTAAGAGGACGTCTTGCAAAAAGTTTTCTCTTTCCTAATGGCTTGTACTTTAAGGCTTGTTTTGGTAATCTTTCTGTTTTCATTCTTTGAACGTGTTCCATCCATTTATGTTTATATTTTTTAATTTTTTCTATTACTGATTCTTGGTTTAATTCTTTCATAATTTCTTCGTTTCTTTTGTGATCAAATAGAGTATACTTTGCAGTTTTTCTCATAAACTTCATTTCCGCTGTTATTAATCTTCGTTTGTCTTTTTGTTTTATTATCCAGATTTCCCTTCCATACATTAAGACTTGTAGGGCTAATGTATTGTATACTTTTAGTCTGGTTTGTTTTTGAACTAGGTCTGGTTTAAATATAGTTAATTACACCTGTTATTTTTAAATATTTTGCAATTTTTAGTTTATATCTTTTTCATTTTCATATGTAATCATACATCCTAAGTAATTAAATGAATTCACCTGTTCTAAGATCTTGTTATCTATTACTATTTTAGTTCTTGTTGGATCTTGTCCTTTAAAGGCCATAGTTTTTGATTTTTCTGTTGATATTATCATACCATAATCTTTGGCTATCTCATTTAGATTTAAAATAGCTTTCTGTAGTTTATCTTCAGAATTTTTAATTATTATTTGGTCGTCGGCAAAAAAAGGAGAGTGTTTAAGTTCATAGTAGGAGAAAGTTTAATACATTGATGGAAATTTTTATTCCATTTTATTATTATTTCATTTCGGTAACTATTAAAGAGAGTTGCTGAGAGGGGCATCCCTGTCGGACCTCTTGGTTTATCTCTCTCTTATACGATAGCTCATGATTTAATCTTATTTGTATTTGGTTATTTTCATATATACTTTTATATATAAAAGATAGCTTTTAGGATATTATTTGGTATTTGTCTATCTTTTAATATGTTAAATAAAATGCTTCTTTTAACTTTGTCAAATGCTTTTTCAAAATCAATAAATGCAATGTGTGTTTCTAAATTGTATTCTCTTCTTTTCTCTATTATTAATTTTAGGCAAAAGGCTGGATCTATACATGATCGTCCTTTTCTAAATCCATTCTGTACCTCTAAAATAAAGTTTTCGGAATATTTCATTAGTTTGCTATTTAAAATTCTGCTACATATTTTGTAACAGGAATTTAGTATACTTATACCTCTATAGTTTTTAGGGTCATCTCTATTATCTTTTTTTTTTAAAGATACGAATCACAATTGTTTTTTTCCATTCTATTGGAGGGTTATCAATTGTATAAATTTTGTTTAAAAATAATAGGAGTCTTTCTTTGAATCTTGTTCCTGCATATTTATATAGTTCTGAACCTAGCTTATCTTCTCCAGGTGATTTTCCGTTTCTTGTTTCTTTCAGGGCTGATTTCTAATTCTTCTTTAGTTATATCCTTTTCATTTTCATTAAATATTTGCCAGTTGTCTTTTTTAAAATATTTATCTGTCCACAATTCTGTGTAGAAATTTAAAAATTCTTCTAATTTCAATTCGGTGTTTAATTTTATGTTTTCTTTAGTATCTGCATTTAGGTGTTTCAAAAGCTTATTGGTCGATTGGTAGAGCTTCTGCTAATAATGGCTCAGTTAAGTAAATTTGAGCGCGGTTAGTAGTTGGAAGGGGATCAATCGTTCGATGCTGTTAGCACACTCTCCCTCGATGAGTCTTTGGACTCCCTGTAGGTGTCAAATAATAATACATTGGGTCTTATTTTATATAAATCATGTTCTAAATCAGAAACGAATTTGTCCATGATTCTCTGTCTTTTTCTGACTTCTCTTTTAGCTATGGCTCTTATTATTTTATATTCTATTTCATCTTCTAATCTTTTACTGCTTAACCATTTATGATAGACTTCTTTTTTCATTTTGATTATTTCTTTGGTTGTATCATCCCACATCTTCAGTTTTTTGCCTTTTATTGAATTTTTTGGTCTTTCCTAAGTATTATTTTTATATTAAAAACAATATTTTATATTAAAAGTATCGTTTTTATATTAAGCCATTCTATTTCTATTTTTTCATTTTGTTTTATTTTATCTAGATATTGGCTAATTCTTTGTTCATATAGCCATTGTATATTTGTGTCATTTAATAATCTAGTTTTATAAACAAACGTTTTAAATTTTCTTTCTATTCTTGTTAGTTGTAGCCATTTAGGTAGTAATCTTACTTTTATTTTAACGAGGAAGTTATTACTGCTTATTTCATATCCTCTGTGAACACTAACATCTAACGAAAACTTTGATGTCTTTTAATTTAAAATAAAATAATCTAATATTGATTTACATCCTTTTGCTGGCCAAGTATATTTATGTATGTCTTTATGTTTATAGAAAGAATTCATTATTTTTAGGTTATTATAAACTACAAAGTCGATCAATTTTTTTTACCATTCCTGTTTAGAGTATGTTCTCCATATATTCCTATATTATTATTCATTTTCGTGTTTCCAATTTTTGCATTTAAGTCTCCTGCTAAACTTACATAATCATTTTTATTTATTTGACTATATATATTTTGTAGCTGATTATAAAATTCAATATTATCCTGTTCTCTTCTGGGGCATATAAACCAATTACTGTTAAATAACCTCTATCTATTTTTATTCTAGCTTCTATTATTCTTTCATTCCATAATTGATAATGTTTTAACTGTTTTGAAAGGGAGTTATGAATCCAAATCATGACTCCTGTTTGTGTTCTTTGGTCTCTGTCGACTTCACTGTATAACATTAAAATTTTCAGTTCTCATAGTTCCTTTTAATTTCTTTTTTGTTTCAGTGATTACTGCTATTTTAAAATTTCTTTCATTTAACATTTGGTCTGATTCTATTTCTTTATATGCTGTTCCTCTTATATTCCAGTTTGCTATGTGTATTATATTTTGTCGTTTCCATTTTCGTTTTACCTTTTCCATTCCTTTGACTGTAGTCAAAGTTCATATATCCTACACACGAGAGGCCGCAAGGCTTATTGTACATCCGCGCAGTGTGTGGGCAACTGAATACAGGTATTATCCCTCGGTTAACGCGGTTAATTAATCCCTCGATGTTACCGCGTTAATCAAATCTAATAATCAATGGTAAAAATGACAATTCGTCCATGATCAATTACTGTATTAATAATTCGTTTTATATGTTACTCTTTTAGGAAAGATAAAAAAATGAATGCAAAGTAAATGTTTAATAAATACTTGTATACCTACATTATTTACTGCAATATTTTTTATCAAAAGAAGTTATCAAGAGTCGTTTGAACAGTTTTAGTTTTTTTCTTATCGGCATAAATTCTACGATAACAAGCAAAATGACTCTCCAGACCTCGGCAAACAAGCAATAAAACATAATATAATACATGATGGTATAAATTAAGTGGATATTGAATCCAACATTATTTCATAGCCGAATATAGAAACTACAAGAGTTTTGTGCCGATGATGGCTTTTAAACAGCAATATGAAATATAACAAGTATTTATTATTATTATTATTATTATTATTATAACAAAAAAATAGCGAATTTGAAGTCTTACAAACGGTAAAAGACAAACTAACTGACAGGCAGCACAAAATGATAAAAGACACATCGGAACTCCGTCAAGAATTTAATTCCCTGAAACTACAATACGAAGTTTTAAACCAACAACAGCATAAAGAAGACCTTGTCATAAACGGTCTTCCAGAAACTGAATCCAAAGAAAATCTCAGAGACGTAGTTTTAAAGTTAGGCCATGCACTTGACATCCCCCTACATCATAATGATATTCAGACCATAAATCGGATTCCCAGGAAGAACAAAAAACAAGGCTTGCCACTACCCGAACCAGTAATAATCCGTCTGACAAGCAAAGCCACAAGAGACAATCTCATAAAAGCCAGCAGACTGAAAAAACCAGTAGTCAAGGATTTAAATGCATCGCAAGACAATACGCCAATCTTTCTATCTGAGTATTTAACATCTTTCAATCAGAATCTTTTGAACCAAGCAAGAAAAGAAAAAACAGAAAAAAGTATCGATTTTTATGGATCAAAGACGGCAAAATATTCTTAAAGTCACAGACTTCAAAAGTCTATAAAAATAAAAATAAAATAAAAAGAGTGAAACAAAAGACTCCAACTTAGTTCAATAAAAAGATCTTAACACAAGAAAAATGAATGTGAACTATCAGATAGATGTAATTACACCAGAATACATCAGTAATTGTACTTTCGAATCGCTTGATGCATGGAAACAACACACAGTACAAGCGAGAGGTCTCTCAGTCTTACATATTAACATCAGAAGCATCCGAAAACATTGGTTATTGTTACAGACTTATCTGAGGAATTACACTGATATTGTTGATATATTGATTCTAACAGAAGTATCCATAAAATATGACGAAGCGACTGCTTTCCAAATTTCAGGTTTCCAACAACATAGATCATGCCGCAAAACAAAAAGAGGGGGTGGAATATTAATATTTATCAAACAAAAATTAATAGCAAAAGAAACGGCCTATCAGTTTGAGCATGCTGAAACCTTTTGCCTCGAAATCACTAATACCACCAATAGACAGCATCCCATACTACTAAATGCTATTTACAGGCCACCAAACCTAAACATGATAAAATTCTTGCACGAAACTCAATTGCTGGCTTTCACGCCAAGAAATATGCTCAACTTCACCGCTCTAAACCTGCACACCAAGACAATATCCATACAATTTCCACAGAAGAAAAGCGACAGAAAACAATAATAGACGAAGAAATAGTCAACCACGAAATAAGAAAAACAGACTGGGAACACCTGGCATCAGATTCAGCAGATATCTTATACGACAACATTAAAATCACACTGGAGGAAATATATAAGAAAGCTACAAAGAATGTCAGAATTCGTTCAAAAACAACACAAAATCCTTGGATAACACAAAACTTAATCCTAGAAATACACAGAAAGGACGCTTTATGGAAAGAATTAAAGCGATATCCAAATAACAAAGCTTTAAAAAATGAATATAAGATAACAAGAATCGCCTTACAACACAAATAAGAAATGCAAAAAGAAGCTACTACAGAGACAAACTAACCTCTGCACAAAACAACATGAAACAAACCTAGCATCTGATCAATGAGATGCTAGATTGTGTTCCCAACACCACCGCCTCCGAAACCATAAAACACAGCTTCATGAAAGAAGCAAAACCTATCCAACAACTAGCAAATGACTTTAACCAATACTTTGCAGACTTCATCCAAGAAGGGCACAGAAATATTCCTTCAATCACAAAACGTGACCCTCCACTTGCACCACAATCAAAACAGACATTATGGTTCCCAACCATAAAAAAAAGCAGAACTTCTCTCTGCAATACATCAAATAAAACCAAACAAAGGCCCAGGAATTGAAGGTATAAGACCTAAAGATATAAAGCAACATGCAACTAGTTTAAGTCCAATCCTACTAAAATTAATAAATAAAATATTTAAAACAGGACAGATACCAAATATGCTAAAGACCGCCATAATCACACCCATATACAAACATGGAAAAAGAAATTTAATCAGCAATTACAGACCCATAGCAACATTACCAATTATCAATCAAATTATGGAGCGGATCGTACTGAAGAAACTCACAGCATACACAGAGACTTTTTATATTATCCCCAGAACACAATATGGTTTTCAGAAAAATAAGGGAACAACGTCTCTCTCTAGGTAGACTTTACAAACGTAATTAATACCGCCTTAGATAAAACAAAATTGCCATGGTAGTCTTTATTGATCTAACTAAAGCATTCGATACACTCACACATCAAACCTTGTTAGAAAAGCTGAGGCATGTTAGAATAGACGGGCCTCTTCACAGGTGGTTAACTTCTTCAAAACTTCTTCAACTACCTTCAAAATATCACACGTATCGGGTCAAACCGAAGCAGAGAGCTACCAGTAACCTGTGGAGTACCACGGGAACTGTACTCTCCCCAACTCTGTTCAACATTTACACGCACGATATTAATCAGCTACCACTCAAAGGTAAGATATTCCAATACGCAGACGATACAGCAATAATATCCATCCATAATAACCAGTTGATAACAAATATAATCATCAACATCCGCTCTCCAACATAAAAAACACACAGAACAGTAAAACCACAATAATCGCTGAGATTGAAACAATACGATACCTTGGAATTTACTTCGATGCGGATATGAACTGGAATTGCCACATAAACATCTACACAACAAACTCCGAACAATAACTGGCAAACTCTACAAGTTAAAAGATATTGTTCCCACACGTCTAAAAACACTAATATAAAAACACTATGCCAAAATATACTAAGATACGCTATAACAACGTACGCTTTCGGTGCACCCTACAAACTAAATACATTAATCTCGTTACAATACAAAATGATAAAACTGATCTTTTGAGAACAAAGAGACAATAACGACTTTAAATACACTGCAATGTCAGAACACAAAATACTGACAGCAAAACATTTATGTCACTATGCAGCTTTGCTAAAACATTATTTCGATGCCAACTACAGGACAGTTAGAAATACATACCGTATAACAAGACCTCAGACTACTAATTATATCACATATAAATACAATAATCACTTCGGAAAGGCCACACGAAACTTCTACATCCCAGATATGATAAACAAATTACCTTTTGAATACAGAAACCTTACAAATTACAATAGCCTGAATAGAGCTCTAAGGACATACTATGAACAAGAAACACGCATCCAAAATACCATACAAACTTAATGAAACACAATACATTCGTTCAAGCTTTCAGTTCAGCGAATCATCAAGACATTCCAAGTTATCATGTGTGTGTGTGTGTGTGTGTGTGTGTGAAATTCGCGCACGAATTTCTCAGTAATTGATTTCGTAGCTTCCCAACACAGAAAATAAAAACAATAAATAATAACCAACTGGTGTCATCCCCAGATAAGCTTACATATAAGCTTCGAGGATGAAAGCAGAGAAATTAGTTCTCATCCAAGATGTATCATATGTAACAAAATGCATGTAATGTACGTATCAAATGTAAACCAATGTATGTAATGTATGCATTATATGTAAACAAATATAAGTAATGTAAGTGTCATATGTAATCAAATGTATGTAATGTATGTAATAACTGTAACAAAAGTATGCAATATAGAGTGATTATATCCATTGATATTGTATATATAGAGTGTAAAATTGCAAAGAAACATCTGTAATAATCATCATTATGAATATTATAATAATATACGTTGTAAACAGTTATTATTATTATTTAAAAAACTATGTACGAGAAAGTATTTGTTATGCATAATTGTGTTCATATAATGCATGTAATTTATCTGAGAAATAATAAAATAAAATAAAATAAAAAAGTATACAAACACCTCCCAGAGTCAAGACTCATCAAAGGAGGCTGTAATTGTTGGCACATAAGAGCATCGTGTAAATTGTAATAGTACGTATGAATTACGAAGATTGAATAAGTATTAAAAAAATGTTATTAATTTAATGTATTAATTTTACTTTCTGTAACAAACACGAAGTACTTTTATTATTATTATTATTATTACTATTACTATTATATAGCATGCATATAATAATATATGTATTATTATGTAATAATATATTATATATGCTGTATATAATAATATATTATTATTATATATTATTATATACAGCATAATGATATTCAGACCATAAATCAGATTCCCAGGAAGAACAAAAAATAAGGCTTGACACTACCCGAACCAGTCATAGTTCGTCTGACAAGCACTACAAGAGACAATCTCATAAAAGTCAGCAGACTGAAAAAAAACCAGTTGTCAAGGATTTAAATGCATCGCAAGACAATACGCCAATCTTTCTATCTGAGTATTTAACACCTTTCAATCAGAATCTTTTGAACCATGCAAGAAAAGAAAAGAGAGGAAAAAGTATCCATTTTTTGGATCAAAGACGGCAAAATATTCTTGAGAAAATCACAAACTTCAAAGTCTATACAAATAAAAAGCTCGAAAGATATAGATAGGTTGCCAAAGTGAAACAAAAGACTCCAATTTAGTTCTAAAAGAAGATCTCAACACAACAAAAATGAATGTGAACCATCAGATAGATGCAATTACACCAGAATACAACAGCAATTGTACTTTCGACTCGCTTGATGCATGGAAACAACACACAGCACAAGCGAGAGGTCTCTCAATATTGCATATTAACATCAGAAGCATCCAAAAACATTGGTTATTGTTACAGGCTTATCTGAGGAATTACACTGATATTATTGATATATTGATCCTAACAGAAGTATCCATAACTAATGACGAAGCGAGTGCTTTCCAAATTCCAGGCTTCCAACAACATAGATCATGCCGCAAAACAAAAAGAGGGGGTGGAATATTAATATTTATCGAACATAGATTAATTGCAAAAGAAACTGCATATCTTTCCAACAACTAGCCAATGACTTTAACCAATACTATAGCCACCATTCAAGAACTAGGATGAGAAATAACATCTCATCCAAGATAAAAATAAATAAATAAAATAAAAATATGTAGCACATGTAATCAAATATATGCAATATTATATCATATGTAATCAAAAGTATGTAATGTATGTACGACATGTTATAAATTATCATAATTATTATTGCGAAAAAAAATTATTATTATTATTATTATTCAATATCAGGATATGTATGTATCATATGTAAACAAATGTATGTAACGTTGTATCATATGTAACCAAAACTATGTAAGGTATGTATCATATGTAATAAATTATTATTATTATTAAAAATATATATTATTATTATTATTATTACGTGACACCTCCAGCAATGGAGCTTACTTAGCGATGAAATCTTTGTATCATGGTGTTAAAAAATGTAACTATTCTCGAAGATTAATAGGAGTATTATTGTTATTAAAAAAACTTATTATTGAAAAAATTATTACCGATTTAAAAAAATATTTTTTGTGCAAAAGTGAAATGAATGCATTCAGCATTCTTTACTGCCTACAGAAAAGAAGCTCCAAATGTAAAGCTTGAATTAAAATAAACTACAAATTGAAATGTAAATTGTAAAATGCAGAAAAATAACTCTCTAACTGTTTTAACTTGTTCTTGTTATTATATGTATTAATTTTTATCATTAATTATAATATTATATTGTCCTAATTATAATAATTGTAATAACATATAGCAAAACGTTATACTATAGTCATGTGATTTCTTTCAAAGATAATAAACTGTTAACATTTAAAAAAAAATATTGTTATTATTTATTTATTTATTTTAATAACGCGGCTTTACCGAGTGTAGGATAATAAGGAATCGCGTCACAACACAAATAAGAAATGCAAAAAGAAACTACTACAGAGAGAAATTAACCTCTGCAGTAAATAACATGAAACCTGGCATCTGATCAACGAGATGCTTGATTGTGCTCCCAACACCACCGCCTCTGAAACCATAACACAGCTTCGTGAAAGACTTTAAATCTTTCCAACAACTAGCCAATGACTTTAACCAATTCTTTATAGACACCATTCAAGAACTAGAGAAAGATCTCTCCATTCACAAAATATGATCCTCCACTCCAAAACAAGCAAAACAAACATTATGGTTCCCAACCATAAGAGAAGCAGAACTTCTAACCAAACCAAAGGCCCAGGAATCGACGGTATAAGAACTAAGCAGCACGTAACTAGCCTCTGCTCGATCTTACTAAAATTAATAAATAAAATAATTAAAACCGGACAAATACCAAGTATGTTAAAAACGGCCATAATCACACCCATATACAAACATGGAAAAATAAATTTAAGCAATAATTACAGACCCATAGCAACACTACTAATTATCAATCAAATTATGGAGCGAATCCTACTAAGGAAACTCGCAACATACACAGAAAACTTTCATATTATCCCCAAAACACAATACGGTTTTCAGAAAAATAAGGGAGCAACATCTCTCTTGGAAGACTACGGACGTACCGTCTTTTTCGGACCATAAGACGCACCTTTTTACATAGAAAAATCGACTTAAAATTGGGGTGCGTCTTATGGTCCGAAGGTAATATTAAAATACGAATCTCTACACTGTACCGAAGCTGTTAGCGAAGTTCAATTACTGGCGCAGTATGTTAACAAAATTAGTAGGTACGTCACTGAAGGTAGATACCTAAGTTATCACGCTGCATGTGGGTGAATCACCGATTTAGAGCGTCAATAATCATTAGTGTATAAACATATATGCTTTTGTACGGTTCATTTGAATTATTTTTTATAAGTCGTTAAAATTTATCTTAAAATTAGAAAAAAAGTGTAAAACAAAAAAGACTTTCATATAACGTGAGTTATAAATTAAATGTGATAAATTATGCCAAACAATATGGAAACAGAGCAGCAGAAAGACTTTTTGGTCCACCACCAACACAAAAAATGGTTCGTGAGTGGAGAAAACAAGAGGCACAATTAAAACTGCTATGTAAACACAAGAAAACATTCCGTTCGCACCTAGAAAAATGGCCAGAATTAGAAGTACAAATGAAAAATTGGGTACAAAATCATCGAAAAATAAAAATATCTGTTTCTACGAAAATGATAATTTTTGAAGCGAAACGATGGGCAACTGCTAATGGAATTTTAGATTTTACCGGATCACAGTCTTGGTGCTTTAGATTTATGAAAAGACACGGGTTATGCATGCGTACCAAAACCACTCTAGCCCAAAAAATGCCGGCTGACTATGAAGCTAAAATTAAAGAATTCCATAGATTTGTCATATTAGCGAGAAGGAAATTTAACTTTGAGCTTAATCAAATTGCGAACATGGATGAAGTGTCCTCTTGTTGCGCGGACGGAACAAAACTACCCACTATGTTAATCTTCAAGAGAAAAACGTTACCGAGAGATGAAATTCCTCGTGGCATTATTATCCACGTTCAAGAAGCTGGATGGACGAAACAGAATGAAATTATGGATACAAAAGATATGGGCAAAACATCCAGGTGCGTTGTTTAAAAAGCCTGCGATGTTAGTGTGGGATCAATTCAGAGCGCATAAAACAGAATCAACCAAGAAGCTTCTAAAAGAAATGAATACAGAATTAGCTGTCATTCCTGGAGGCCTTACAAGTCAATTACAACCCTTGGATCGATCTATTAATAAACCATTCAAAACTTTTATGCGGGAAGAGTGGAACAAATGGATGGCAAAGCCAAATCACGATGTTACAGCAACAGGACGTATGAAACGGCCAACAATTTCAGAAGTATGTACCTGGGTGAAAAATTCATGGGAAGCTGTGAAAGAAGAGATAATTATAAAGTCATTTAAGAAATGCGGGATAAGTAATGCGATGGATGGTACCGAAGATGGCGCAGGTTTTGAAGGGAGTGACAACAATAGTTCAGACGAAAGTAATACGAACGGTGACATTAACGAGACCAGTGATAATACCGAGAGTGAATATGAACTGAATATCGTTAATACCAATGATTGTAACAATAAATACAAATTAAGTAAGAATTTGTAAATATCTTTATATAATAAAATATTTTTTCTAAAAATCGATTCATAAATTTGGGGTGCGTGTTATCGTCCGAAAAATACAGTAATTAATACCGTATTTTTCGGACCATATATAAAAAGAAAATTGGTCATGGTAGTCTTTATCAATTTGACTAAAGCATTTGACACACTCACACATCAAACCTTATTAGAAAATATAAGACATGTTGGAATAGATTGGCCTCTGCACGAGTGATTTAGAAACTACCTTCAAAATAGAAAACAGATCACACGTATCGGGTCAAACCGCAGTGGAGAGCTACCAGCAGTGGTGGGCTATAAGGGGCTCGCGCGAGCCCTTTGTTAAATTTTTCTCAAATTTGTGAACCCCTTGTTCTTCTTGTTTAATAATCTTGTAGAACTAGAAAATGCCACCGTGGAATGTATACATGCTACTATAATTGCTACTTTAAATTATATGGATTTTCTGATAACTATATAAAAAATCATTTCATTGCATTTTGTTCTGATGGAGCTAGTGTAATGTTAGGAAACAAATCAGGTGTTGCAATCAAACTTCTACAAAAATTTCCCAGCGTTGTGATTTGGCATTGCGCTCATCGTTTACACTTAGCAATAGAAGATTCGATACAAAACATTAAAAAAAATATATCATTTTGAAATATTTATGGATACATTATATGCTTTTTATCATCAATCACCAAAAAATCAACGAGAATTAAATACGATTGCAAAAGACTTGGTATCGAAATTTTAAAGATCGGCCGTGTGTTTGGCCACGATGAGCAGCTTACAGTTTACGAACGGCTCTTGCTTTGTGGAGAAATTACCCAGTTTTATGCAAGCATCATGCGTCGAACAGTAAATATAAGGGCTTTTTAAACCGACTTCCCAATTTGGAATTTTTAAAAGATCATTAATGATTGATATCCTACAGGAATTATCATATCTGTCAGAAGCTCTGCAAAGTCGCAATAAAAGTTTTATAAGGGCTCAGTTAGGCTTTTTTTTTTCTTTTTTTTAATCGACGATGCGAGCCCTTTGTTAGAATTTCCAAAACAACCTTTCCAAAAAATTAGCTAACCTTTTAAAACCATACAAGATCAGAGTGGCATTCAAACCAATCAATACTATTCGGAAATTTTTAAGATCACCGAAAGATCCTCACCCATTCTACAAATACTGGCGTATATAATATTCCTTGCTCATGTGGTATTAGTTACGTACGTCAGACATCTAGAAGCTTCGAAACGAGAAAGAAAGAACACATAGGATATGTCAGAAATAACAGACAAGACATTTCAGGCCTTTCATGCCACTTTGCCTCTACTAACCATCACATTGAGTGGGATAAGAGCCTTATGCCATACATAGAAGATAACTACCATTCAAGAACCTTTAAAGAAGCAGCTACAGTCGTCCGTAAAACTGAAAACCTAAACAAGAATCAAGGTCTAATTTTACCAGAAATTTGGAAAACTTTTATCAGATCATTAAATATCAAAGAAATGAACTTTCATAACAATTACGTCATGAGTCATCACGAATAAATCAAGTTAACGAGACACGCACATTGTCACGCACAATACCAATTTTTTGTATGATTTAGAACCATCGGTTATAACCTAGTCTGTAACCTTCATTTTGTGCTTACTGATTTGTATTCCCTGAAGATGCCAATAGAAACAGATTGGCGAAACATGTAGGAGGATAAAAATAAAGCTACTTGATAAAGATTTTATAAAAAAGTGTTATAGTCTTATGAATAATTGTCAAGAAAAAATTCAACACAGGTTAAAAGATAGTTCCCACACGCGAAAACACACTAATATACAAAGCGCTATGACAAAATATACTAAGATACGCTATAACAACGTATGCGTTCTGTGCACATTACAAACTAAATAGATTAATATCATTACAGTACAAAAAAGATAAAACTGATCTTTTTGGAACAAAGAGACGATACCGGCTTATACACATCGCAATGTCAAAACACAAAATACTAACAGCAAAACATTTATGTTATTATGCAGCTATGCTAAAATATTATTTTAATGCCAACCATTAATTACAGGATAGCCAGAAATACATACCGTATAACAAGACCTCAGACAACTAATTATATCACATATAAATAAAATAATCACTACGGAAAGACCACTCGAAGCTTCTACATTCCGGATATGCTAAATAAACTACCTTTTGAGTTCAGAAATCTTGCAAACTACAATAGCCTGAAAAGAGCGCTAAGGACATACTATGAACAAGAAACACGCACCCCACACACCTTACAAACTTAATGAAACACAATATATTACTTCAGGCTTTCCATAACGCGTCATGGCATTCCTTATCGTGTGTGTGTGTGTGCGTGCCCGTGCACGCGTGTTTTTGTAAATGAATTTCTTATCCTACGGCTGTGGTAAACATCAGATCTATCAAGCGTCAATCTACTTCCAACACAGCAAGCAAAACCAATAAACAATAACCAACCAGTGTCATTCTCATATAAGCTGAATAAAAAGCATCGAGGATGGCGGCTGAGACTGGGATCAACACGAAAAAAAAAAAAAAAAAAAAAAAAAAACATTTATTACAACTAAAGTATTTAAATTTAACGTATGGAAAATGTTAAAAATAAATAAATAAACGCTTTTAAGCAAAATTTGTAAATGTATATAGTTTACTGTTAGTGTATATAGACTGTAAAAATGTAATTTTATTCAACTGCAACTGTAAATTACAATGGCAATATTAGAGCAATATGTCTTGTAAATACATAATTATATGAGCATAAAAAATATTATTATTACATTTTTTTTATTGAAATCTAATGTAGAAAATGAACCATAATCTGCAGCACTTAGTGTTGAACATTGTAAAATATGTTGGAATGTCACTTAAGATGATTATGGCACATATTTAAATATTGATTTCTCGTATTTTAGAGATCAATAAAAAAGACTGAACGACAGTTACTTTATACGACATTTTACACGACTATTTCGAAGAAGATCGATATATTTCTGATACTTTATTGTTGGAACATATCTCGTATTATATCATGGCTGCTTCTGATTTTGTGCATAATCAGGCGTACAATGCTTTTTCAGGAAAGTAACTCTTTCATAAATCATTGTCTACATTTGTGATATTATTGTAAACGATGTTTTTCTTTCTTTCTTTCTTTGGTCGCTCTTTTAAGGACGCCAAAATAGATCGGTCCCGTGTTTCTCCCAAGCACTTAATCAGCGCCATCCTTCATATCCTAAACAGTAGCTTAAATGCTTTTACCTTCGCATGCTTAATGTGCAGATGACAGTCCTAATCGCTCTCAACTCGTCTACTGAGCCGTCAGTAAAAACGCCTTAGGTAAACAAAGAAGTCGTAACCCCCCCCCCCCCCTCTCCAAATGATTTTATAGCACTGGAACCGTTAACGAGGAAACCGTTGTTCTCAAGGCGATTTCTCGGCGGTGCTGTAAAACGTGGCTTTCCATGGGAAAAAGAGACTTCGCCGACTCATACGGTTTTGGAAAAATAAAGAAATGTTATTCGCAGCGGGCAAAGTCACTTAAAGCAGTTTATAACTGAACACATCAGCCTAACTGCTAATATCTCAGGGGGGAAGCAGAAAATGGAGCCGAACATTTACAAGCAATGATATAAATGAGGGATTTCGAATGCTGAAAATTGTACGACAAATAAGTACGGTCGTTAAGTCATTATAGATTCTTCCCTGGTGCGCAAATTGAAACTACTGTCATTTTAGAAAAACTGTTGTTGGAGTAGCTTTGGGAAGCTGTTTATTTTTATAAGCTTATTGATGGGTTTAGTTAGTTTTCTGCGAAAACAGCTTGAAAATGAATCATAAAATAATTATGCACAAAGACGAAATGAATTCAAATTGGGGAAGAATTGATCGGCATTATTACAATCAGTAAGCTCTCTAAAAGGTTAATTAATGGGCACTGCTTCTTCAAAAGTATGCGTGTTAATTAACCTTTGGGAGAAAGGGGAAAAAAAGGAAAGATTATTAAGTTTGGAAAGGAATATTTCACAAGAAAAATAAACATGTTACTTTTAATACGATGTTTTTTTCTAATCTAATAAAGCACTGTTTAGTCAAAAAAAAAAAACAGTAAATTATTTTGCTTCACTCAAACAGATTTGTCCATTTTTACTTTGCATACGCTGAAGTGAATGAAACCTTTGAAGGCTTCGCTTCAACGCGCATTAAAAGCTGTCCTGGTGAGCAGCTGTTAACGAATTTTGGTGCTAAAATTCGTCGTCCTCTCAATTTTCACTTCTATCCGACACCGACCATTTTCGGTGACAAAATTAGGTAAACATAGACAAAAAATATCAGCTGTACATAACAAACTGTTTACAGCACACGTCAAATATGCTAATGACCAGAGACAGTCGTCACTCAATTGTCACAACAAATGAACCAGCAGCAGCTGCTGGCTGTGCATACACAGCTCTCGTATGTTATTGCTTCATTTACATTCTGTCATTACAACAATCCACTTTAAACCAAAATTAAGACAGCTTGACAATTTTTAATTAATAAAAACCCATCCAGCCAGAGCAGAGGAAGTAAGTACTTGATACATTTTGTGAAAGTCACCAAAAAATCTGAATATTTCATTTTTTTCAATATCTCTTCTATTATCTAATTTAGAATTCTAATAATTTCTATTCTGGTTTTCATGGCTAACACCACCAGTTATTGATTATTAAAAGGTAGGATGCTAAATATTCATCATCACTGTGTACAAAGTCAGCTTGTTTTCCTCCTAATTTTTAATAAGATTTAATTCCCAGTTGAAGACTTTTAGACACATTTTTCCTTCTTTTTTTTTTCTTTTAAATTTTTTTCCTGTTTTTTGTTCAGTTTCAAGTTAAAATACTACGAATACCTGTGTGTATACTCTCCATAGCTCGAGATTCTGGAGAGGTATGGAAATTCTTTGGTTGAAAGACCTGGGTTCGAATCTTGTCTATGAGGGGAAGAACCTTTATCACGGATTTTCAATGAGATGCAAGTTTCCGTTCTCATAGAGAAGTGCGAGAATTTTTGTTCCCAGAAACTCGGTTTTTTTGTCCCCCAAAACAGGCAAAAACCATCTCCGTAAATACACATATCTACAGACATAGAATACCACTGGACAGGAAAGTAAAAATAAACATCTTGTTCTATAATAATGCCGTAGTAATATACATCTGCCAACCGATAGGTTGAGGGAAAACACAAACAGTTGTGCGTAAGCAGACAGTGAAGTATACGTTAAAATATTCTGACGTGAATTATCCGCGCAGTTAGCCTAGTAGCTGTGAGCTTCGCAACCACATGCCTAGGAAAGGAGTATCCTAGGTTCGATACCGACGGGAATGAGCTTAAGGATCTTCCTCAGCCATAGCCAAGTTAGCCGGTCTTAGGCGTGGACAGTAGGTCCCCCCGTTTATTCTGGGATTTTTCATCCTGTGAACGGTTTGAGGTCCGATGATCAATAAACCCTCGACACCGCAAGGTAAAAGAGGGAAAAGGAAGATGAGATGAGAAATTATTCACCTTATAACAGAGGCTATAGTTTATCCTCTGGACACAAAAACTCTCGTTACTGAAAAATAAAATAAAAAAAAGTTAAGGCAGATGAATTTTCTTTTCATCATACGAAATACGGGCAAATCGGCCGGAGAATACATTAATTAAACAAACCAAAATACTTTTAGTGGAAGGTACACTGATGTGGTGCGTGGATTATGTACTATTAGTGGCTTATTATGGATGGTGTAGTGTGTGTGTGTGTGTATGCGCGCGTGGATGGTAGATTATTAAAAGAAGCATAATAGGGTACTGTACTCCCCACAACACAGAGACGGTGCGGTTGAGTGTACAGGGGCCCTCACGTAATGATTCCTTGGGCTCTATGGTGGCGATGTCATGCAATAATAGGAAATCTCGTCCAATTTTAAACGCATTTGAAATAGCAGTTTTAAACTAAAGGACAGACTATCTTTCAAAGATACACGGGGATTTAACTAAAAGACTACTAAGCCCTCGACGATCAATATGCGGAATACACCACTCTCGTTATTCAGTAAAAGTGGATTGTGAATCACGAGAGAAGAAGCATAAGAAACGAGAGATTAAATCTAATCGATTCCGTGCGTTGGTTAAGTGCGATTTTGTATCTGTTAAACTAAAAGCATGTGAGATTACTTGATTACTGTTGCCTTACACAAAGAGTGTTGCCAAAATTTCTACAATCCATACATTTTAATGGTGAATATCCGCGAAACGTTCAATCTTTTACATCACCGAAGATACCTGTAAATAGCTCCCACTTTACAGCTATCTTCAGTAAATTCTGATCTCTTTCTGACCTGTAGATATCTCCACTCGTAATAAGCGCTAGAAATAAATAAATTATATTTTCTAGAATGTACGAATGATTTTTGACTTTAATAGATGTCTGGAATAATTCGGAAGCATAACTTAGACTGTGAGCCCTTGGTCGCCACACCGTTCTTCCTGGTCTGGGTATGGTAAGTTGGCTCCAATGCGGCAGTATTTATTTAAAGCCAGCCCGGAGTAAGCACATAAAAACAAATGATACAACAGTAACAAATAACCAAAACGAGAAAGAAAAAATCGCAGCCAAGAAAGGAACTGAAGAAAGATTTGCAACCAAGATCTCACGAAGAAGCAACAACGAACAGCACCAGTTTTGTGGATGTGCGCGCGCGCGCGGGCGCCCATATTTCATCTCTCTTTGTTCCACTGGAGCCACAGATCACCTTCCCCATCCCCAATTTCCACTAACAAAAAAATGTTCACATTATGATAATTTATGTAGCTTAAATTCGACAAGGACAGATGCTCGTGCATTTGCTGCATGCCCTGAGGATAAATTCGGCAACGAGATGCAGATTTTCGGATGTTCCTGAACAATACTGTAATGAAATTTTATTTATGCAACTGTTTGTCCATAAATTCCGTCACACACGCACACACACAAGCAGAGGGTTCGTTCCATTTCGCAACGTATGCATGGATGCCCTCCACGGATATTCAAATATGTAACAATATATTCAACCAGCCAAATGACTTTGTATCGTTCTTGTTATTCGTTGCCTGAATATTGCTTCTCTTGCTCCTAAATAGCAAATAAAAATACGAAAACAAATTTCGGCAAACTTCTTTATAAAATGAAAGTTAACGGACAACACAAGAAGGGGACGAGGGGGGAGAAAAGAAATCTTTAAAAGAGTGCATGGCTGGAGGCTCTTCTCGTCGACGAACTTGCCGAGCATCATTTTGAACATCGCTGTTTTCAATAACATCCTAAAAATGCGCGGAGCCAGGCCGTTACCCGAGGCTAGCCACATGCCAGCCGTCCGTTCGTCTTATTGCATGCCGACAGCGCAACACTGGCTGTCGCTACGAGCGCGAATCATACGATCGGCAGTAAAAGGGGGTGTTCTCTCGCTCGCTCGCGCGCTTCTGTGCGCACACACGAGGAGACTTGGCCGCTGACGATGGCAACAAGAAGGACTAATTACATTCCTGCGATGCCTCCGTTAAGATGGAGGTCGTTGTGAAAAGTTCTTGAGGTGAAAGAGAGACAACGAAGTGTACTTGCCACGAGGCTAATAAAGGAGCCAACGCACCAAGGTAATCAGGCAGAAAGAAGCGCTACGTCGCTGTATCAAAGGTTAATAACGGGGCTGAGAACGGATTAGTCCGGACCGCTCTGATCTGCCGGCCGATGTCAATTAAATCGTTATTGTGTACGCTTACTTGAACTGCGCCAGTTCCGAATTAAAGCAATCCGACTGTACCTGCCTGTTTTTACTAACGGCGTACGCTTTCATCCATCACCGGCAGGTCCTTAGAAGAAGGGAGGGAAGTGGGGACGTAATCTGGTCGTGCATTACATATCCCCAGCAACGCCAACGTCCGAACAAATGGGGTCTGCTATTCATTGACCCCAATAAGAGGAACATGTTTCCACACAGAAATTCGATTTTAATCCGAAGCACAAGAGAAATTCCGCCCCCACCCACACTTTAAACAAAATCTCGTTTTGTTGGAGTGGTCCCAAGAAAAAGCAGTTCGGTGGCAGCAACGCTAAGCTTGCCATTCCTTTATGCTGGCCGAATGTGAAATTGCACATATCATAAAGTTCATCCATGACAGAAACACTGAGATCAAAATGGCCGGCTTGGATTGAAAACACGATGTGCTCGAACCATGCGTGTTGGCTTATTTTCGACCCTGAGAAATTGTTTACATCAAGAGATGTAAATCACAATAAACGAGTATAAATCAAAGAAGAAATTCCTTCAAACATACGCCTTTTCTCCTCTGTGTAGATCAATGGAATGCAGAAGAGCAGTGTCTGTGTCAAACACGCGTGGCTATTCATTCCATAATGGAACAGGCGGCGACCAAGTCAATACGAAGCATTGCTCCAACAGCTCAAGAAAGAATAAAGACGGAATGCACCACCTTCCATATGCTTATTCATACGATAACAATATTACTAATTTCTTTTCCTCACGAAAATATGTACACGGCTCTGCAACATCTAGAAAAGAAAGCTGAGCGGCACGCCGATTCTGACTGTGCGTTAGTTCATTTCTATCTAGAATCGACAAACAGAACAAGACTATGAAGTGTTTGAATGCAAAGTTCGTTTCTCCTAAGAGAAACTGAAACTTCCATGGCCGAGAAAGGATAGCAGGCTGCGAAAACCGACGAACTTCGTACTGCCACCTTATCCGTATTACTATCTTTCTCTTTTCTTCAGTCAAACGAAATGTAAAATTTTGCAGACTTTCTGCATACCTACACTCAATGTGTAATACTCGCTTCACTAAGTAAACATTTTTTCCAGAATAAGCGTTAAGAATCTTGAGGAGATAAGACGCGTTATAATGAATGTTTTAACTTTTAAGCATGGTCGATACTTCGTGGATCCGTGCAAAAAGACCACTGTGAATATAATAGTTGCTAATTAGGCGTTTTACAGCGAACGCCTTTACTTGTAAGTTTTCTGTATTATTATAGAGAGCAACTGCACTACGAGGCGCTTATGACAACAGAAGGAAGCTTATGCTCCCCCCCCCCCCCACCGCTTCGACTTGTTTCCAGTGTGTGTGTGAGAGAGAGAGAGAGGATGATAAAATTTCCTAAGAGAAATTCATATCGATTATACTAAGAATAATTTAGGAGTAAGAACGCCTTAAATTAATTGTGAAAATATGCCATTGGTTTGAATACTAAATTCCTATCACTCTCATTTGAGAGTTGAGAATGAGGTTGATGCCAGCCCATTTCCAAGAGCTTCTACTGGAAATGCTCCATCCTCCAACAGAGTTATAAATTTCATAACAATTGGATAGCAATCAGGTATACAAACCGAGAAGCGAAGTATATCCACTGTTGCGAGTTTATTAGAAGATTTATTGTCAATGCTCATGAAGTCCACGTATCATTAAAGACAACAGAAGAATAAATCAAATGAAACACGAAATTGTCAAGACTTGGTGATGCAGGAAAAGACCAAAGATTGTTTAGCAAACGTGCACAAAAAAGAGAAAAGGAAACCCTGGAAAATCCATTGCGGACTTCAAAAGGAATATCAATATGAACAAATATACGGGAACTGCAATAGTGTTCGAAACAGAGGTGTCGGGGGGGGGGGGTATAGAACAGAAGAATTAAACCTAAGCACACAACCACGAGAGCACGGTATGACAGTTGGGAGAACGTTTAAAAAAAAAATCTGACCATCACATCATTGCTGAGAAAGAGCGTAAATCTTTTTCCTAGTTATGATAGACTGTTCGGGGAAGAAAATGTCTGCTAAATGCAGGATACAAAATATATGCAAGAATATTAAAAGAGAAACTAAGCAGTATTGTAGAGGACAAACTACTAGAAGAACAGAAGTAATTCCGAAAAGGCCGATCTTGCAGAGACTCAATTTTCACTTTAAAAATATTAATTGAAAAGTGAAGAGAATTTCATACAGAAACACACGTGGCCTTCGTTAATTATGAAAAAGCCTTTGATAAAATTAATAGAAAAAGTTATTTATAATATTAACCGATCTAAATATACTTAACCAGCTCTTACAGTCTATTCAATAAATAAAATAGCAGTCAAATTAGAACAAATATCAGAATGGAAAGATATATCAGGAGGAGCACGGTAAGGATGTACCCTATCACCTCTGCTTTTAAACATAGATATAAATTAAATGATAACAATCTGGAAATAGCATGACCCATTTGCAGATGATCACATTGTATTAGCTACATCAGAAGATGATTTACAGAAATCACTAAAATCATTAAATGAAATTTCAGAACAATTTAATATGAGAATATCAAAATTAAAGACTTAATGGCTTTCAAAGGAGAAAACCCCAAATAGTGAAAGATAGTAAAATCTTACAAGTAAATGCTTTCACATACCTTTGTTGTTATGTGAAATTGTTAAAGTAAACGGCATAATAGTAGTGTGCCTTCCCAAGATAAGTCCTTGGACTCCCTGGAGGTGTCACGTAATAATAATAATATATTTAAGCAATCTCTGGAACAAAACACAGCAGAATCGGACTATATAACGTCGTATCTTCTAAGCGAATTTTATTATATGGAAATGAAACATGGAGCATAAAAAAAAGAAGAATGAAAAACGGACTCAAACAGCGGAAATAAAATCCCTCAGAAAAACCAAGTGGGTCCATAACACAAATGAAGAAATTTTACAATCTCTGATAAAAAAAATAATAATAAAAATTTATTACTATATAAATAAATATAAACAAAAATGTCAGCACACCCAAAGTGAATGGACAGTACCAGACTGCCAAAAATACTATACGGATATGAAATACATGGAAAAGGAAGAACTGGAAGACCAAGAAAGCGATGGCAATGGGCTGAAACAGGCCACCTGGCCTAAATCCATGATAAGAAGAATTTCTGTAAGGAATCAAGTACAATCCACTTTGATCAACCATCAATAGAAAAGCTGACAGAGGCTTTGTTGGAGCACTTTGGCCTCATTAGAGAACTGTTGTATTCATTATGGACCACATCAACACGAAATGAAACATTTCTTTATCAAGCACTGTTTTCTTTATACAATACGCAAAGAATGAAGCACTTATCGAATAAGGATCCGAGTAAGAATATTTCTCAAATTAAATCTTTTTTAAGAGAAGAGGATTTCGCTCTGTTGTAATCGTTATTTGTCTCCTTCCTTTATAGCCAAAAAAAAAACTGCCACTGAAATGCGTGTTGTGAAAGAAAGTGGGATTTCTTAGCATATTGAAGACTCATTAATCAGGAAAACATTTCCAAACGCGTACCGCGGAGGCTCCATGACAATATTGGCAAATTCCTTTAAGTTGAATACTGACAGTCTTTCAAGTTCGAAAATACCGTATACTAACTAATTACCGAATCTAATTATTCTTCTTGATGAATGCATTTCAATGGAAGTGCTTATAATGTGGCTGATCCACGACCCTAATTACAAAGAAGGATGCGCAGAGTAGATATAAAACATTAAAAAAAATGGTCAAGACCTTAATTCTAACTAAACAGTATCCTAGAAAAATGTTACCTTATTTGGTATGTGCTCTCGTAGAGGAAGATTTAGCAAGCGTTTCTTTCCTGTTCAAAAATGGCCACCATGTCACCATTTGTCCATCTTTGCAATTGTCACACCCGCGGGTATGTGCTCTCGTAGAGGAAGATTTAGCAAGCGTTTCTTTCCTGTTCAAAAATGGCCACCATGTCACCATTTGTCCATCTTTGCAATTGTCACACCCGCGGGTATGTGCACTTGTAAGGAAATGATGACCACTGTTTTTTGCTGCTGCAAAATTAATCAGAAGTATTTGACCTTTTGTCTCAAACCAGCGTGAAAAATTCCTTACTGTTAGGTCAAGAAAACATATTCGAATTCCACAAACTCTGTGCCATCAAAGATAAGGTAAAAAATGCCCTTCAAAAATGCCCCTATATCAAAATGTTAATATACACGAGAGAGAGAGAGAGAGAATATTTTTGCCATACGAAGGGACTGGAAAGTTCTGATAAATACCAAGAACAAAAATGATATTAAAGCAATATACCCCACAAGAAAGAACATACTAGTAGCAGAGAAGGTAACTCATGTTCTTATATTTTCTTTCTTGTGGTTATATGAGTTGCTTTAATATCATTTTTGTTCTAGATGTTTACCAGAACTTTCCGACCTCCCCTCGTATATTTCCTTCATGGCACACGAGCAGCATTGAAACTGTAGATGTTTAAATAACTACATTAAAAAAAAATAATAATAATAACTAGTAGGATTCGTGAATGTACAGATTCTAATAAACAAACACAGAGTTATATGGGATATGCATTACTTATTGCAGACTTGTTTGATTCATCTTTTATAGACGCTTTTGACTAATCATGCCAACCCATTGTAACGTAATTTCGCTTTAATCCGAATAGCAACCATCAAAGACGTGCGTAAACATTACAACGAGGAGGGGGAATTGCGATCCTCATTCCCTAGTGGCTGGTATTTCTTGTAATTCCTTTCGTTATTCTTTTCAACAATTAGAAGATTGTCCTTTAATGACAGATATTGCGCACGAGTGTAACGTTTCATTTCTTAATAAAGTCTGAGAAACGCATTTCACTATTTGCGTATGACACTTTAGTGAACAGTATAACATTCTTGAAAAACGAACAAAGCGAAACACAACGAGAGACTTTTTTACGCTTCGAAATAGTAAAATTTGCATATCACGTTCAGCCTAATTTCGAGGACATTTTGTGTTCTAAAGAAAGATTCGCTGAAGAAATATTTCCAATCACACAAAACACAGTGAATCCAACCATTCACAATGGTATAATGACATTTCTAAAACATTACAAAACAACAATATTACAAAGATGTGGTATCGGCAACAAAATTCTTGAGAGCACACTGTTTCAAAAATCATCGCAAAAGAACACAACTCAGTTCCAACAAGTCAGCCACCATTTTGAATAAACAACAACTGAATAAAAGCAACTTTGCTTTCCAAAAAATCGATAAACCACTACAACCTGCAACTCAGGAGTTCTTCTGAGACTGAGACCTTGACGCAAATAGGTAATTTAACAGACGTCACAATTTACAAGTGCCTCCAAGTGATTTACTGATTTTTACAAACTAGTATAGGTAAACTGATTATTTCAGCAAAAAACAAGTGACTAGATAGAACAGGTACAGTATATCTACCTATCTTGAAAAAGCAGGATATGTAGATATTCTAATTCTAAGATAAACCGTTAAGAGTACAAATATAGTAAACCTATGCTAGTATGATGACGTGGCTACTTAAAAATCCAAATACCTCGATGGGAAGCTCTTACATGCGAAAAACGCCATCTTCAGAAAACGAAATGAAAAAAAAAAAACTTCTCTTTTTAAACTTCTGACTTTTTTATAAAAGATGCCAGGACAAGTAGATAATTCAGAATTTTTTAAGAAAATCAAAGAAAAATATTAAGTCTCCAAAAGCGAAAAGTATTTATAATAAGGTTTCCTTCACTCTTCTCAGAGAGAGAGAGAGAGAGAGAGCGAGAGATTCGTTCAACCAGATTCACTGTCGACACACACCGGATAATTTGGCTCAATTTACACGTTCGGTAGCCATCGTCGACACAGAAATGTGGGATAATACTAATAATATGAATTAATCACTAAATATCAATGAGTAATCGCGCTTTTATAAAGCATCTAGAGAAAAATTTTCATATTTTTTTAGTAGGAACAAAGGCATTCAGGTACCTAACGAAAAAGTAACCATTAGCCCCTCCAATCATTCCTGTAAATCGAGTTGAAATAAACATTTAAGGAAAGGTTTTGTGTCGCAGTCACGCTTCGTTTCATTCCAAAAATGTGGTGATGGACATCATGTGCAGTACAAGAGAGGTCGTCTCATCATTTATCAAAAAATATCGCTGTCTGATGCAAAACTGAAGCACTACTGTAATCGCCCTTTACCCCCCCCCCAAAAAAAAGTAACATTACTAACTCAGAAAGGAAGGTCTTCACAAACAAAAAAAGGACACGATCATCTTAAAAGTAATAAAGGAAGCTAAAGTAATAGTAATCATAATCAAACACATTTGTTTATAAATCAAAACTATTCCTTATTCGGTCGGATTCATCAACGCATTTTTTTGTTAAATATTAATTCTACCTTGACAAACACTTTAAAAAAAAAAAAGACTCAACATTTAAGATTCTCAACCCACCCATAGAACTTAAAATCTCTCTAGTTGACTCTTAAGTTATAAGGTTCACCCAAATTCTTAAATCTGGTATTTCTTTACGCTCTACCTGGACGGAATAAGTTCATCCCACATACATTTTATTTCTTTGTTGATAAATCACACTGGTTATACTAATATATTCACCAAATATATATATATATATATATATACTTCATAATATAAAATGATAAGCTTTTTTTGTACCGTTTTTTGTCAACTCAGGGTCTACCGTTTTGAAACTCAGTGTGTCGAGTCTTCAAAATTCGAGTCATCAGAATTCAAGGAGAATTGGCCAACTAATCCGGAACTCGGGGATTGGGCACCGTAGGCGTCAGGGGGGGGGGGCAGAGTCCCCCTAGTGTGTGTGTGTGTATATATAAAGATGGTATGTCCGTAGATATTTATCGGAAATGCACTCGAACAGGCAAGGTTTCTTCATGCTCTTTCAGAAGGATGGTATTATTCAAACCCTTTAAAATGACGGCATTCTCCAAAAATAAATAAATGAGAACAAACGACAAGAACTGTAATTTTGACACCATCAATTCATCCTCAATGACTATCCAGAGAAGTCCATTCCAAAACTACTATTTGCCGAAAAACACCACTTCGCCAAACCTTAAATATGAACAGACACCAAGTCTTTATATATGCGATTCTCGTGGATAGTCTTCCAGTATATTATATTGGAAGACTGTTCTGAGGATCGCTTCGCTACCAAAAAAAAAAAAAAAAAGTTGAACAAAAACCAGTCCAAATTCCTGAGAGCCTCCGTAGCTTAATCGGTATAGAAGGAGCTTTTTGGTTGAAACCAACCTTCACTTTCAGTTGAAAAGCACTCAGGACTTTTCAACTGAAAGTGATCCGGTCTCATATGGAGATAACAGAGTTTGCCCTCTTGAAAACTGGTGTTTTTCATTCCACAAACAGATGAACTGGCACCATGAACACCCATATCTACAAACATAAAATATCCTTAGAGGGGAGGCAAGCTACCTGCGTTAAATTCCCTAAAACCCTAATCGGGGACTCGGCCCGTCTTGGGCGGACGGGATCAGATGGATGGATGACTTATTACCCTGTGATCGCAGGAATCCTAGATCCCAGGGAGGGAGAGATATGTTTCTCTATTCGCATGCTTTTTCTAATCAATTCCCCTAGCTTTTAATTTCTTTAAGTCCATTTATTAGTTAATTATCAAGAAATAAATGTATCCTATATAAAATTATATAAAATGCGTATTGAATTTTTATTGTTCGAGTTTTGCAACATAAGTGACACCCTGTCTTTGGTAGAGGAGAGGTCACATTAAAAATTTCCACTGTGTATTGACAGATGACGATGTGTGTGTGTGTGTGTGTGTGTGTGTGTGTGTGTGTGTGTGTGTGTGTGTGTGTGTGTGTGTGTGTGTGTGTGTGTGTGTGTGTGTGTGTGTGTGTGTGTGTGTGTGTGTGTGTGTTTTCAATTCTCACACCTTGCTGATCCCTGAAGCATATTTCTTCTATAATTATTTTAAACTGTATTACGGTTTAGTAATCTTACTGTATATTGCTATACAAAAGTAATCAGCGGAAATAAAAATTAAATAAGGGAAAAGCTTTTGTCCCTTTAAAAAGTATGTTTTCGAATTATGAATGAAAGAACTGACATTTGCATTTGCTATTCACCGAATCGAGACCATCTGGATACTTTTGAAAACGAGAACTTCGCTTTACTGTGCTAACTATGAGGCTGTTTTTGCTACGAGATTTATTGTAAATAATGTATGAGTATCATCAATTTAGAATCCTATTAAAAATGTCACCGATATACAATTTCAAACAACACACACACACACACACACGAGCGTTTTCTATACGCTTTTAGTTGTAGATAGTTGCCATAAAGTTAAATTTTACCATGTATTAATAAGTTTTTGTAATGAATCCAAATCCGAATTCAAATAAGAAATGAAAATTCTCAGAAAAACAGATGGATATACCAAGTAGGATCATAAAACAAATGAAGAAATTTTACAATTCCTGAATATAAAACAATTCATTATTGCGTAAGTAAATATAAACAAAAAATGCTTAATGAACACCTTAATAGAATAGAAGTAGACTACCAAAATTAGTGTATCAATATAAAACAAATGGAAAATGAAAAATTGGAAGACAAAGAAAGCGGTGACATGAGACCGTAACAAACCATTTGGACTAAGATGCGTGATAGGAAAAGGAAGAATGAATCCCAGAATATGTAGTGCTTTCCATAGTTATGTGCATTGTTATATTCCTCATCTTCATCCTCTTTCACTTTGGTCTTTAAATCTTGCCCTCCAATTCCGGAATAGGTTGATATTCTGAACTTCAGTCTATGCTGGCAGATTTAGCAGATCTCATACGGAGGTCGCAGGATTTGTTTTCTCCCGGAAACTCAGGTTTTTCATACAGGCAAATCGGCCATTAGAACACACGCCATTTACCGAGAAAAAATACTATTCTTGTTGATGGTGAGAGGTAGATGGCGTGGTGTGTAGCTGGAGAATTAAATTAAATAGTGGAGATGTGAAGAGAAAAGTAGAGTGTCCTCCCACGATGAGTCCTTGGAGGTGTCATAATAACAATATCGCTACTTCAATATATTTAACTTCGTCTCTAGTCCCAAAAGAGAAATGATTCCTCGACCCACAAAAAGGCAGGATAATAACCAAATAAATTTATATTAAAAAGGTAAAGTTATTTGAGAGGGCCAGAATGTGCCTGTCGACGGATGTGTGTGTGTGTGTGTGTGTGTTCGCAAATCGCTTTGTTTGTTTTTTAGGAGGAAGTAATCTGAAGTTCCAGTGTGAGTTCATCTCGTAATCCGGTTGTGATATTAGATGACAGAAATGATTAGGCTGCCACTTGAAGTGAAGTAAACTCCGGACTGCTTATTACAGCGTCCTCAGCTTTATTACTGTTTTGCCAACTGAAAATCCATTACTAGATCCTGGATACCGCGATCATATTTGCGAGTCGTTTTTATTAAAAAAAAAAAAAAAAATTATGGTGAAGTTATCTATTTCTTGTATTACGAACAATATGAGAAGAAACGCTGATAAACCAAATGCCGATGTAGTATTAGCAATTAGTTTCTTTATCAGCGATTGTTAGCTAAGAATAATCCGTTCGAAATTAGAATATATATATATATATATATCAACGTGTGTGTGTATATACACGTATATCTTGTAAAATATATCGTGTGTATATATATATATCTTGTAAAATAATTCCACCGAGAAAAAATATGTCGTGCTGCACAATAGATTTCACCATTTTCGACTAAATAGAATATTTGTTTATTTTTAGTAAAAACATATCCTGGCCTCAAATTTTGACATCTTTAAGCATTTAAAATTTTGGTTTGGTATTTTACCTTCAATTTTTTTCAAGCTTGTATTATTGAAAATAATATTACTTAGAAATCTGAATAATATCTTCCTGTGAAATAGAGAATGTAGCAATATACTTTTATTAAATTTTGCATGATTGTCAAGTATACATACATTGAAAAAGATTTGATATTATCCACAAAAAAAAAAAAAAAAAAATTTCCTGGGTTTACCGAAAAGTTTCACAAAATAATTTTCCCAGAATATTTTTTAAATACTTTTCAACTGAATATTTAAGCTAGATAATTTCAAACTGAATTTTTTATAAAGCAGAAAAAATAGATTTTTTAAGATTTCTTGTTGTATGGAATTTCAAGTTTAAAATAGCTCAAACCTCAATCTGTCTTACAAATCCCCGAACTGAAAGGTAATTACTTTCTAGTGCGTAAGAAAGTAGTAGAATAAAAACAATTTTGACTTCGTAGTTTTCATTGCGGTTATACGGAATTACAGCTACGAACGATCGATGCAGACTACACAAGTTTGGTGTAGGACTATTAGTTTATAGGAAATCCGTACACTATGATTCGATTGTAGTCTAATCGTAGTGTAAGGTTCGAAAAACATTGCAATGATTGTGTTTGGTAGAAATCCCAGGAAGAAATTTAAGAGAAATGTCAGAAAGAATTCTGGAGTTGGTCTTTTATTGCATTTTCATATTTTCATAAGTTAAAAAAATCAAGCAAAAACCACCTAAGGAGGGAAAAACTATTTTTCAAAGACAACTTTTAACACTGAACTGGTCTGAATAGTTTCCACTTGTTGCCAAAAGCAGATGGATGTTTATAAAAGTGCTCAGGTGATTTCGAATGCGAAGTGTGAAAATCCCCACCTTGTCTGGAGTGGCTTGAAAAATAAAAGCTTTAGTGTTGAGAGTAGCGCTCCCAGATTATCTGACTCTAAGCCCACTCTTGGTATTAATGTGCTATAAATTTAGCTGACACACACTTAAGGAACATTAGTGTTTCCAATCCAAGTTGTCCACCGTAAATTAAATTACATTTTAATTTGTTTCTCCGGTTTCTAACCTTTTGCGGTTAAAAGACGTCACAAATTTTTTTATAAAAGCTGAATGTCCGCTGATACTCTAATTTTTTTCCTAACGAAAAGGCGTTTCTCCAATTCTTTTAAAATTGTATCTTAGCACTGAAAACTAGCGAAAATATTGCAAAACCTAGCAGTTTTTGCCAAGAATACCGAGTGAAATCTTCTTTTTTATTTGGTGTTACGTGTCAGAGAAAATGTTCCTAAATTTTTCCTCCAATTCCACTGTTGTTCAAATAAAACAGGCTTATCTCTATTACTTAGCAACTAAATAAGAAAAAGTGTAATTTAATTTGCAGAGAGCGACTTGGAGTGGAAACACAATGGGCTTTATTTTCAGCTAATTAACAGTAAACTCAACATTCACGGTTTTCCCCTTCCAGCTGAACATTAGCCAGATTTAATGGCTACTAATTACCAGTTACTGCTGTAAAAATCCCGTTGTTTCTTTCTTACAACAAATACCAACGAATGTAAGCCGAGTTTGTCGACTCTATGACGTTACTCTAATTAATGTAGCATTAAATGATAGCCGGGCTCGTCACTCTCGGCTCGTTCCTATGGTTACATCACTGTCTCCCATCAGCGTCCAATGAAGCGAACTCTTCGGGACTTTTGATTAAGCTCTTTGTTGCCTGGATCTTATTTTCATTCAATTATTATCGGCCGCGTCGTTACTTTTCTTCTCGATTGTATTTCTTCTTTTTTCTATTTGTCGTGTGCTTCTTCTGGATGAAGTTTTCGGAAAAACATACTTAAAGATTTTTTATTTTTTTCTATTAAAAAAGACATCGGATAGCGCTTTAATTAAGCGACCGACATATCTAGTTTGGGCTGCTGTCGTCATGACTTATTCTAAATTTTTCATCTTGAAATAATTGATTGCTTCGTTGTAAACATCTCCAGACGCTATCCGAGAGGAGAGAGAGAGAGAGAGAGAGAGAGAGACTCATTTTAGCCTATTACGTGCATAATACGAAAGCGAAGAAGTAATGACGGCACCTACGGAAAAATTAATAGTGCTACCAGTAATGAGAATTATCTAAAGACAATGTAAAAATCTTCGCAGTCCTTATACACAGCATACAAAATAAAATTTCATTTACTAAAATGAGCTGCGAGTTCTGTACTTTTTACCCCTCTTTCCTGTCCTGTTGTAGAATTAGTTTTATTTGGTGTGCGAGGACAGAGAAAAAAATGTTCTGATACATTTCCCGAATCCTTTTACAAACAGTGACGACTTTGTTGTTTTACAATAAAGAAAAAATTGTTTTCCCAGCAATTTATTTATTTTATTTTGTGTTAGTATGTAGCGCAGTCGTTTGCCTTTGACAGGCAAGACGTATGGTTCGAATCCCGTTATGTGAGGAATATTAATGGCTATTATCAATGAGCGGTTTTATACAAAAGGGTTAAATTGCGGGAGAATATACGACACTGACCGACCAGACACAGTAAACTACGGAGTAGAGATTAAATTTCGTTATATATATATATATATATATAGGTTTTTTTCTTTTTTTTTTTTTTCTGAGATGCATTCAGCACAATAGCTTTATTGTGATAAATGCGAAATCGAGCTGCGGCATCGATTCTGTTCGTGAAAAGGCGAATGCATTTCCATCTTTAAACCTATGCAACATCTGATACATGCAAGTATTGCAAGCAGATGATCGGAGGTCAAATCATATGAATTTGATTCGCCATCGCTGAAAATGCTATACTGTCGACTTTTTTTGGAAAAAATAAAAAAAAAGCCAGCACGTGGTTTGAGAGTAACGTCCAGTGAGAAGTGAATAAAAAGGCTAAACACTTCATGTATAATTATCTCTAGAATTACCTCCTTGTTGTGCTTCCTTTTTTTCTTTTCTAAGTTCATCATCACATTAGTAAACCGAAGAAAGGTCAGTGGTGCCCTATTCCTATTCCTAAATATTTTCCCTAATTGCAAGGATAATCAAGCAGCTCCTCATAATTCGCCTACAAGCGAGGCGCTTGTGACATGTAGATTCTATCAACGATGAACCGAACTCAGCCTGCACATAAACGTCAGAGTAAATCTCATTTGTAAATTTGTAGACATATCACAGAGACACGGGAATAATAACAGGAAACTTCCAAATGAGAAATCATTAAAATTTTCCGCTTCTGATGTTTCCTTGCATCACGTGATGCAAGAAATTATTAATTCCATAATCATTTGTAGACCATGTTTCGATGGCCCTTGTGAAAAATCCTGTTTGTAGATATGATTGCCCATAATTATTCTGTAATTAATTTCATCGAAGTTTATGCGAACTGAAATTTCGCTTAACTAATTTAACTGCTAAAGTGAAAGAGAATTATCGCGTCTTTCTCCATATTAAACCAATATCGATCCTTATCTCACACATGTCGAAGAACAAGCTACTGCTCATTCATTTGCTGTCTCCTCTTCGTTGAATTCTCTTCTTCTAAACTCTGTTATAATGTTTCAAAGTATTGTATTATATATTTTTCAGCTTAACTAGTAGAACTTTTCTTCCGAAAAATTCTGAATCCCCATCTCCTTAAAAAACGGAGAGATTATGCAGAGCATTAAAAAATTGAAATTAAAAACACACTTCTGTAGCTAGAGTTGGTTGGAAATGTTATCAACTGCATCTGTCTTTAACAAACGGACTGATTTATTATTTGATTGAAATCAGGGTAGATTTATTACTTCCTAAAAGACTCAAACTATTCTTAATTCAAATAAGTAATCCTTTTTTAGTTATTTAGCACAAAATAGGTAATCTAATATTTACAGTGGGGTTGTCCGCCTATCAGTAGCACTTAAAGCAGCAATTATCATTGCGGTTTAATTTTGGTCTAAATTAAATAATTTAAATCATTCAAGAAACGTTTTTATGATCTTCCGATAATTTCCATATTTATTTTTATAATGCAATCAGCTTGGTTAAGCTACTCAAAACATGGGTTATTTAACAACAATGCGCGTGCATAATAAAGCAGAATTATAATATCCATCCATCCTTAAGCACACATATTAGCTCGGAATCGTAACTATTTACCCCGAAGCGATTATAAATACGAATAGTTCGATTATTTTTAAGCGCAATGAAAGAGCTTCGAATAAAACCAATAAAACTAAATCTTATTTGTGTGTATGTGAATAATGAAAAGATTCTTGATATATTCAAAGCAGTTTGTCATATTAGAGACAATTTTAATGATAAACTAATATAAAAAATAACATATTAATAAATTTGTTTCAACACAGCTCCTTTTTTAACCCCCGACACTAACCATAAAGTTAAGAGAAAATATGCTAAATTATATGCTAAATAATTATTAAAGCAGTTATTTTTTTATACAATAAGGCTAGGTATTTTTCGACCAAACTTTGTATATTATTTTATAGACGTCACTCCACTTAAATAAATCAAATTAATTATTGCTTAAAGCGTGCTAAGGACAATCAAGTGTTTGAAGTCGATATAGGTGTAGAACAACGCACCTTGATTAGATATTCTCAGTTACTATAACAAAGAGAAACAGTGTTGCTATGATAGGCATATATACAGACATCCTCCTGTTAGTGACTACTTTTCGGCTGCTCGAAATGTGTTCCGCGAATTTCTAAATATGCTTCGTGATCATTTAGCGATAACAGTAGTCGTATTATTAGCGATGTCCGATAGCTTTGCAGTGTTTATTCTTTGAACTAACGATTATTAAACAGCTTGTAATACGGATGTTTATGCTTGCTACTTTTCTTACTAGTGATAATTTTACCTGCGCATTGCATTTAAACAATTGTTACGAAGGACATTTATTGAAATATAACAGGAAATTGCCTGATTCTTTCTGAAAGATTTCCTATTATTTCGAATTAAATATAATAATGAGAAAACAAAAATACTGAAGGTAACTTGCAGGATTTGTTGCATAATACGTTTGAATTTTTACCCTAATATGTATCGCGATGTCTAATATTTAAATGATGACATGAGATAAATATATTTTACAAATTATGATCGGTACTACCACCACCATATCATATGCAAAGCCCATAATTCTTTGCATGGGCATGATAAAGAATTTGACAACGTCATTATTCATTTCTGTAAGATGACGCTAAATGCTCAGCCTTCGCATATCCGTGTATTGAATTTCTTCTCCGTATCTGCGGGCGCTTCTGCGAATTGCGTTCATAAACCAAATGAGGTGGAATACATTCTGCAGGTTTTTTTTGTTTTTTTTTTTAAGTTCGTAATAACAATGAATTCCGATTTCTAAATGTATCTATCAAATAATTTTAAGCCGGTTAAATATATTCTTTTAGTGGAAATTTCGGTATCGAAATGGACACACGGAATCAGATGTCAATTCAGTTAATCAAGATATTTCTAACAATTTTTATTTTTCATTGCCTTTCAGCCATTACATGGATGTAACAAACCTAATGTAAAGTGGGTTTTCTATTTCAAATAGAGGTTAATAAATTTGTTTTTCTTCATTAGATTCATTTCCTTCAAACTATACACGCCTTGGTCTTTGATATTCTGAAAGCCCACATGCTTCACATCGTGAATCACGCGTATAATAATTATTAATGAACGAGATAGAAAATAGAAAAGGGTAGCTTATATCCTGAGTACTGATTTTGAAATGGAACATGACAAAACGTCAATATATTTTGCACACAATTTTCTACAAAGATACAAATTTGGTACAATATAAAGCTTTTTTTTTTGATTCTATAAAGTACACCAGAGAAATTAATCTCCCGTTGATGCGCAGAGCAAATTAGTTGGAGCAGGAAAAGCACTTTGGACCAACGCATCGCGTCCATAGAACCATCTTCCCCTTTTCTACCTTTGACCACAAATAACCACTGTGGGTTGTTTGGTTTAAGAAATGGATGTTTTTATCCCCCTCTGTTAAGAGTAATTAATAAAATCAGAAACAGAAGTGATTGTTAATAATGGATTATAAATTTTATTCCAAAACAACTCGAAGTAATTCTACTATAATAATAGATATTACGTTGAGTTCATTAGGAACATTTGAAGTGTCCCGGGAAATTCTGAATATAAGATTTGTTACTATTACTTGAACTCTTAATGTCGGAAGACAACAAGGTGTTGCTTCGGTATGAATCTGGGTTTAATAAAGTTGTGTGTGAATAAAAAAGAGTATCGGTGACTGCGTTCATAATCAGTATCTTCAATCTATTATGGAACAGATGAATAAATCAATGGTCGTAAAGAGACTGCTATACACAAGTATCTATTTAGTATGTTCATATAATTTTATTAAAGCAAATCAAGATTGAGTAATCACAGAGAAACAAGCAGCTATTTGTTACACCGAAGTGCAAGTGAATATTCTACTTGAATAAGGTTAAAACCAACAGTTCAATAAATTAATACTTTTTAAATATTAAATAATATCTTATATCTACACGTATGGCTAGTAGAAATTTCTTTATTTTTTTATTTATGTTTTTTTTAGGCCGAAGAATATTTATTGAATTAAGACAACACCGATGTCCTCTTATTCACTTTTCTTCGTTTAAGCAATTTCACAACAAAGAAGAACTCCAGATAATACAATCTATTAACATCATTTGCAGGTATTGAAAGAAATAACTTCATGTTCGTGATTTTTTCTCCAAAATTCACAAAATGCAGCTCAAAGACCGTTACGCTAGCCACCTGCTACACGTGCAGAATAAGTGAGATCTACTTTAAAATATTTCAAGGATCCACCGATGGAGACAAAACCAACTGATGTTTTAATTAATGACGGTGGCCAATGAAAACACTCATGAGGACTAGATGAAGGAAAACATTAATAACTATACAACTCTCTAAGCGTACTATGCCTAGTATTTATACAATACGAGAATATCACTTGAATGCAGCAAATATATCATTCACAAAAATATTTACAACAGCTCTCTAACGGGCGATAGAATTTATTACAGCGAGTTACGTTAATATTTTTATTGTATTTCCCCTCGGGGATACCTCTGGATATGACTGACGCGATCTGTTCACAGTATTCTCAGCTGCGCAAACAACGAACAAAACAGATTGCACTCTGGGCAAAAAAGTGCTCATTGGCAATGTTATTAGTGTTCAAATCGTCGGCTTTAACGACGACACACAATAAGAAATGTTGCAAAACTGCCGCAGCCGAAAATGCCACGCGATGACTTATTCCTTTATACACGTTATAAATGAAGTCTATTTACAAGATTTCAGCCTGCGGCTCCTACTTATTTCCTTCCAGGATATCTTCCCAATGTCCTGCCGAAGCGTCCATTAATGTCGGTGCCTCGGTTTCGCTTTCTACTTCTGCTTCCGTCTCCTGCCTCAACTGAGCAAGTCGAGCTTGTTGCATTTCCAAATGTTGTTTGCGCCATTTGATACGACGATTCTGAAACCAAACTTTAACTTGGGCTTCTGTCAGATTGAGGGCTGAAGCTAAATAAAGACGCTCTGGGCCTACCATATACTGTTGCCTTTCAAATTCGCTCTCCAATCTCTCCAGCTGCTCAGGAGTAAAGATGGTACGTACCCGCTTAGTTTTTCCTCCTCCGGGACTAGGTTTGCTTGGATTGATTCCTCCTCCTCCTCCTCCTCCTCCTCTGTGGTCTCGAACAGTAGATGCATCTTTGATATTTGGAGTAGAATGAGCCTTGGATGGCTTGTTTTCTGTCAAAACAAACAAATAAAAGTTGAATTAATTATGCAATTTACGTAAAGAATTGCTTCACACAAAACATAAAAAATAGTAACCAGAAAAAATTATCTTAGCCCATAAATACATGCTAATTTTTTAAAAAAAATTAATTTTTCATAAATTTTGAATTACGTTTCTAGTTGTATCATCACAGTACTGATTTAGCTGAAGTACGATATAGACAGATGTGGTTGGAAACGACTAAAATGTTGATGAGAAGAGCTCAAAACCGAACTGAATGAAAGATGCCTGAGCGAACTGTGATCAGCAGAGGGAAGAGGAAAAAAAAGCAGGAGTGAAGAAATTCAGTTAATTTAATACACTTAACATGTAGAAGTGAAATATTCCTAAGGACTATTACACGTTGTTGTACGAAAAAAATATTCACTGGCTGAAGAGAGTTGTTTTTCAAATCTTAGGAATGTAGTCATTAAACTGCACTATTTCTATACATCCCACCGATTTTTTTTTTAATTATTAATTATTTTTATGAAATTATCGGCGACGGTGAGGCTTTCACAGCATTTCATATTATTTTTAAAGAAATAATAATTAAAAAAAACATGGAAATAATTTGGGTTTTGCAGTTTCAAAGCAAATAATAATTCAAATAATTATTATTTGAATAATAAATATTTGAAGCATGACTGCGAGTGGCCTGCTGACAACTTTGCTCACCGTACCAAAATGACACGGTAAAAAAAAAATAAATAAATAAATAAATAAAAAATAAAAAAAGTAACTGACACATTTCGTTTACTGAATATAAGAGTTTTGTGATGCTTTCAATTACTGTTTTTATATTCAGCTGAAGCAAAAATATTCATCCCAACTGCCATAATAGTACTAGTGGTTTTTTTTTTTTGTCAGAACATGCCGGTCCCCATCCAGGATAAAATTTAGGGGTTGGGGGAAGCAATAGTGAATTACTCTGTAAAAATGTCACCAGGAATACTTTGTGGGCAATGCCTACAAAGTTACCTACGGTCAGAAATGACTGAAAGGAAAAAACCAGGCGTCAGAACAGACGCAGTATTCAAAAGGCTAGTATTTGAAAGAACAACACAAATTAAACATAAGAATATTACTCAAGCTGAAGCGTCACATCTCAGAATGTCTGAGCTCGTCTCTGTAATATGGAGTCATGGACGCTACACTTGTTACTGCAGACACTGCTGCACACAGCTCGATCCGTTAACTACACTGCTTCGAATTCTTCAATAAGACGTTGTCGTTGTTGTGGAATTACAACCGAGGCAACTAAGTCTATCAGGCCAGTGCTGTGAGACATTTTATATGTGAAAATTGTATGTTCTCCTGCGTTATTCCTGTTTTATGATATGAAAATTCAGTTTCCAGGAAAAACACCCCGCCACCTATATGAGATTGACGTCCTTATAAAGGTTCGCGTGGCAGACGAAATTGAACATCCCCCCCGGGGGGGGAAGATTGTCCTTCAACCGAAGGGCATCAGCGATTCTTGATAGACATAATCGAAGAATGAGAAGTGAAATTACGTATATATATGTAACGTAGATATGGAAGTATTTCCTTAGCTCTTTTAAATAAAGCTGAAAACATGAAAGGGTGAATAGTCTAATAAGCTCAGGCTTAACTCCTCATGAAATTGCTGACGCTACAATTCCCCCCCCCCCTCTCAAAAAAAAAAAAAAAAACACTACTCGGACACGTATTAACTTGAAACCCAGTTATAAAATAACAACCATCAATATTTAAATTGTGACTTAGCAAACACAGACGAGAGAGTGCCGTCATTATCATAATCAGTTGGTTACCAAACAATCGAATGGATGCAGCAGTGTCGCATACGTTAAATAAAACATGCGTAAAAATCCACTTCTTACTTCATTGCTACTCTGCACAGAACCTTTAGCACTCTATTTAGGGTGTCCAATTTCTGCATCCCCCTGTCTAATACATGTTGTGCATTAGAGAGTAAACATGTTATACGAACATATTTTCGGGATAAAAACTCACGTTTCCTTCTTTTTTTTGACAGAATTCGTAAGAGGAAAAAAAATCTCTGAATTATATAATTCTTGAATAAAATAGTTTCTTTTAAAAAATGACGGGTTTTCTAACTCGTAAAACGATTAAAATTTTGCTTACCCAAAGTAAAGCACAACCATGTGCAAATTTAAGTAAAGGCACTTCGACCACTGCTCATTATGATAATAATTTCTCTTAGGATAAAATTATCAAGAAATAAGAATGTATTCCGAACAAGACTTGCGGTGGTTCTTGAGCATAACCCACAAGACAACTAAAGCCGAGTGAAGCATAAACTAATTTATCTATTTTGTGGACATAACGCATCCGGCTTTTGGGAGGAAAATCTTGTGACCTCCGTGTGAGAACAGATAACCGCATTCAGCTGAAACTTTCTAACTGTTCATTGTTCACTTCTCCATTACCAAAAGCTTTTATCCCATTTGTAAGTAGTCTTTGAATACAGTGACGCAAAAATCACCCGGTTCCTTTTAGAGTTCCCACTATGTAGGACCAAACTGGACCTAAGAAGAGGTTCATTAAGGCCCACTGCATGCCCGACGGATCCCTTAAAACTTAACACCATCACGGCATACCCACAGAAAGTGTGTGCAATAACAGAAATCCTCGTTTTTTTTTTCAAAATACAGACTATTTCTTAAGGTGTAAGAAATCTTTGCCAAAAATCATCCTTAAAAAGGACTAAAATGCGTCAAGTTTTGATAGCAAAATTTTCAGATTAAGTCATTTCTGAATTTTGAATATTCAAGATGTTTTAAAAAATTATTTTTAGTTTATAATTTTCCGAATTTTTTGAATAATTTAAAACATGGTAAGGTACTGTTTCTAATCTGAAAAGCTCAATTTTTTTGAAAGAAAATATCATGTGACATCATTATGAGATACTCTTCCTCTCTTCTATCAGAGAATGTCATCCTTCACGAATTTCTTCCCCCAGAGAGTGTGACCCTCATTCTATACCGAGTACACCCGATTATGTTTTTTTTTTTCCTGGTAGCCCGCATTTTTCATCCCAAAACAGACAACCTGAGCTGAAAACATATGTAATTAATAAGATGTACTACACTAGCCGCCTAGTCAGTTGATTCATCCGTAATTAAAACCCAAACCAAACCGATCACGGCAAATGGCGAATCTAAACAGCTATCAAAAGTTATTGCAATTTTATTTTCTTTATAAACGTAAACCGAACTATTTCTAAATCTTTCACTAGGTATTTATTATTTTTTTATCATAAAAAAATAAAATAAAATAATCACGATGGTCACGTGTTAATATTAGCCGTGTGGAAAAATGTTGTCTTAATTTTTCGACAGATACACCACAAGGCTAATATTAGCATTTTCTGCGTGACGACCGTGATTTTTTTTTTTTTTTTTTTGTAGTAAATGTCTAGCGAAAGATTTAGAAACAGATTGCACCTATGTTCTTCAAATCCCGGGCAATTCAGGGATGGTCTACGAATGACTGAAGATAACAATAAATCATTATCCTGTTTACGTAACGGAATTAAAGTAATAATATAAGACACGTGGGATAGCACAGCAATCCTGTATGGATTGCAAAATTTAGAACATATTACAGAGAATGAATTGCTGATGTTTATTTTAAATTTGAATCATCATAGCACGTGAGGAATTTGAAGATGGAAGCACGTTCTAAATCTGTGAAAGTACTCTTTCTGTGTGGAAACTAAACACGGAACACTATGGAACCGAAGCAACCAAGGCTATGGGTGTGTGGTGGTGGGGGGGGGATGTTTATGTCTGTTAATTGCGTGTTATGACTTAGTTAGCTTGTTTTGGGGGTGAAAACACTTTCAGGAAGGAAAAATCCTTGTAAGGACTTTTCGACAGGTGAGTTAGCCATATTTGACGGACTAACTTAGCCTCAGTTGAAAAGACCTTGTAATGGTTCTTGTCTTCTTACATGGGATTCGAACCAAGCTCTTTTGCAACAAAATGGCATCATCATGTTAGTTACGGTGGCTCTGTGAATGAGATGTACTGAGCATTATGAGATGTCAAGAGAATTATGAACGTGGTATGAAATCAGGTCACTGATGTATAGGAAGAAAAGAGTAAATGAAAAGAACAGAATCCCCATTAAGACACAAACAAATACAGCCTTCCGCCATGCCATGGCAAATAGTAAAACGAGTAATCACTGTTAATAGACTGTTAAAAAAATCATTATGCCACATCAGATTTGTCTGAAATGAGCCAGTTTGAATTTCTAGAAAGCTTTCCATGGCTAGTGTTACGGAAGCAGGCTGACAGTAAGACACTTCGCTTGGAATGAAAGCTGGGAGCCATGATGATGATGACGACCACTGATTAAATGGCTGGTTTTTAAGTAATGAATAAGTTCGTTTCTGGGAGATTTATCCATTACTGAGAAAGGGGATGAAATAAATACGTAGGGCAAGATGGACTCGTTTAGGCATATCATATACTGAGCACAAGCACTCCCACTGGTATGTCCTCTGCTACATATCACTACGCTTCGAGTCGCGTGTACATTGATACTTCTATAAGTATTTAGATTCAAATTCCATTAAGGGATCTATGAACGTGAGTTAAGTGTGTTCAACTGGAGGTAACTCTACTCGAATGAAAGTAACTTTTTTTAATCAATCATAACTGACAACGACAAATTACACTCTGCTAGATTATAAACAACCTAATTATACCTGCTTCAGGCTGCTGATCCAAACAGGACAAATGGTAGGAAATATTACCACGAAGCCCGCTCCAATGCAGGTTAGCAGTGGGGATGGGGGGTGAACCGCCTTATTGTTATACCCACGAAGACTATATTCTCTACAATAGATTCCGTATCCAGTTATTTATTATTATATTTAGTAGCTTGGTGCTGAGATCTTGCAGGTGTTTCTTCACAATTGATGATATAACTGCCCTTGAAGGATATCGTGCGCAAGAACGATAAAAAAAAAAAAAATTAGAAAGATAGATATTAAGAGCCCCGTAGCTCAGTCAGTATAGACGAAGCCCTTTGGTCGGAAAGACCTGGGTTCGATTCCTGTCAGTGACGTCAGGAACCTTTATCTGGTCTCTTTCGACTAAAGGTGAGTTAGCGGGTCTCATACGGAGGTAGGGATTTTTTAACCCGGAAACTCCGGTTTTTCGTCCCCCAGAACAGGCAAACCGGCCCCGTGAACACACATGGATTACAGTCATGAATGCGTCCCAGCCATATGCCGGTCCTGAGCCAGGATAAAATGGGGGGGGGGGGGGGAGCAATGGTGAACTATCCTGTAAAAATCTTACCAGAAACTTTCTGGGAAATGCCTACAAAGTCATCTACGGTCGGAAACGAACCGAAGGGGAAAATCAGATCAGATGGATATTTAAAATCATGTATTATTTTCTTTCTGGAGCATTTTTTTTTTATGTTATAAATGAGCTGAATAGCTCTACCAATGAAACACGGCCTCCTCTTTCATCGCCTTCTGACAATAAGACCATATTTGAATCCAGCTCGCAATGAGTGTGTGTATGTCATCGTAATTCGTATACAACGTACATTTTTATTACCGTATTGGTCTGAATAGTATGAATTTGATTTCAGAACGCCGTTTTGCTTCAAATATTGAACCAATGTAGCTCAGGCGGTATCGCCAATGTCCTTTTCTTGAAAAGACCTAGGTTCGAATGCCGTCTAGGACATTCCTGAAAAACCTTTCTAAGAGTGTTTCATCCCATCCTCCTACGAAGGATGAAGGGTCCCCCCCTTTTGGAAACTATCGTTTTTCATTCAGCATTTAAAAAAAAGCATTAAAAAAATAAACCGTCAGAAGAGCAGATTAATAACACGAATCACAGCCTTAGTAACTTTGGCCGTAATAGCGGGAAAATACATTTTTAAAATTCAGTACAGTAGATCTATGTAATGTTCCCATTGCTTATTCACCAGCCATTAAATAAGAGAGGAGCTGTCAAATGCTCAAGTTCATGAAATAAAACTTCCATTTCGTATGCACCTACACCCTCTGTCCTGCGGCTTTGCACAAAGCACACATTCTGATTTAAAAAATAAGAATAAAAAAAAAAGACACTTCAATTAGACTGCAGCTTGCGACGAATTTGAGCTATTACGATTCAATGTGACAGCAAGTTATCATAAATGATGATTCACAATTAAAGACGTCATTGTAATAATAAAAATAAAACAGAAGTTAAAAGAATTTTCGTAAAACTAAAATAATTAAAAAAAAATTAAAGCGGTATTGGACCGTGCTGGGGGAAAAAATTTAAGTTTTACAAAATCACGAGAAAGTGCTTCTATGAATAAGAAAAGTAAAACAAAAGTTTATCCTGAAGAAGATTAATTTAAGCGTTGTCATGAAGCACCTCCGTAGCGCAAATGAAAGAACGACAGAACATTGCGCCCGTCAGTTGGAAAAGACTTGAGTTCGATTCTCGTTGTTTACGACAGAAATATCTTTATATGGGTTTTCTCCATTGAAGGTGAGTGAGCCGATCTCGTGACGAAGGAAACAGTTTTTCCCTCCCAGCAAAATTGGATTTACCATCCCACATACAGGCAAACCGGCCCTAGCACAAACGTAATTTACAGACAAAAAAAGAAAAAAAAAACATTAGTGGCGGCGCAGTGGGTAGTACTGTATGTAGTTAATGGATTGTGGCACAATGTATAGATAGTGGCGTTCTTATATTAATGGTAGCCTGGGTAGTGTAGACGGTGGAGGTGAATCCTTCCGCGATGAGTCCTCCTTGGAGGTGTTACGTAATAATAATAATTAATCCCCCCACCCACCTTACTGTAAGACCTCTTTAAAACAAAATACCATACACGAGCATAAAGAATGGCTATACTTGAACAACAAGCTTTAAAGGTTTACTACACAGTGAGGTGAACAGCAAGGCGGCGAGGACAGCACAGGATTGTCTCATTAATTTGATAACTCTGTCCAAAACCATCAAATAACTAAACTGGATACAAAATTTAGTTACACATTTGGGGGGGGGGGGTCGTGTGTAAACTAGAATCTGGAATAAAACAAAACTCTACCAGAGTATTTCCAAAGGTATGGGACATTTCATTCAATTTAAGGGTACATTACTATGGCTGGATCAACTTTGCACAGCGAATTATGATTGCATTTGAATGTGACCTTATCATTCGTTAAAAGCAAAAAATATTTTATAGTATCGAAGCTGTAAAGAGCATCAACGTATCAATAAGCAACAACTGAACGGCTTTTTCATTATGATTATTACGTTTTGTTTAACCGAATCGTAGCTATTGTTTATCAAGGTATACTGCAGCCTGTTTTTAGCATGCTGATTGAAGGAAGATAAACAGTGCCGCAAAATAATTTTATTTCTAAGTATTCTAAATCTTTTCTATAGTAATGACGCCGTTAGGCGAGCATTCAAATCGCAGTCATATCTTAGTCACCTCTTTGGGTGGGTGTATTTCAACAACTGTGAAGCCAGCGGGCAACCGCTGATGAATTAAAACAAGCGCTCATTTCTGGCAAATGCGAGTGTTGCAAGCTCCTCCACAATTACAGAAGGCCTTATTACATTCCCCAAGCCCCATGTATCACTCACGGCCTCGTCAAAATCCTGCTGTCCTATACAACTAGGCTAATCAAACCACTCGCACAAAAGCAACACTCCGCCAAACACTAACAAAGGCAAGTGTACAAGGGACGCACGTTTGTGCGGCACGCGAGCAACCTTTTTACCAACACCCGCTTCCCGCCTACAGCGCGTGCCTGGATCACAGTACACGTCTGCATATTCTCCATGCTCCAACACAGAGGCGGGCGTTCCATGCTCGCTTTACCGCTTTTAACAGTGCGGAACGCGGTGACTACTCTAACGATGACAAGCTTAATAACTGCCGCGTTTGACGTGAGTAGCGTAGCTCTCTGCTTCCGCGGCATGAAGCTATTTGTCAGCGCCTTTATTGGAGTCAAGTGTTTTGACAAGTTATATGTCGCCCAAACATCCCGACCACGCGGTCGTTATTGATACTGCAGCCTCGGACAGCAGTCCGTCTTCTACTTCCACCGAAACATCGCCAGCCTCAAGGGGAAAAGCTGGTGTCACAGAATCTCTGCACACTCGTTCTCCTCTAAAACAAACGGTTAAAAAGTAAATGCTGGCAAATCTGAGGGACGATATATTACGGATGGAACAGTGATAAAACACACAAACACACACGCTCATGATAGGTAACAAGAATAATGGGCACGCAGGTATTCCTTTGTTCGGTTTTGCATCCGCATTATTTTTGGGCCTCTTCCGAAGAAACCAAGAGTGCATTTTACAGATCCATCAAGCGAAGACTAAAAAGAAACAATAATAGTGCTGTGCAGAAGAGAAAAAGATGACTCCAGTAGGCTTTCTTTTAGAACTGTCGAAAATGGAACCTGAAACCGCATAGCATTAGAATAGACACTTCATCTAGCCATCCTTGCATTTATTTTATTTTATTTTGGGAGCGTTAAGACAAGTCTATCAGGCTGCAACTCCAAGCAGTGGAATGTTGCCTTGGATATTTCTCTTCGAAGGCATTTCCTTATACAAATTGACATAGATTTATCACAAACTAGCGATTCTGGGCAATTTTTCCGTTTCCCTTTACAGAAAATATTGTTTCTCGGTTAGTACGACTTGGGGGGGGGGGACTATACGTAACCGGTGAAATTTGCATTAATAATAACGAAAGTCAGAAGAGTTCTCAATATTTTCAGTGATACTGAAATTAAAAGGGAAAAAAAAAAAACGGATCATCTAAGCCCGATTTTATGTATCCAACAATCTTAATCATGTGAGGTTCTATGACATGATTTCTATGTCTGAACTAGCCTGGATTTCGAGGATTGTGAATTTTATCGCATTTTTAAATTAATTTCGCATAAATAACAGAGTTAAGAACTAACCACAGTAATATCTATATGTACTGATATAAATTAAATGTTTTCAATAAATCTTGTGTGTCATTTAAAGCAAAAACTTTTATCGATTAAAAAAAAAAAGCCAGCAATTCCAATAAAGAGATTAGTGAAGTAAGAGTGTTACAGTTGCACATAAGCCGTTCGATCTATGAAAAGTGCCCGCTGTCAGCAACTGCTTGACTCGGAAGTAGGAATAAGGAGGAAACCGATCTAACACGCCTGTAAAAAATGAACCTAAATGAAAACTGACCTTAATTACGGATGTAAGAAATTAGGTCGAAGAAAGAGGATTTCAATGGACCCAAAATTCCTCAAAATAAACAAATTAATTATAATAAACTTTAAAAAACAACAAAAAATAAACGGAACTAATTTGTAAAATTCTTTAGAAGAATAAAAGTTCTCCTGATTTCCTGGGAATTCAATATCTGACAGATCGCAAATAACCAGGCTAGGCTCACTTAACAATTATCTGCAGAATGTATACTCATTTCATCATTTGTCATTTGTATATTAAGCATGGTTAAAAATGGAAAATAAAAATAAAATACTAATGGGATAACGGAAAATGAATAAAAATATCAAATTAAAGAAATACCCACTTGGATATTTTTTTTTTTTGCGTGTACTCAATGTGATCATAGTGTGCACTTATGGAGTGTACTCAAAATCAGCAAGAAATCCCATCTAAAAAATGGATGCTTTGAAATATTTTCTATAAGTATAAAATAATGAGTATAGTCAACCTTCCTGTAGTTTACTATACTAATGCAGAATATATCACGTTCACTTTTATTGGTCAAGCTCCGCTATTTGTAAGCGCACTTACTTAATACGACTATTAAGTAAGAAACGACAAGAAAGTTTCTCCGCGATCGCGATTGTGGCGAGCACTGAGAGGCACCACTGGTATTATAAAACGCAAACACTTCAATCATGTTCTACATTAAATTGGGTATATTGAAAAATGCTAAGAGGTCGATGCTTGTGGTAACTTCCATGGCACTAAGTCAAAGACTTTATAGGTTTTATTCTGGTCAATGACTTGAACAACTTTTTCTGGGCCTTTTTTTTTTTTCCAGAATTCAGAGTTAATTAATCTTTGGTACAGGCAAATAGTGCGTTTTTCTGTCTTAGGAAGAAACTTAGATTTGTATCCCCACTACTCAGAAAAAGCCGACCGCAGAATACACCGAGAACATAAAAATATTGCTAGTTAAAAATATTGCGAGTGTCGCCTGCTCCCTCTAGAGCAGTAGTCTCAAACTGGCGGCCCGTGGGCCGCATCCGGCCCCCGAAGCAATTTTACATGGCCCGCAAATACATTTCAATTATGTATTTATTGTAAATACGGTGCTTATAGTTTTAGAGACATAGAGATATGTACTGAGCTTATGTGCGCATAAGCTCAGTCCATATCTACAATTTACAATCCGTAAATTTAGTTCGCCAGCCGACAGTTGGTGGCGCTTCAGTATTCTGGTGTTTCCGTGCACAGCTGCGCAGTTCATATTGCAATATAGAGACAAACTAACGTACGGCTTATAAAACCTGCTTATTTGTGCTTGTTGTTAGATCTACATTATATCAATACCCATCGTTTAGAATTGTGCATAACTTTTGAGTGTTGCTTTCATACGAAAATTCATCTTGTTGAATTAAAGTTGTAAATAAAATTATAATAGTGATTTTAATTTAAGAGATTAAACTGCAAGCCATGTCTTTAACAAAGAGTAAAAGAAAATTGGACGAAAAAGGACGTGTTTTTCAAGATAAATGGGAAATTATATACTTTTGTGGTGTTATGCGCAATAAAACTGAATGTTTTATTTGTAATAAGGGAATATCCGTTCCAAAATAATACAATTTATCGCCATTACGAAACGAATCATGAAGAAAAATTTGAAATGTTGGAAGGCAAATTGAGGGAAGAAACGTTAGTTTCTGAAATCTGGCTTACAAAGACAACAAAATTTTTTTACTGAAGCAAATGAATCCACTGAAGCAACAGTTCATGCAAGTTTTGCTCTCGTGCACATCATTGCAAAACAATCAAAACCATTTACTGATGGCGAATTCCTTAAAGATTGTTTGATTAAGCCTGCTGAACTTCTTTGTCCTGACAAACAACAATTATTTAAAAATATTAGTTTGTCAACCAACACGGTAGCGGAACGTATTAACGAAATCGCTAGTGATGTAGATGTCAGTTAAAAGAAAAAAGTATAGATTTTGCAGCATTCTCAATAGCAGTTGATGAGAGTACTGACATCAGATATAGCACAACTTGCCGTTTTCGTACGAGGTGTTACTGATGAATTTGAAGTAATTGAGGAATTATTCGATATAATTCCTATGAAAGGAAAAACTAGTGCACAGGATATTTTTTCTGAAATAAAAACTGTAATAGATAAATATAAATTAAGTTGGGATAAAATAGTTGGATTTGCAAGTGATGGTGCAGCTGCTATGGTTGGTAAAAAAAATGGAGTAGCGGTAAAATTAAGAAATATAGTGAAAGAAGAAAATTTTCAGAATAAATTTTGCACTATAGATTGCATTATTCATCAAGAAGCACTTTGTGCCAAAAGTTTGCAGTGGATAATGTTATGGAAACAGTAACTAAAACAGTAAACTTTATCCGTGGACGAGCTCCGAATCATCGAGAATTTGTTGCATTGCTTGAAGAAATTGAAAGCGAGTATGGAAATGATTTATTATAACGAGGTGAGGTGGTTAAGTCGAGGAGTTGTATTAAAACGGTTTTTTGATTTAAAAAATGAAATCAAAATTTTCATGACACAAAAAAATAAAACCATCGACGAGCTACGTAATGATACATGGATAACAGATTTAATATTTCTTGTTGGCTTAACCGGTCAGTTAAATATTCTCAATAAAGAGCTGCAAGGAAAGAATAAACTTTTCGCTGACATGTATGCTTGTATTAAAGCTTTTAAAGTTAAATTGCAATTATGGGAAACACAACTGGAATCAAAACATTTCGTACATTTCCTACACCTTAAATCCTGCACTATTATTTCAAACGGAAAATCTCAAGAATATACAAGAAAAATAGCATAATTACGACAAGAATTTGAAGAAAGATTTAAAGATTTTAATGATTTGGAGTCCGATTTTACATTATTTTCATTACCATTAAAAACGAGCGTGAATAACCAGAAAATCTACAAATGGAGCTAATTAATTTACAGTGTGATATAACTCTTATTCAAAGATTTGAAGGTATACAGATTTCATTAACTTTTATGCGTACTTGTCAAAAGATAAATACCCTCAGTTACGAATTTTTGCAATAAGAATAATTTGTTTGGGAGTACATTTATATGTGAACGGTTTTTTTCGAAGTTGAAAATTAATAAGTCTAAGAAAAGAACCCGATTGACCGATGAGCATCTACAATCCGTGATGAAGATAGTTTCTAGTAATTTTTCTCCAAGGCTACAAACTATCAGAATCGAAACGCCATCAAGTGTCAAGTTGCAGTAAGAAATAAAGAAGTTTTATAATTATTTACATACAAACATGTATTTTTTCTATGTGTCGAGAAAAAATTTAATAAATAAAAGAAAGAGAATAGGTTGTCATTATTTATTCTCAAGTTATAAAGGTGATAAAAGGGTTTCATAATTATAAAGGTTATAAAGAGGTGGTATCCATACATTAGGGGTAAGTACGGTTCAATATATTCACTCTCATTTTGTTAAAAAAAAAAAATTCCGGCCCGTCAGCTGCTTTCACATCGTGCATTCGGCCCGCATGCAATTTGAGTTTGATACCACTGCTCTAGAGGATGAAAAGGCGTTAGAATATTATATTTTACTTGTATTTCGAAATAAACCAGTGCGATGCAGTCGTTCCCATGCTCTGTTGCATAGAATGTTCTGACAAAAGACTACAACATGGCCTTTAGCTCTTGATAACCTAACTACAACTACCTGTAAATATTTAATCAAAATACTGGTGAGATTATCAAGCACATGTCAGTTTACCCTGAATATTTTTTTCAAACAATACCAAAGGCAAAGCATCGCTGCGTAAAATAATAATAAATTAATGCATGGATCATAACATAAGTCTTCGCTCTAAGTCTTTGGTCTAATCTACTAATCGTGCAATGAAAGAGGAAGGCAAATAAGATGAACGAAGTGGAACACACGGACATCAATCTTTCTTTGAATAAAATAATAGTGCAATACTTTTTGTTCCAAAGAATCAATTAGCTACCACTGATTATAGTGGAAATAAAGTCCATCTCTATAATATCAAAGAATGCATTCAATTGGATCTATTCAAATCGGACAGCCAAATCTCTAGGAAGGCTAACTTGTCCAAAAACAAAAATTCCTCCTTTTTGGAGAAGTAAGCGACCTCACTAGAATGACGCAGTCGGATGTATGCATACATAGCGAAAACACCTCAGTCCAGATTCTCTGGTTTTTCTTACCCCAAGCCGGCAGACTAGCTTAAAAGCACACTTGGTTATCAGATGACATCGGCAACAACTCATGCTTTCAGTTGCGGCAGTAGCTGTCGGTTTCGATGATGGTTGGAAATGCCTGGGCTCGAATCGCGTCTAGGACGCCAAGAACCTTTATCAGACTTTTCAACTGAAGGTCAGTTAGCCAGTCTCATACGGAGGTGGCAAGTGTTTTCCGTCCAAGAACACCATTAGAACACACGTAATTAACACATAACACACTAGCCTGAGTTGCTTCGGCCATAAATCCAAATTAAAAAAAAAAAAAACTAATCCAACGAAATGCATCCACCCGCTATATCACCTGCTGCTAAATTTAACCTGGTGCATTGGTGCATGGAAAAGAAGGTCACACATCCCGTATTATTATTGTGACATCTCCAAGGACTCGTCGCGAGTATTTCATGTGACGTCTTGTTTTTCAGCCATTTTTCTTCACATGTTATGTGAAATAGGCAAGCATCTCTTTTCGCCTGTTTTTCTCATATTTTAATATATATATATATATATATATATATATATATATATATATATATATTATGTGAAGGAGATCGTGCACTTGTTTTATCGGGTCCCTTGAGTCGCTCATGTGCCAACTTGCAGTCGTGTACAAAAACAAAAATCTAAACTTTTACAATTTTTGTATAATCTTGTCTCCCTAATCACACACCCAGACATCATTCGTTGCAAGAAGCACATTCTTTTTAAAGACCATCATTGTAAATTAAGTTATTATATTTCCTATATGAATTATATTTCCTGTATTAATCTACAAAATTCTGGTACTAAAGTAAGTGATAGAATAGTTTCAATGGAAATGTAAGAAAATCGCAGCTATGGAAATAAGGTAAGAAAGCCTGCTGGTTCTAATTCAGTTTTTAGTACATCACGAGCAAACTCAGAATCAAATTTCTTTCACTGAAAGATCATATTAACTAGCTAGACTTAAGATTTCATATAAACAATGTGTATCCTAATATAAAAATCACGCTTAGAGTGTCAGTAGCAGGAACTGCATCTACAACACTTGATAATTATCAAGTGTGGTTCGCTAGTGAATATTATTCGTATCGTTAACTAGCTGTAAACGATTAAAAAAAAAAAAAAAATTCTGCAACTTATAAGTGCCTCATTTATACGATTGTTTAAAATTTAATAATACTATTATTTGATTGTCCTAATCTTTTTGGATCATTTAATTCTTTTATAAGAGAATGAGACAGCTAACGGCACAATATTTGAAAAAAGATTTTTATCATAATTCTAAAACTGCATCATAAAAACAGATTTGAATTTTTTTTATTCAAAATTATTAAGATAATGCACAAATTAGCTTGTGCTTCTAAATATTTTACATTCGATGATTAACCAACAAATTTTTGATTAAAAAAATCCTACAAAATCCTAACTTAAAATAAATTAATATGGATTCGGTAAGATAATATAAATGTGAGGAAACAGCCAAACATAACTGTTATAATTCTAAATAATAATAAAAGGATTAACTAAGACTAAAGTACTTAAGGACACACACACATACACAATTGGCACAGCTGAAATTCCAATTTGGCTTGGATCTGACAGAATTTTCAAATAATAATAATTCCTATTCTTCGAAAGCAGAGAAGGTCATAACTCGACATGGCAAGATCGAAAGTTTACATGGCTCGAAACAGAATGGAAACATTCTAACAATAACGATGATTTGAACTTAAAATTTTAAATTTTAAAAAGAAAATTGAACTTTTCTTCATTAAATTATTTTCCTTTTGCTGCTGCTGAGATTCAAGACCGAGTAGATTTATTCCTTATCATCATCACCTTCAAAACTCATCGTCACTGTGGAGGAAAAACTTCTTATTACAATACCAATAACAACAGAAACTCTTTCGGAAGGGTATTCATTCCTCGAGCTATACTGAGACGATTCTGGATGAGCATGAAGACTATCTGAAAGTTCTAGATGAGCTATGAAAATTTCTGTTTACCATATGGATGGTTACTAAGGGTTTATACGAGATGTACAATGAAATCTCGTCTCAGAGATCAAACGGGTAGGATAGTTATACGTCTATCTTTCTCGGACAACCACCTGTGGAACGTGAACAGTCGCTTATCAACATGTCAATATTATTTCCCGACCCTTAACGAGCTGCTGAAGGCAGCTCGTTAAGGGTCGGGAAATAATATTGACATGTTAATATTGACATAATCGACTAAGTATTGAAGGAACTCAATACTTAGTCGATTGACCAATCACAACTGTTTCGGGTTGTTAAATTCCACAACAATTTCCACAATGGGGAAGGGGGAAGAAAGAAAAAAAGGAAAAGGGGGAAATTTACTATTTTTCCAATAATGCTGATGAAGACTTCGAACATTAGAAGTTTATGCAGTATGCAGCGGAGCAGAAATTAAGATGCGGCGGCGTCACATGATGAACAAATGATTAAATATAATTAACAAACAAAATAGATATTTAAATAACTTCCATAATCAACTAATTTTCGTTAGGTCAATATAACGTTATGTCCATACGAAAGAAAACCTGAAACGGAACGTTTTTTGCTATTTTTTTTTTTTTTGTTAATTGTTATAATATTTTACTGCAGTGTTTTGTATATTAGGAAGTGATAGCAATACTGCATTCATTAGTACTGTGTGTTAACTTCTGTTACATGAGTCATTCTTACACCCAATCTTTCTCCATTTGCTAAGTGTCTGCTTCGGGTTTGCATAAACATTCTACTAAATTCAGAACTTTCACTGCTGGTACTAACACACGTTATGCGTTATGATTTCACTTTTTTCTTATTTAGTTTCGAAAGTATATTTTATGCGGGATTTCGTTGTATATGAAGAAGCCTCGTCGAAAGAGTGAAGTTGCCAAGTTTTATTGATCTTGTATAGGAAACCGTTTTATTTAAGAAAAAACGAAATTCTTGATCATACATAACTCTGAACCAGGATATACATCAAAAAAGAGGCACTTCTGCTACCGGATGAAGCTTTCCGCATTCAAACTAACATGAACATCGGCACAGTGCTGCTTTCTGCATCCTGCGTAACAGCGTCACGGTTCGGCTTTTTCTTTTCTTTTTTTACAAGGATCTCAGCTCGAAACACCTAAAATGCGACGAACATTTCTAAAGACTTTTTTTCTACAGGGAAATAGCTAGTCTCATACAGGAGAGGGGACAAGGTTCTCCTCGAAAACTTTTTAAAAAAATCTCGGTTTTTCATACCGCACTCTAGAGAATGCATACACGTTACATAGCTTCACTTCATAGCCTTAATTGCGTTGGTGCAACTAAACAATCAGTTTATATGCCCACTCAGGGATCGGCTCTCCCTTTATGAGATAAGTCTAAATTCAGCGCTTGCGAAAGTGACAACAACGAAAAAAAACTGCCAAAGACTTCGTATGTTTATTTATTTGCTTATGTACCGCGACAAAAATTATCAGTAATTATCAGGAAATGTATATCAGTAAAAATAAATGAGAAATGGAAGGAATGAAAGCTGATTTTAATGATTAATCAATTTATCTTACCACAAGGCGAAGTTCTGGTATCAGTTATCGAAATATCTCCATGTCAAAATACAATAAAAATCATCTAACACAAATTTCTTCAACAGAATCAGAGCGAACAGAATTAACAATTTTAGGAGAGTTAAGAAGATAGCTCTCGCAATATAAATGCTGCTCTCCAACTAAAACTAATGATATCAAATTGAAATCTCATTCTGTTCACTACGCTCTTTCCAATGCCGTACTCCAGAGTAATTTCTGAACATTAGAATGATTATAAATAATTCATTTTTTTAATATATATATATATATATATATATATATATATATATATATATATATATATATATATATATATATATGTATATATTTGCTCTTCTTCATCGTATGATGTGAAAGTTTTCTCCACAAAACCTTTCAAATTTTAAAACGATTTTTTTTAATATAAATAGTTGAAACTTTTCGGCTCTAGAATGGTTTCACTCTCAATGCACAGAATGAAGGTAACAAGAAAGAAGAAAATGGCTGACGAGAAAAAAAATTGATAGCGAGATTTTATGATCTTCAGCAATCAACATTATTCGAGGAGAACTCGGTCAAAGTTTGTGTTACCATAAGAAAATTAACGATTCCATGCATATTGGCTTCAACTTTAAAATGTTATTCAGGCATTATTCAGCTTCTAAAACAGAATACTTAATCTAGCGCATCAGTAAAAGCATGCAGCTATATCTTTCTGTACACTTCAGTGAAACAATGAACGAAAGCTAATTCAATTTTTCTGAACAATGAATGGAAAGGTCACGGATTTTAGCTGAATGAAATAGGGCTAAGATTCAAAAATAACACACACACACACACACACACACACACACACACACACACACACACACACACACACACACACACACACACACAGAGTAATTTTCTATTCGCTCAGCTTCGATAATTGAGTGGGCAAACCCTTCGCTTTTGGCAGAGAGACGCTGTTTTGACTTTATATAATTTTAATTTTATAATTCATAATTACATTCATGCCGTGTGTGGATGTGTCCCCGCTCCATAACAAAAGCAGAAGCCATTGATTATCAAAAAAAAAAGGGGGGGGGGAATTCCCAGGAGAAACTAGAATTTTTATTAAAACGCTGTGCATTTACTTCTCAAAGCGAAAGCTATGCATAAACATGCTTCTGCCAATATTACTCGTATAAATAGAATTTTGTTATCTCGTAATTTAGTAATTTTGTATATCTTAGTGAATTATTGAAAAATGCGAATTCACGTATTCTAAACTACATTTTAAAAGTGGAATGATTTTCACTGGTTGTTCGATTTGTGTTGATAATTTCCATAACAATTCGTTTTTCTTTTGTTACCACTTGCATTTTATATACCATCACATCACCACTGTTGTCAGCTGTAGAAACGCAACCGTTAATTTCAATGATTTTTATGGTTTTTCCTCAAAATTATTGGCTATCTTTTGCTTTTCCCCTCTTTTGGAATGATATAATAAAGTAGAGAAGGTTTGCACTTTTTTGGCATATTGCATAACCAATGAATATTCAACATCAACATATTTCGTATCATTTGTTATCTTGTTTTGTGTCAAACAATTAGCAGCTCAGCGTCAACTACAAAACTCTGGAAAAGCTTGAAAGTAAAACTGATGTAAACGATATCAAAATTAATTACATAAGAATGCATAATGAATATGCTTACCTTTAGCTGTAGAATCTGGAGAGAGAGGAGATGCTGCTGTTAGTGATGATCGAACGGTATACGGACTAGTAGAAACCAGACGATCATGTCGGAGACAGTCGGTCAGTCTGGCGGTTCCGAAGGAAGAGTCTTTGTGGGAACCCTTTTGTCCGGAAATATCGTCGAGCTCTTCGCTGCACTTATTCAGCCCCAGTATAGCTTCGATAGTGAAGGCCGAATTGGATTTCTGTCTGCGAAAGCCTAAATGGCAACTGCCGTGCTTATTCGCCTTTGAACTCGGAGACGATGCAGCGAATGGAGAGGGCTTGAAGGCTAACGAGGTCGCACCGTACGGCATAGAGAAAATTTGCTGCGACGCTGGAACGGTTACTCCCGCGTTTGTAGTGACAGCCGCTGCGGCTAGCATGGTGTCATAAAACGCACTAACGTACGCAGGTGGGCTCGGGGTTCCATCGGGTGACGAGGTGGTCGCCGTCCCTGTTCCGGACACATCGACAAAAGGAGGGCAGGAGAGCGAATAAGCAAAAGGTAGCATTTGTGTCTGCATGGCTGTCCGTCAAAAAGTTCCGAAGTAGCGAGTCTACAATTGAGATCGAAGTAACCAAAACACAAAGTCCACGCGGCCTCTCGATGTTAGCTGAACACTCACTCTATAGGACTTATGACTTTCGTGTCTGTATCAGAAGGTCAGTAGTTTTTGTATCGCGATCAGAGCTACCGGTGGCCTCATTTAATCCCACGACAATAAAACAGGGGGTCATTAACAGTAACGTAAACTTGGAAGGGAAATCATCCATTCGAACAATCAACTGGACTACAACTCCGCTGCTGGATGGCTACCGCCAATCCCACTGAGGAAGCAGACGTCTCACTCTCAACGTCACCGACCACATTACTTCTGATTGGCTTGAGAAGTCAAATGATGTTGTAGGGTGTTGATCTCCATAGAACTGCGCAATGCGCAGTGCAGGCTATTCCTTCTCCCTTGTAATAATAGCCACTTGCAAGCAGGAATCAACTGAATTGCTATCCATAGCTTGAGGTATACTGATGATGATACTCCAAATAAACACGACGTCCTCTATAAATTGCGCGCTGCTTGCACACTAGGCTTGGGTAATAACAAAATGCTACAAAACACGAAACTACAATTGTATCTGCATATTTACTATGCTCTATACAATTGCAGTTGTTTAATATTCAATTTATCGGAAATAGTTCACTGTTCTAATTAACAAACTGTAAACAGTTTATTTAAATGAAGTATTCAGTTATGGAACGGAATATCCATTAGTTGTTATCACTGAAGTATAATTTTAGACCCAATTCTGCTTCGTATTGCTACCTGATGAATGCAAGTGAATGAAATGAAAGATAATAATTATCAGCCAAAGGGAGTAAGTTAAAAATAAGTTTGGCATTATCAAACTACAAAGTAGTTCTATTTTGGTCATCATAAGCTAAAAAAAAAAAAAGTGCTCAGATGCGAATTCCCATTAATGTTTTTTTTTATTTTCTTTTTCTTTCTTTCTTTTTTTCTTTTTACAAGCAATCTATTAAATGGAAACGAGTGGTCCGCTTCTCCCTCCGATATTAATTTTGTGTTCATGTCATAGGAAGAACAAGAAAGAAATAAGTCATTCCTTTTTTTCTGGGCTAAACATTTCCCTTCGTATAGCATATCTACAATCAATACATTCTCAGCAATATTCTGCTTTGCTTTTAATCCTTTCCTTCCTAATGAGCAAACCAAATGCACACAAAGTTATACTACTCTACAATTAATAGGGATATGGCACTGTTTGCATGGATATGGTTACAGTTTGCATTTCGTTTTCTTGCACCAATAAAGAAATAAAATATTATAGTAATAAATGGTTGAGAATACAAATTTAAAGTTGTGATAGAAAGGCGATCAACACAGTCAAATAGCGCCTCCGTGGCGGAATTGGAAAAACAAAGGCACATCGCGCCCCTCGATCGGAAAAGAGAGTTCGATTCTCGTCGTGAATCGAAGAGGAATTTTTATTATGGGCTTTTCAATTGAAGGTCAGTTAGTCGATCTCATACGGAGGTATGAGATCGGTTATGTTATGGAGGTAACGGAGTTTTTCTCCTGGAAAATCTGATTTTCTACCCCAGCGAAGAGAACACACGTAATTTACTGGTGGTAGTGGTAGTGTCGTGTAGTTGGAGGATTAAGTAAACAGTAGTGTAGTGTGCCCTCCCGCGATGAGTCCTTGGAGGTGTCAAGTAATAATAGTCGAAAGTGTCGAAATGATAATTTCCATAAATAATAACTGAAGGACTCTCAACAACATCCACAGAAATTCGAAGGAAGATGGTTTATAAAAACGTCCAATTCTCAGCAGCAGACAAAATTAACAAGTTGGACTTTTGGGATGAACTTACATCGTCTCCCGTCTCTTTTTAGGTTCCACTATCATATGAGATGCAGAAGCAATTTTATAGCTCTGATCGTAATATTGTGCAAAAGCAAACTGTTCTCAGTTACTGAAGCCATAATAAAAGCGAAGCGCAGCAGATATTCATAGATCGCAAATTTCAGTTTCTGTATTATGATCGAGTCATAAAGAGAACACCTCCGTGTTCTTTATACTATTTTCATTTGGAGTTTTAAACCGGAAAACTCTCACGCATGCACTCACACACGACCGGTATTGGATAAACAAAATCGGTTGGTAAAATGCTACATATACATACCAAACCACCAAATTAATGCAAATTAATGTATAAAACAGCACATAGTTAAAAAAAAAATTTAAAAATCTTTCTGAGGATGTGCCTTTTTCACTAGAAAAAACGAGACAAGTAAAATTAGTTTCTTGAATTTAAACCCCCCCCCCCTCGTTTGCGATTTAACTATGGTGATTGGTGATACGCATGCCGTTCATGCCATCGAATGAGTGTATTTCCAATTTACTGTATAAAATGTATGAAAATCATATTGAACTTCACCAAAATAAACAAACGAGCAAAAGAAAAGTAACAAGTTTCATTTCTTTGAAATTTAATACTGTTTTAAGAAAATATATTTTTATACACGCGAGAGCATTCTAACCTGTTAAAAGAGATGTTGCTATTCCCTATTACGGTACAGAATGAATAGACAGTGTTAATTTAATCGTCTGGAGATAATTTTTTCTCTCTCATTCTCATTATCTCCCTTATCACTCTTGAGATTTTAATTTATTCAAAATTGCATAAGCAACCAGGTGTGGGGAAGAGTCCTTGCCGAAAGTTCAGTACATAAAAATGAAAATGACCAATTTATTACTATTATTTTGGCAAATTTCATTACTATATTAGACTTTTGCTTTTGTTATTAATTGATAGTACTGTATATCAGTAGATGATGATGATGATAACAATAGTAATAATAAAAGGACTAGAGAGAGAGAGAGAGAGAGAGAGAGAGAGAGAGAGAAGTTGCAGATAAGTGATTTGTTCGTATTAATACATATTATTGGCAACCGGTTTGATCGAATAATAGTTTTCAGTAGTCATATTCAGTTCATATTAAGCCAACTGCCATGCAGCACGCAGCATGAGATGATATTTATCCGAAAACCTTGGATTTATTGGCAAGAATCATCTTTTATAATGAATGGCTAAAGTGGAACACGTTACATTAATCTATGTCAAGTTTTTTTAAAGCACACGCGACTTACGACAGGATCCTACTAACTGCAATGTGTACAAAAAAATAGAAAAAAAAGTACACTACTACTTTTTCCCCCCGGTTTAATTTTTGGTTCATAGTATTTCATCAGGGCTTTCTTAGAACAGTCTCGAGGAAATTGCGACGTTTTTCCTTCGACTGGAAAGATCAGGGATCGAATGCTGGTGATGATGTAGGATAACTTTATAGGATTTGACAATATTGCAAGTAACTTTGGCTGTCTCATAGAGAGGTAAAAAAGAGTCTCTCACTTTGGGATTTTTCATTCGGCATAGCATGCAAGCCGTCCAAGGAACAAAAGCAGTTGACAGACATAGCAGATCGTCGGAATAAGGGGATATCCGTCCTGTTTCGTTAGATTTGGAGGTGAATGTTCACAAAATACAGTATGGGCCTACGCACTGACGTAACTGTGACGATGATATCATCTATTAAGATTTTTTTTTCCTCTTAGATAATTGCAACATCACAAATATTTGTTAACCAGTAGTTAAATTAAGGGATATGGAGAAAATATCTGAAATATACCTTTCTTCAAGTTAGTTTACTACCTGAATGACGTGATGTCAAAATCCTCCCCCCCCTCAACATGCACACGCCGCAATTCATTATATGTAGCGTCATTGATAAGCGAAAGCTTTCCCGTTTTATGGAGTAGTTATTAAGTAGGCTTAGCTCATTTCCATCAGCATATTACACAGTTGGTAGCCCCAAGATCGATCAGAGCTTAAAGATGCTACAAAAATAAAGTACGACAGTTAAAAAAAGAGTCTCCGTTCGCCATGTTTCCTGATCTCAAATTTCCTGAGCCCTGATACTGTCGCAAGTAGTCAGCTACTATTATATACAGGCCCCCAGTAGATGCTTGCCGTTATTTTTCAGCGTAAACCGATCCTGTTCAGGCTTATGAGCATAGTACTTTACACAGGTTCCAGTTGATGGGACCTGGTCTTGTACAGGAAATGGTTTCTCTGATGAGTGACTCCCCAGCACTAGAACAATATCAAGTGATGCTCAGGCTAGTACATAGTTCACCTTACGGCTCTACACTTGGATCCCAGTAGGGGATCAACTGTTCGCTTTGTTGCGTGAACGGCAATTTAATGAAGTAATTAATGTGCTGATGTCAAATGGAACCCAGAAATATGAAACAAGCCTGTACACCACAAGATGTGTACTCATATATGACAGGGTTCCATAGTGTCCCTTTATGCAGGGGTATTATTAGGTCTGATTTTATAAAAGCAGAATCACGAATTGTTCTCCTTTTCTATTTTAGCGAGAAATATATATGATGTACCTAACTACGGGCAATATTTTATTATATTCTTAGCATTAATAACTTTGTAATATTTAAGAATGATAAAATCATTTTATTGCAAGCAACCAAAAACAAAATAAAATCGGTGTCACGGAAAGAAGTGAACAGGGTCTTTTACATGATAAAATGATTGCATTACGGAGAAGTTCAACTCACTTTGAGCGCTAACTACAATTTTCTGATAGAAATTATTTGCAGTTTTTCCCCCTATTAAACAAACCTTATGAGCCAACATTTTGCATTGATTTAACGATATTTACTAAATATTTAATTTTTGATAAATTTAAGCTATTTCAAGATACTTAATTCACCAGAGAATAAAGGTTCAAATTCGTTTGTTTGGTACACTTGGTTTCTTACTTCTTCTTCACGCATTAGATGTAGTATCTGTTGCTACTAAGACTTATCTTTAATAGTACCTTTTAATCTTTTTCTCGGTCTTCCTGTTCTTCTCTTATTCTTTGGTTTCCAACTATAGACTTGTTTTATTATTCTATCTTCACCTCTTCTTTCCACGTGTTCAATCCATTTTATTCTTCGGGTTGCTACTCAAGTGTTTATTGCTTGTATTTCACACTGTTTTCTTATATCTGTATTTTTTTTATTTTATATAACTAGTTTTATTTACTATTTTTCTTAATATATTAATTTCACCTGTATTTAAAATTTGTCTTGTTTTCCTAGTCTGTGGTCTTGTTTCTGAATTATATGTCATAATAGGCCTGATTACTGCTTTATAAATTCTGGTTTTTGTCTCAACTCTAAGATGTTTATTTTTCCATATTGTTTCGTTCAAGCATCCTGATATTCTTGCAGCTTTTGCAACTTATTCTCTGACTTACTTCTAGATGTGGCCTTCCTTTTCAGTTCAGTTGTATACCTAAATAGTTGTAATTCGTTATTTGTTCTGACAAACAATCAAAACTCACTCACGGATAGCTACGAAAAATATGAGAACATCATTCTAGAAAATATTCCATAAATGCCTCAGTTTGAAGATTTATAAATTACAGCTAAACCATTTTCAAATCAAAAGTCTAAAAGCACTGAGCTTCTACGTTCAAGTTCATAGTTAACAGAAAATATTTAATTTTTGTTGATAAATCTCCGTTTGCGCTTCTTAGGGAAAAGTCATAAAATTCTCGTATAGGAAAATGAGAAATCTACACGCACTTAATTTATAAGATTTTATGAGTAATGAGTTCCGCGGGCTAAGGGATTACATAATCCAGAAAGGGTGCCCTAGAGACCAAACATGGAAGAACACGTTCAAGCCGCTTCTAGCTTTCCAGTAAGCAGGGTGGTGGTCTCACAGCGGACGATAAACATCATTTAGTGAATGTCTTCGTGAATGTCTATAGACATTCACGAAGAGCCTCCGTAGCTCAGTCGGTATAGATAAGGTCCTTTGGTTGGAAAGACCTGGGTTCGAGTCCAGTTCGATTCCTCTTTCGACGAAAAGTGAGTTAGCCGGTCTCAAACGGAGGTTGTGGGCTTTTTCACCCAGAAACTTGGGTTTTTCGTCCTCCAGAACAGGCAAACCGTCTCCGTGAACACACGTATCTACAAACATAGGACACTCTGGGAATCACAGGGCTAACAACTTCATCGTTGAATTGGTTAGCCCCCACGACCTTCCAAGAATAGTTGGAAGGTCGTGGGGGCTAAGTGCCTGTTAGAATCACTGATGAATGAACGAATGAATAAATGAATAGGCATTCACGAAGCATACGTGTTCACTGTGGGACTCTGGTTGGAGAGCGAATAAGTGATAGGCTGAGTTTATATCCTACTCCTAGTTACAGACATTAAGTTATAGCAACAGTCCAATTCTAGACTTGTAAATAATAGTATTTTCTAGTTCATCTCTTCACAACAGTAAGCTTAACAGCAGTTATATATATATATATATATATATATATATATATATATATATATATATATATATATATATATATATATATATATATATATATATATATATATATATATATATATTTTATATATATATATATTTTTTACCTTGGGTATAATATATGCTAAAGATACCAAACTATTTTAAATATAAACCTAGTTTTTTTTACTCCATTTCCCAAATAAACAAACAGACAAGTCAGTCAAGTTTGCGCCTGCAAGTCTAGCTGACCCTGCACGTAATGCAAGTCAAGGCAACTCGTGGTAAAGGGAGTATAAGCTCTGATCACTATTCTTAATATTTACCCTTAATGCAAAGCGCATCTCCTGGAGGAGATGTATGATGCTATGTATTAAAGGCAAGGGCCACTACCCAGACCGGTTTCGACCTTTATTGAGGTCTCGTCAGTGGGAGCCAGGCTAAGAAATACTAAGTTTTAAGTAATACAGGAAATGGAGTAAAAAAAAAAAAAATTTATATTTAAAATAGCTTGGCATCTTTAACATATATTATATCCTAGGTTAAAAACTTTCTACATCTATCGCTCATCCAGCGATTTTTATTTAATAAGGTCAAAGCACCTTATGGTAACTTGTTTTGGTAAAATATTTATAAGCTCTGTATTACTTAAAACTTAGTATTTCTTAGCCTGGCTCCCACTGTGAGACCTCAATAAAGGTCGAAACCGGTCTGGGTAGCTATTATGAGTTTTGCTCTCGTAGGTTTCTTCCGAAGTTTTGCTCCCGCTGAGGGGGGGGGCTTGATTTCGGGGGGTTTGCCCTGGGAGAGCATTTTGAGTCTCCGAAGAAGGTGTTCTCAGGCATTGCCCGGTGAGGGGCTGTGTCGGTGGATGCTTTTCTCCGGAATATGAGCGGTTCTGCTCGGTGGTGGTGGTGGTAGGTGGAAGGCCATCACTGAGATGGGCGAAAGGTCGTCCATCTCAGTGGTGGATGGACGATCTTTCGTCATCTTAGCCGTCTCTAAAAATTCGGACGATCCCTAGAGATCGTCCGAATTTTTAGAGACGGCTTTACTTATTCATAAGGTCGAAACAGATCTGGGTAGTGGCCCTTGCATTTAATACATAGCATCATACATCTCTTCCAGGAGATGTGCTTTACATTAAGGGTAAATATTAAGAATAGTGATCAGAGCTTATACTCCCTTTACTACGAGTTGCCTAGACTTGCACTACGTACAGGGTCAGCTAGACTTGCAACACTTGCAGGCGCAAACTTGGCTGACTTGTCTGTTTGCTTACTTGGGAAATGGAGTAAAAAAAAAAAAACCAGGTTTATATTTATATATATATATATATATATATATATATATATATATATATATGTATATATATATATATATATATATATATGGCTACCACCCAAGAAAGGTTTTTGTAAATCTATAGCACCTTAAGTGGGCTCATGACTTTTTCTACTTGTTTATTAATTTCATAGTTTTCGTACTTTATTTTTTACATAGTTTGGAAACCATGCTCTAGAGACCAAACATGGAACTTTTTCAAGCCGATTTCAAGCGGGGCGTTAGTTTCACATCAGACGATGAAATTCATCTCCCACCTGAAGACAATTCACAACGGCCCATAGCTACGGCGGGATTCGAACCCACAGATCTGTCAGTTGGAGAGTGGATATGATAATTACTCGGTCAACAAGATGACAAAACGGAAAACGTATGGCAAAAACTCTACTAGATTATATCGTTATTACACTGCCACTCCCTCCAACGCCCAGGACTCATCGTGGAAGCGGATCATAAATATAACCTCAGATTATTTACATGGTTAGAATTTATTGAATAAGCCAAACAATAAAAATCTAAGATCACAACTGTCATAATTTTTGTTGTAAATTAAAAATCAAGTTCCCTGGCTGTGCAGTCGCAAAAAAAAAACATTACATATGATTATTTACATGCATTTATTTGCAGTAATTACTAAATTATTATACCCCCCCCCGAAAAAAAAATCATCACATTACATGAACAACAGACAACTTGCTTTATGAATATCCTCAAGTTTCAACCAACCACGTTATTTTCTTAGCGAGATCAGTGAATCGCTTTTGCAAGGCAGATGAAATAATGCCAAGTGAGGTTTTAATCGTGGTAGTGCTTTACGAGCCCACTACCACATCCATTTCAGAAATTTATGTTCCCCACTAAGAATGTTGTGGCAGCAACAGTGTGCGTGTTCTTATGTACACATAATGTTACCCTGCTTTAAAAATGTTCCATAAGAATGTTTTTTTTTTTTTAACTGCACTTTATTTTAGTTATTGGGCGCTTCAGAGTCTAATCTGTTTTCATTACATCTAGAATAATAGTACTTTCAGAAGTTCATTTCTGAGTTGGATGAACTGTTTTGAATTACGGGCCGAAGTAACCAAGCTTATGAAGCCAGTGTATGATAAAAGGCGTGATAATCGCGTGTGTTCTTTGGTGCTTGTTTTGTCATTGCCGAGTGTTTAAGGTTTTCATTAACCCGAGGACTTTATTAGCTTATTTAATCATAGTATAAACACGACAATCTCATTAAAAGTCGTTACCTAGTAGAATAAACAGGATCAACATGTTTATCATTGATCTCAAAAACAGCAACCTTCAAATGGCATGATATTTGAGCAGATTAAAACTTTCGTTCAGGGTACTCTAACAAAGCAATTTGCGCATGCTCCCTGCACTGTATATTCCATTATTGCTTTTGCATAATAAGGGAAAGTTTAACATAATAAAACCATATTACATATGAATTTCACAGAACAATTAACAAACATAAAAATATATAACTTATAACAGACATATAAACATTATGACAATACCATACCAACTACATTTGAGAGGTAGTTAGTATGAAATAGCCACACGAGATGGATTAGCGTCTTATGAGGTAGTCTTTAAACAGTGATGGTTTGGTGTAATGACCTCCAGCGATAAGTCCCGAGACTCCATGGACTTATAATAAATGGAGCTATTCGCAAAATGTCAAAGCATATTAACTAATCTGGACTAAAACGGATATAACGATATATTTAAAAAGAATAATAAATAAATTTTTTTAAAAAATAATAAATTAATTAAAAAATAATAATAAATAAATTAAAAATAATAATAATAATAACTGGTATGTCCGTTTCAGCGAAATTCATCCATTTAATTAAACAGGAAAACGCAACAGCAGACGACTTATCCTCACGACATTGCATTTTGTATTAAAGTCTGTAACAAAAAGTCTACATGCGTTTCGTTCTTTAATTTATTCATATTTTTTTAAGTTTTAAGTAATTTTTACTGAATAAATAAGAAACGAATATTAAAGAACTTAAAAATTAACCTAACTTTGAGTAAATTGAATCTCTAATTTAAAATAAATGGAATTAAAACTTAATATGCTAACCTTCATGAATAGTAGCGTGGTTCGCGAGTCTTTAATATAATTGGTGGTGTCACTGCACAGAACAGTTTATGGCATGAAATAACACTGTGTTTAATCATTAGGATCTCATTTCTTTCAGCTACGGGCCACTAATAACATGGCTAACATGTCATGCAACAGTAGGAGCACGAGCTGCAACAGACGATGTCTTGAAAAGGCAACTGATGGCCCTCTAGTGACAGCTAAAGAATGTCGCTGTGGACATGGAAACCTAATATGACAGTCTTGTTACTGACATCTTTGAAAGCAATTTACTGAACGGGATCAGCTGCAGACTCGTCCGCAGTATACTTCGCTTCTAATGCTAGTATTGGTTTTGTGAGGGCTATTGCGTAGGTCCTTAATAAAAATCTAATCTTAAAGCAGAAGAACGGGAATCTATATAGGTCTTGAATAGCGACGTGGAATGATAAGCGAAGTCATTACTCTGTAGAAAGACAACATGCGATATTTCCTAGAAAATTTATGTGATTCGTTTATGTCCGTATAAGCCCCTTATTTATTAACTCTCGGCTTTTTATGGTCTCGTATTTATTTTATGACCACACGTTTAATTTCATTCCAGAAGTTTTTGTTTTTCGAAGACGACATGTTGAAGAAAATATACTTTTATTTATTCGCTAATTATGTGGTTGCTTTCTTTCATAAAGACGAAATAGTTCCAATTTGTACACCGCGTTCAATTACCATTTTCGTGGAACTGCTAAGAAATTTCATCGCCATTATTAAAGCAATGAAGGACTTCAATAATAAATTTCAGTTGTAAATATTATTCTAAATTTCACGACAGTTAAATTCTTTTTCTCCCCTTCTCCTTCTTTTTCTCTTTAATTTAACAACTGTAGCTACTACGTTAGATTTTATTTATTAAAAAAAAAAAAAACATTAAGCTATGTACATTCTCAACTAAGAAATCCAAAGAAACATGGATGACTGACGAATTCGCCGCATTATGTTTTTTTTTTTTTTTTGAAATTAACGAAATCTTAAGACCAGTTTGTGGGTAACTTTATATATATATATATATATATATATATATATATATATATATATATATATATATAAAGAAAGTCTTCGCTTTAAAAGCAAAACCCAATAATACGCTTGCATTCTCTGCTGTGGCTAAGAAATATATTCATAAAATTTGTTACCTGGATATATTAGAAGTAGAACGTGTGTCTTCTGCGAATTTTTACAGTTATTATAATTTCCCTTCGGTAAAAGGATGCATCATTTTTTTTTCCCTTGGCCTGTAGATGGCGTATAAGATTTCTATCATTCATCTAGAAAAAATATTTAAAATAATTGACTGTAACATCAGAAATATACATTTAATATATATTTCTAATTATACAGTATTTATAAACATTTAACCTGTTAGATTATATTTACCACTATCTCTTAGCACTATTAATAGATTTTTTATATGATGGTTCAAAATGGACAAGGGCTGGAGATGTATAAAATGAAACAATGCATTTGCAAATAAGCAGGGTGACTAAAAATTATCACTTTCTGAAACGCTCTGCGTATATAGTTATTTAAAATTATATATTAAATCAGTATAATTTCATCTTTCATCTTCATTTCTTATCATTTGTTATCTAGCTCAGTTATAACGGAATAAAATCTGCTCCCACTCTGATTTATGTTTAAAAGTATTTCAAGAACATGTAGGTTTATCTTGTGTGGCAGCAAAACTAGCCGGGGGAAAATATTTAAAGGGAAAAAAGTTTTCAAAGAGCAATAAAATGCATCTACGATACAATACAATACGTTTCATCGAATTGTTTGTTGCCATTGTGTCTAACCATAATGACTAACGATTGCAACCTCTCTTTGTCCAAAAACTTGACTGGTGTTACTTTAGTAATGTTTACGAGACACAAAAAGTTTTTATTACTGTTCTACACAGAAGCATACAATCAACCCTTTGTCTTCCCGAATTGCAAAAGGGTTTTAAAAACTCGACGCTTCAGTCGACAACACCACTTGAGGGCAATTGTGGTTTCAGCACTTTTTCCAGAAGCACAAAAACATCGTCAAGGTAGCTGTTGTTTTTGTTTTTCTTAGAAAACCACATTGAAATATCGATCGCTACTGCCTTCCATTTACCTGGTAAACAAGGTTAGACTTTAGCAAGTGGTCTAAATATAGATGTCTCTACACTCACCGTTTAAGCAAACAGTAGCAAAGCATTGAAGAAACTTCGATTGAGAAAGGTGACAAAAAATGGCTGAGATAGCCTGAGGGATCGATCCGTTTGGGTTGAGGAAAGTTCTTTTCTCACGGATCGAATGGTTATATGGCCCAGTCCATCTTGCAGCACGGTAGTCGCGAAATACCATAAAACTTCGCTTCCCTTTCCCCTACCTTCTTGATGAGGGGCAATATCGTTCCTGACGACAACATTTAAAACAGCAGCAGCAGCCGAAACTCTGTCTTGGCCTCCGTCCACTGCTTCGAAACCATGTTGATCATATGGGCCTGCAGGTCTCGGCCAACTCATTAGCTTGGGAAAGCTAAGCTATCTAACATAGCGAACGGTGCCTCTCCTAACGGCGGTCCCTGTGACGGCGGTGGGATGTCATTATGCCTATTGTTTATCTGGTTCATCCGTCGTCGTTGTGTCTCTTCATTGCGAGGCGGTTTTCCTTTGGACTTTCGGCCGAAACTAATTTCCCTACGGCGAACAAAGAATGGAATGGTTAGGATTAGTTTGACTACCGTAGGCAGGTGTTCGGCCTTAGATAGTCATAAACGGATAGTGGTCACCTGGGACGTGGTCTCGTCATGCATGCAAATGAAAATGAGCTTAGTATTTGGCGGACACTAAGAAGAAGAAGATGAAGCCCATTGTCATTAGGACAAAATGATTCTGAAAACTCACCGTCTTCATTTCTTATCATTATTTGTTATACTTCATTTTTGGATCTTCCATCTTTACTGAATCTCAGTTAAAAGTTGCGAATGCACTCAATAATTTTGAAACACAATTTTTTTCTACTTATAGCAAATCGGCCTTTAAACATTATTTATAGTAGGGAAACGGGAAGCAATGGCAATAGGTTATAATGAATCCTTCAGTCTCTTGGCGGGAACGTATTTAATATATATATGGATGACGTATACATAACAGATAATTAAAGAGCGCTTAAAAATATAAATTTTCAGGCCACCTCAACCGCGATCTTTACTTATTATGCAATATTCACTCAAATTCATTAAATCCAGCAGTATAATGATAAATTAAAAAAAAAAAAAATTAAAAAGTGCCAGAACTCGTAGGTTATTTATCTTCACGCCTCATTAACTCCTCTCCCCCACCTTTTGCAGGCGTCTTAGTTTATTCATTAATATATGAATACATTTTACAGTACAATAACATATACCAATTTTAAATAATACCTTTCTGTGATTAATGTTTTAAAATTTACCTATTGTTGGTAAAGACAATACAAATAGTACTGTATTTAAAAAAAGTAATAATAAATTCACATTAAAATAAATAAATACGTCACAGCGCCGATCCAGTGCACCGAGATCTCTCTAAGTGCACCTAGTGCACTTAGAGAGATGTTCCGCAGTGCTTTCTGTTCGCTGCTGACTAAATTCCCTTATATTATTATTATTCTATTAGAAAAAAATCTCATGCTGGAATAGTAAATAAGTGTAATACATTCTATTCCAGCTGCCTTTATAGTCAAAAGGATGTTATATTAGAGCCATCCCCCACACTGCTTGCTACTTGTTAATATAAATCCGAATGTGTATTTTTAAATAGCACGCAGCAAACAGCTGACGTCACGAAATGCATCTCTTTTTAACAAATGATTTTTGTACTTTTGTCAGAGGACATGTCAGAAAGCATGTATGATGTTTATTTATTTATTTATTTCATCTTTGTCGCGTATTCTCCTATTCCAACCCCAAAGATGAAATCTCGTTGTTAAACAATTCATTAGACCTCTTCGTTAGTTTTCTTGTTAAATTATCTGCCTTCTCATGGCATCTTCAGTGTGTTTGCATGCTGTTTATCGAAGAGCATGCAGTAATTCAATTATTGTGGCTGCAGATGTAGCAATTCAAAACGTTTCAGCACTGGATTCTTATCGTATTTTGCTATAGTGAAGCGTGTAAGAGTGAAATGACATGTGGAAAAACGGGCAGAACAAGTGCCGCCGATGAAGAATGATGAGAGTGCCCATCCGTAACTAATGAGAAAATTGAAAAAACCTAGGGGAACTGTTGTGAAGAAAATGACCGTTGATGACAAACCAAACTGCAGATTAATCACAGTTCTGACTCCGGAGTCATCAGCAGACTCCACTGCCATCAAGTCTGTACAAGATGAATTCGCAATCTCACAGACAAACATTGGGCAAAACCGCTTGGACCCTAAGATGTATTGTCGCTGGCAATAAAACACAGATATGCCTTCGTAATGGCAGATTCAGAAGGAGGATAAGAGCGAGGAACGACACCCACCTACAGTGGAATAAAGATCGTGAAATTTCAATTAAATAACAAAAAAGAAAGCTATCAATATATATTTATAGTTATTATTAAAATTTAGTTGATTGCATTAATCAAGCAAAAACTGTTTGGAAAAAAAAAAAAATTATTTGTCACTCTCACCTCTTCTAATATTTCAATCGATCGCGCCTCCCTTTTTGTGTGAATCTCACCCTTTTCTAAATCTAACGTCTGGCTCCACCACTTCCAATACTATCAGGGAGTAAATGACGGAGCAGTCGCAGTCAGAGTTCCACTCTAAAGAAAAAAAAAAAGTTCATATTTCCATTTTCAGTGGAAAAAATACTTACATTTTTTTAAAAATTTACATGAACCTGCTCTTGTACATCATATTGCAATAAACAGTAGAACTTCAATCGGCGAAATCCAGCCAATAGGAGAATTGCTGAAAACTGCTGTCATAAGGTGCTGTGTTGCATCGCTCTCCTTTGCAGCAAAACTATGGAAAAAACATTAGAAACATCACAGTTTGGAATTTTGTATTATATTCTATATATTTTGTCCAGATCTAGATCACTAAACATCACCTGAAAAACAGGCCAAAGAGGTGAGTTTGACGGAGCTAGATCCTGCCATTTTGATGATCACGATATACATGAGGTATGGCATGTGTGGCTTGATGCCCAGCCCAATCTCTCTCTCTCTCTCTCTCTCTTCTTGTTCTTCTTTCCGTACAGGCATCATACAAAAGATATGTTTCAACAGAGCTAAATTTGGGAATTAATGTTTCGCTTAATCAAATGACATCTCGGTTCACATATTAAATAGCATCATCATCATCATCCAATTCCTGATACGTACCCTCAAGGAGTGTACAAGGTGCTATAATAGTACTACATCACAAGTTTACATTATGACAACTTCTTATCAACTATTTTCCTCGTTATATTTCCCAATTATCAATTATTGTCAGATCTTACATTTCAGTCTTCTAACTGCATCAATCCACCTAGATCTTGGTCTTCCTCTGAGTATTTTTCTTGCAATCAAATGCCTGTTTTACTAACCCTTTCTCTACCATTCTGTTTAAGTCAGGGATACAAAAACTTGTTAAGGCCGAGGGCCGCATAGTTCCACTGTTACTTATGGGAGGGCCGCCACAAAAAAACTTACCATATATTGTTTATTTTATTTATACCTATCATAATTGTTACAAAAAAGGTAATAAAAAGTAAGTGAATTTAATTTGATGCGTGATATTGCATTGATTTGACAATTGTTTTGATATTTGGTTCGAGTTTTTTGTAGTAGCCAACCGCAAAATTGATTCTAAATTTTCATCAGTCAAGAGGTTCCTATATTTCGATTTGTTAATATTCACGACTGAAAAAGTTTGTTCACAAATATATGTTGAGCCAAAGAGGCTTGCACATTTTAAAGCATTATCTAGCAACCATTTATAATTGTTTTTATCGATACAACGATAGAAGTTTAATAAACTGCCTTCGTTAAATTTATTTCGCAGGCTCTCATCGTTTTGAATGTCGATGAGTTCTAACTGTACTGATTCGGGTGCATTTTCGGGCAAAATGGCAAAAGGATTGCTAAATAAATCTAGCAACGGTTTCACTTTTTTTAAAATCAGAAAACCGATCCTTGAAGGCTGATATCAAGTTATCAATCTTTTCAAAATGCACAGTTTTGAAGTTGACATTGAACTTTTCAGAAACTTTCTTATAATTAGGAAAATGGATGTAATTCCCTGACTTCAGTTGGATTTCAAATAGATTTAACTTGCACTGAAAAGACAAAATGTGGCCGTAAAGTTCAGTAACCAATTGATCTTTGCCCTGAAGTCGCGTATTTAACATATTTAAATGGTTAGTAATGTCAACCAGAAAGGTTAAGTCACATAACCAATCCGGATTTTTTATGTCAGGGACGTTTTTGTTTTTTTCAGTCATGAAGATTTCAATTTCATCAATTAAATTTATGAACCGCTCCAATGTTTGTCTCCACGACTTAGCCACCTCACTTCTGTGTAAAAATTTAAGTCACCATATTCACTTTCAATGTCTTCAAGAAATTTTTTAAATTGTCGGTGATTAAATTTAAATTGAAACCACAACTTTCATGACATGTTCAAATTCAAGTTTCTTAGGGCACATGCTCTCCTGGTGGATTATACATTGGAATTGTATCAACTCATCGTCATGCTGTCCCAAATGCTATTTCAATAATGTTACCAATCCAGAATTAGCTCCTATCATGGAAGGAGCTCCGTCAGTCGTGATACCTGATAATTTTGTCAGATCTAAATCAATTTTGGAACACTGTTCCAAAAGCCCAGTGAACATGTCATTCATTACCTTTCGTTTGATCTGACAATGAACTCATTCCAATCAGTTCCTCACTTACCTCAAACTCTTGCGTTATTCCACGCGCAAATATTAACAACTGGGCTGTGGAAGTAATGGCAGTTGATTCATCAATAGCTAATGAAAAATAGGCAAATTTCTTTGAATAATATTTAATTGGTCCTTTACATTTTCCGACATTGCAGTAATTCTTCTTCTTCTTCTTCTTTGCACAGTCATCCTGTTTAACTGAATTTTCTCAACATTTTTGGCTGATTTAGGACAAATTTTTTTAGCAGCTATCTCAAGGCAATCTTTAACGAAATCTCCATCTGTAAATGGTCGGCCTTTTTGCTATAAGGCGAGATATTTCAAAACTTATTTCTGTTGCGATTTCCGAATCTTGAATAGGTTTTGTAAACATCACTTGCTGACCTGTCAATTCTCGTTTCAAAAATGAAATCTTTTGTTTACGTAGTCCTTCGGGTAGATTTGAAAATGTAGAATGCAGACTTTCATAGTGTCTCCTTATATTGTATTCTTTTGGTGTGGCTACAGCACTTTTGCAAATCAAGCACACGATATTATTAAACGACTGCACAAAACCATATTTTTTGGTCCAGCTATCCTGAAACTGCCGTTTTTCATCCTGTAGTTTGCGTTTCCTACTTGGCCCTGCTTTATCCATTGTAGAATTTATTTTTTACCGTTTCCTATGGGTGATAATTAATTGTAGCAACCGCACCTACGAAAACAAAATACTCATATGACAAATAGACGAATTATAAAATTTGTTAACATTATTACTAACCGATTATCCTAAGGAGACAGGCAATCGTGACGTCACAGCTACTTCGCTTTGCGCATGTACCATTTTTAAAAATTACCTATTGTATAACTTGTTAAAGTTAAAATAACACACGGTGAGGCGGGCCGCCAGCAAATCAACGGAGGGCCGCGATCTGTGCATCCCTAGTTTAAGTGATCATGCTACAAGAAATTAGTTCTACTCACACACCATTGAATTCTAACAATATTAATGTGTGTTTCCTTCCTTCCACCCATATTCATTTGTGATATGATTCTGCCACTGATTCCATATATTCTCTCATCTAATTTTTCTCAGAACCTTCATCTTTTGTTCTCGAAATTTTCGTGGGTAGAAATAGTTTATTTATGCAAGTACTTATTGTCAGATGAACTGTTTCAAACCAACTTTCAGATCCATGAGTAAATTTCGTTTGAACGCTGTTTTGTATATTAGTGCTTTGGCCAATTTCTTTCTTGTTCCACATAAATATGTTCTTTTGTGGTTAATGAGTTCGAATCCCGCGGTGAGCATGAATATTTGTGATTGCCATGGATCTCTTTCATTGAAAGAGATCCATGTTAGGTCTCTAGAGCAGGGTTTCCAGACTACGTAAAAAAAAAAATAAATAATACAAAAATATGTAATTAATTTTAAAATGTATTTTAAAAAAATCCATAACCCACCCTCCATACAAATGCACTATAAGTTTACAGTAAAAACCTTTCGTGGGTGGAATCACATAAAAAAATTGACTTGCATCATGCCAGCTTTGCTTATTCTGTTGGTCATTTCATATTTACTTTGCTATCTTCATCAAAAATTATGCCTAAATTGCTGAAGTGTTTTTATTTGTTCTACACGTTTCCCATTCAGGATTCAACTGATGTTTTCAATGTTCCTGTCTGTTTTCATAGTCGGACTTTTTATCGTCGATTTTTAAGCCAACATTGTTACAGCAGTTTTCAGTTTTATTTAAAGAATCGTGAAGACTTGCACTTTGCTTTTTCTACATAAAGAGTTGGGTTGAATGCATTCGATTTTTATATCAGGTTTAATACTTCTTTCGTCATAATATAATCCACACAGATGACGAATAAGAGGGAAGATGATGTGCATCTTGACATTCAGTTCTAACTGCTCAGTTACAACTAATATAAATCATGTATTCCCGCTTACATCACCGAATTGTTATATTGCCATGATTTCTCAACTATTGTTTTAAAGTGAAAATCTAATAATGACAACCCCTGTTAGCCTGAACCTAGCTTGTTCTTGACCGCAAGTTTCTCTTTTCAAATATGTTGAGCAGCCCCTCAGTACGGAAATTTCTGTGGAATTCTCCACGTAAATTCTGATGAGGCTACTAATCTTTGAGGTAGAAGAGGTAAAATGAGTGAAATATAACTTAGTTGAAGACATTTTTCTCTCATTTCTTGTTGCCCGTCCACTCTGAGTTTAGCAAACAGAAACAAAGGTTTTTACTTCCTCCCTCATCATTTTATCTATTTATTGTTTTCGTTTTACGAGTTATACATAAAATTGACGAACTACGGGCACTCCCTGTCGAAGTGCATTAACCAAGAAGATTGTGAGAAGCAGACGTTACTATGAGCCGCTCTTCATCAACTCACCTTTTCCATACAAAACCTTTGAATGTGAACTATAAAGGCAGTGGAAATGTCTCCTATTACGATATAATGTCGTGACTTGCCGAAGTATCGAGTCGCTCTAATGTTTACTGCTGACCGTAAACTAGCCTCCCGGTGTGTCAATGCTACCCGGAAAGGGCACGGTGAATTTTAGGGAATCCATTTAACGAACAATTATCGATAAACGTGAAATAGTTTCAGTTCTTTATGGAGCTTGCAGAAAGAGCACAATAGTCACACGTGCGTTTAACAATCACAGGCCTCCAGAGATCGATCAGCTTACAGAAATCGTTCGAACGGATTTCTCAGATGATAATTATATTTCTTCATGCAGAATATAAATTTAAAATTTGCTGTGTTGTAAAAATCACGCCACTCAGATCGGCTTTCTAAGTTTCTTCAGATTGGCAATGTCGGAATGAAACGAAGTCAACGGCGTATCTACGATTTTTCGTTCTTCTCCACCTAACAGGTGTTCAGTGAATCTCTTTGGTGCTTCACTACGATCGCTAACCTCTAGTCCCTCCCCTCTGCTTGCGGAGTTTCAAAGGATGATACGTAAGCATCCGTGTTATACGTGGAATTGTCATGCGTATTGGACACTAAACCTTTACAGAAATACTGTGTGGAATCATTTTATGCAGCCGTTTACAAATCTCACCATATCACTTAAAGATGCCTTTAAGCGCTATGGTAAATCTTTGAATGATTTGTTGCTGGAATTGTGCAAGTCTGAATGGACAAAAAATATAAATTAATTTTTCGAATAGACGTAGATGGCGCTAAACAGTTAATATAATACAAGTAGGGCCAGTCAAACTAAAAACGATCGAAAATATTTTCGCAAGTTCTCGAAATATCCACCCATTACCTCCCCCCCCAAAAAAAAGTATTCCTATAGAATATAATAATATAATAATCCTTAATAATAATAATAATAATAATAATAATAATAATATTTTGGCACATGGTGTCTGTAGTAGAATTTCTTGATAATTTAAAGCAAGAATCCTTAAAATAAGAAAAAAAGAGGGGAAAATGCCGAAACTGAATTTCGACCGTGTAAAAATTTCTTTCGTTGCTCGCCTTCATTTACAAATAAATCTTTTAAATATTAACTAATTAAATGTTGATTATAAATCTTAAACTAATGAATAGGGAAACAAAATATGCAGAAACTTGCTTCTTCATTTTAACTACTGTAAAATGGCCTTCAGAGGTTCACATAAATTCACCTTAATTCACATAAATTAAGTTAATGTATGTGAATTTAAATGAAATCCATATTAAGAATAGCATTTTTCCAAATATCACTACGAAAGCAATTCAATAATAAATAAAAAAAATTATAAAAGTCGGAAATGAGAATAACCAATAAAGCTTTAGGAAATTTTGCATGACTACAATCAAGAATAAAAGTCAATTCACTTTTTTCCTTCTTAAATTTCCTTAGCGCCATATTTTTTATGATTTTTTTTTTTATTCGTATAGGGTTTCCCCCGTTCCTCATCCGTCGTAGGAATGGTTGAGCTCTCTTAATGAGGGATTAAGTATGTATTTATGACTGTAAATCCGTGTGTGTTCACGGGCCGGTTGGAAACCTTGTACACTTTAATGCCGAGAGTGAAAGGACAGATAATTCGAAAAACCCTACTCCGGATAATAAAAACATGGAGCTTTTTCAGCACCTCAGGCCTCCTGGAAACAAGGGTGATGGTTTCACATCGGCCCAGAAAAATCATCTAGGCCTACGACGTTCATAAAAATCTTCACCTACAGTAGGATTAGAACCCACATTTTATACGTTAGGAACCAAAAGTGCTATCTACTCAATGACTGAAGATGCCAGAATCCACCAGTTGACTTGTTTACATAACTCCGGTGTTATATAGTGTTTCGGTGATTTACAAAATGTGTATCACCCGTTAATTCTTAGAATGACACGGGACTCACGTGTAGCCAGTGATACCTTCAGGATTCAATCTCAAACCTGAGAAAATCAGTATAGCAGAAATAAATATAAAGGAGTCTTATATATTTTCGAGTAATTTATGGATGAAACAAAAAGATGTCGAAATATTTTTTCTTTCCATTTGGACTTCCATAAAGGGATTTTTTTTTTAATTTGAGAACTGTCGTCAACTGAGAGAGAGAGAGAGAGAGAGATGCCAGTCAATATAATTGTTGTTGACTCATAAAATCTTCTTCAATCTTTCCTAAGCAGTCCCGCTCTAACAAAGGCTTCTTAGAATTTGTCATCGCACTGGAATGCTTTGGGGGGGACAGGCAAAAAAATTATGCATGCTGCTACTCTCTGCGTATTACAACAGAATGCCACAGCAAAGAAATATTGATTCTACTGAACCACTTTTCTGTTACTGTCTGCACTGCAGAATAAAAAATAGAAATAAAATTGAAAAATAAAAAACTTCAGTGTGGTCGAATAATATGACTGAAAAACAGCCTAACAGAACCTAATAAAAGCACTAATCAGAAGTGTTTACTGATTATGTTGTTCCCATGGACAGAAATCGAGGTTTTTTTTTTTTTAATAATGTCAGACTCGTGTATCTCATGCCAAAGATATGTTTCTTTATATATGCTACTACTGTTATTGGTACTACTTATTTTTTTTCTAAATTCTCTGTGTTTTCAAGGGCAAATCTGGTTGCTTGTTGTACTTGCATTGAGATAAATTTATTTTGTTTCGCTGTCGACATGCTGGTTTTCGGCTTTTTTTTTTTTTTTTTTTCATATGCGTTACATGTGACAACAAATAAAACTGTAGTGCATTAGTAATCTTAAAATGGTTCGAGGATGAACTGCTAACTGCTGTGATAGAAAAAAAACAAAAAAACGGTCGTTATGCACTAATGCTATTGTGAAACGCACCTTCTTCATGACTGTCTCGAATAATTTCCATACGTTGGCATAAATCAGAACTACTTGCAATAGATTATTTGGGGCTCTTTCTTTGTAGTATATTTTCTTTTTTTTTTTTCTCAATCAACAAAGCATAGCAATATGTTTCCCTTGTTTTAGAAACTTTCTCGATGTGTTTTGATAATAGTGAAAATTCGCAGGGAAAAAAAAATAATTTATGTCATCTTCCTCTAGTGATATTCATCTATATCAATGCCAAAAGGAAGGGTCTTATTGAGAACCGATACCAATAATAATACACAGACACGTAAGGTCACAAAATCGAGCATTTTTAATAAACCAAAAAGTACTTGGAGACCGAAGACAAAGAAAAATTATTTTACTAATATTATCTCACTAGTTTTAGCCAATACAAATACTGTTTGCGGAAGTAATGTTTTCCCGTCATTGCTCTCCCAAGGATGTAAAGAAGTTTTACACCACTGTGAGATAGAGGATTCAAAATTTCTAATTCTGAGTCCTCTACCTCACCTGAAACCGCGGTCTCTTTAGTCACCAACCTCGCTGTAAGTGAGTGTACGTGCCATGAATTCGACCGCACATTTAGAAGCAGACATCTAGAAAATAGACGACGATAACTGCAACGGTATGATAATGTCATTAAACTAATTTCAAACTGGAGTTTAAAAGTATCTCCGATTTTGTTTTTTCAATAAAGAATGTAGATTGTGCGGGTGGAATTTTTTTTTGGTACGCTAGTATATGGGATTCAGCAGAATTGTGGAAAATGAAATGTTGAATTTGTTTGGTTTTAACTTCCATCTTCTCGAAAATTATAAAAGATTTTTTAAGAGCTTTACCTAATGAAAAAAATTCCATTATATATGTCCTGAACCCTTTTTTGAGTTAAAAGGATTAAAGAAAGGTAAATAATAATAGCAATTTACCTTTTTGAAGGTAGATTTGCATCTGAAAAGTACAGAACCAAAGAACTCCAAAGATATTCATGGCTTCAGACATCGTATTCTTATACCTTTTCTTATTCAGGTATAAGAAAAGGTATAAGTATCTAAATGGGATTTTTAAAGATTCTATAACTTTCATGATTCGCTTTTAGCTCTACCAAGTAAGTCGCATAAAATTTTAAATTTTTTATTTTTAATGAGAAAATTGGCTTCTTTTATATTTATTATTATTTTTTTTGAGACAAAAAGTGTATCTAGAAGATAATTTCAATTTAAAAAAGTAGACAATTCGAATAACAATATATTCAAATCGATGAATTCAGAAGGGGAGAAATTGGTTGGCTAATTCAGTTGTAGAAGAAAATGTACGCCCGTGTATGGAGAGAATCCATCCGTGAGAAAAAATTATTAAGCCTAACTGCTCTCTTCTAAATCAAGAATTTTAAGGAGGATTTCGAATAGCATTGTCCCGTCCTGAGGACACTACTTGCGACCCGGCAGATGTAATATAGTAAAGAACTGTTCATGAAAGAAATCCGCCTGGAGGGAAAACGAGGAAGATTAGTTCCTAAGATGCCACGGAGAGTTACAAATACGATATTTTCTTTCTTTTTCTCTATGCGAAGAAAAGCAAAGAATTTACGTTATTAATTTAGTAAGAAAAGTCGGTTCTTGTCTATTCTTGTATTATTAGAAGCCAGATTAGGTTATTTAGAAGTAATGCCGAGCCAGCTTAGTCGACGAGGATGAATGCATTGTGACTATGAGTTGAGTGCGTTCATCTGTTTGGTTGAACGTTTACTCCATCTACTACGAAACCTACTATCTCATCTTCGACTGAACATTAAAAGTAGAGTTCCAATTATTCGAAAATAGCTGCCAAAAATACTGAAGTTGTTCAGATTTTTTTTTTCATCTTTATATGGTCCTTATCCTGATTAAAAGTAAAGGTCCCTATAAAAAAAAAGTGAATAGTTTTTTCTCGATAAATGACAGAAATTAGTGTTAATGACATAATAACAAAAAGCATATCAATAATTTAAATTGGTGCTAGAAAAGAAAATTGTTAAAAATAAAAACAATGTTACTAATCAAAAAAAGTTATATAGAAACAAACTAAAGAATAATAAAGCGATAGTTTTTTTTTTCCCTTTCTTTTTGAATAAATATGTGGTAGGTTAAAAGCAGACATATGGTTAGATTGAGAAACAGTGCTGTTTTTGGTTTTGGTTTTTTAAACGAATTTTCAAATTCAGTTTGTCTGGCGATCAAGCGTTTGAATGACAAAAGAGTTTTAAAGCACCTAAAGAAATTCCACAATCCGAACACTACTTTTAAATAATCAGGTTTATAATCATTCACGGTTAGACATATGATGAAATCAAGTTGACGATTATCCATTTTGTATCCCTTTATTTATACCTTCTGTGTTTGATTCGGTTAAGAAAATGCAGATATTATTATTTGTTTCGTTATTAGCCTGTGTGGCCTTAATTACACCTTTCTAAACTTTTGGACTTCCACGAAAACCGAAAGTGAGTTTACCAGCTTCAGAAGAGAATGAAAGAAGATAAGAAGATAAAGGGTACTTCCTTCCATAAGCACAGACCAGAAATAAACGCTAAACAAATGAACACGCTTCGATGAAAATATGGATTGCATCGCAATTACGTAAAGTGACGGGGAAAAGTAAAGCCATCCGCATAGTTACAAATAGAAGCTCACTAAGCATATCCTAATGCACACTACTCTAGAAATGAAAGATTCAGCGACAATCTCCCCAGAATAAATGCGTGGAATAATTTCGGTGTGTCATCTCAATGACGGTGTATTGACCATCTAATCAGCGAGAGAGTGATACAAGCGGTATTCATATCAGCTGTCTTACTGCAAATAAGTGATTATGTCGAAATGCAATCGTGATAATTTTCACTTCCTTCGCTACTTGAATCCTTTCGAATTGTAATACACGTAACCCTGGTATAACGCGATACTTATACAACGCAGTTTCGATATAACGCGTTCTGCAAATTGTAGTAACCCTTTATCTTTTCAGATATTTTTCACTGCGCGACTTAAAAATCAAATTTTATCTTCGTTAAATTTGCGTCTACCCGTATTACACATGTAGTTATAAGTAGCGAATTTATATTAGGGGAAATACCCTTCAAGCACGCATGTACGTCAATTGTTTACAGAAAAGCGCATTAAAAATCATAAGTATGTTAATCTCAAGCTGAGCACTTTATATTCTGATGAGTTACATACAATATGTAATGCTTTTTTATGTAAAAAATTTACTTTTATAGTAATGGCCACTTACAGGGCTTTTGCGATATGGTTGAAAACGAAATTAGTAAATTAATTGATGGGAAAATAGATTTAAATGAGGAGGAATTGGTACAATTAATAGATGCGTCGAAATGAGTAAAGTTCTGCCGAAGATTCTGATTGTGATGAATCCGTTAAAGAATTCAGTTTAAAGAAATTAGCAGAAGTTATTTTACGGATAATGATCCCTCAATGGAGCGCTCCGGAAAATTCACAAGATAATTGGATATTTGTTTAGCTTCATATCATGAACTTAATAAAAAAAATTGCAGCATAGTGGTAAGTAAGGTTTTATTACTGACTTCTTGATAATTAAACCAGCCGAAGTATGCACTGAGAATTATATTATATAAATGATGAGTGTTTGACTCCATAGAGTCTTGGGTAATAATAATAATAATAATAATAATAATAATAATAATAATAATAATAATAATAATAATAATGCCCAAGAGATTTCAAGTGATGACGACGTCTGGCCACTCGTAAATAAAGAACATCTACGAAATGTTAGTTTTGAAGACAGTGATGACGATTAAAGTATCCACTATATTTTATTTTGCCTAAAACATTTGCGCATTATGGGCAATACAATTTTTAATTTTGTAAGTTTATACTATGTATTTGTTTCATAGTTTATATGTTTTCGTAACTTACATGAATTATCTGATTAAATAAAAAAAATTTTTGTTGGTTATGTTATTGTTTATATATATATATATATAGAAAAAAAAAACGATTTCGAAACCTAACCCTACTTTTTCTATGTGATCTGAGTCTCGCATAACACGCGATTTATATAACGCGGTATTTCTATGGAACCTAACATCTGCATTACACAAGGATTACCTGTATTATAATTTAAGTGATGGCATTGGTCTGACGAATATAGTAGCACTTAGAACACACCCTAATTCGTCCTCATCTTTCAGAAATCATTGCTCGTCTCTCTCTCTCTCTCTCTCTCTCTCTCTCTCTCTCTCTCTGTGTTGCTACAAATTCGTTTCTTGAATCTGCTATTAGATGTAAGAAATACAGAGCAATTCAATTAGTTACAACCGAAAATACCATCACGTATTTTGAATCTCGTGAGAACGAGAACTGCTGTCTATTATTTTGAAGCCAAAGAACATACATGGGTCCAACTTAAATATCAATCGGTACTTCCATTTTCACTTGTGAAGCAGACTTTTATTGCTTTTCCTACAGTCTTCAGCACCCCGCGTGATCACTTGTCCTTCAGTGGGTTCGAGTATAGCACGCCGAGTTTACAGTTACCACCGCTTGCCACCCGTCGTTCTTTCTACTTGGCACAGTGCACCTGACCTCTGGAACTCCCGCAGTTCGTCGATTGGCTGTGGCGATACCGATCTGGCTCCGTGGATAGTTCTAATTGGAAAATTATCGAGTCAGAAAAGGCCTGGCCTTGTTCGCCTCTGCTGGACGTCTTCACAAGAGTCGCTTCGTTCTTCCAAATCAGCGTGCTACTAACCGCACAAGCTGTTTGTTCGATTTGAACTCCCACTACAAGCAATACCGCCTCATGTGCCAGAAGAAGGCAACAACGGGTCAAGTATCAGTTCGAAGACGTTGAGCGTCAGAGATTCTCTTGAAGAGCCGACAAGAGAGAAATCATTAAATGCCGCTTAGGATTTTGAATGGCGAATGGAAGAAATAATGGATATCTCTAAAGGAGCTAGAGATTGTGGATTGCAAAAGCAAGATTGTAGTGTGGTCTCCTGAGATGGGTCCGGAACTCTATATAATAACAACAAAATTTTCTATTGTAAAAAGATTTTATTTTAATTCGAGATTAATTTAGAAAGCTTTGACTTTTTTTTTTTTTTTTCGTACGGATGGAACATGCTGAGAAAGGAAGGAAAATTGAGTTTTATAACGGAATGGAAATTCTATAAGTCATATGCAGACGAAGTATAGAAATAAAAAAAATAGTCAGTTAATCCTTAAAATAAACTGATAGAAACCTCACTCGAAAATTAAGAACGAAGGCCTTTCGGACGACTCTTCTCTCTGATTTTCTTATATAGATCTCTTTAACCAAAGGGTAAGCAAAACACCTTTTAATTCTTCTAATTCCAGTCCACTAACAAATCCTAGATGTGCCTTTGCCCCTCCTCCCATAAAGCAACTGTCTCGCTGTCTATATCAGTATTCCCACTCGTGTCGCTGTCTGCCGTTGTTCCTGTCGTGCTATGGTTACCCCCGATGCATATAAAAAATACGCACACATTCATAATTTTTTTTTTCTCAGTAATGCCCGCATATAAATCCTTAGTGACAGAACGAAATCAGTTCTGCATTTCCCAAAGTTGTGTCTACACGATGTCTACAAGATCTTTCTATAGATAGACAAATTAATACAGCAACAGGTTAAATATCCCGAAGTTAAAATTCTGTTTGTAATTTGTTCTCGGATCGTTATATTAAAAGTTATTTAAAGAAGCTCTTTGTACACCTCAACTCTAGCTCTCAAACGCGAAGAAAAAAAGATAGTAATTGCCTGATTTAAAATAGATCAACTTTATGGTTTACAGTCTTTTAAGCTAAGATAAGCTAAATTTGATAGCTGAACCGTTTTTACATATATATTCAGCTTTTTCATATACTCGCGTTTTGTATATATATATATATATATATATATATATATATATAGGTTTGCTACCGAAACAGAAGCAATCTCTCACTCCCGCAAAACAGACACACGTAGTAGACTGTAGATTGGATTAATGCACTATTCGACTGTTTAGGTTTATATAGAGCCAAGTTCATGTAGAGCCTACCACGGACGAGAAACTTGTCAGCTGATTGTTTTATGGTTTATTGGCGCAAGAACAGCACAGGTCATAATGTGCCATAGCTAAGGTAAGAACAATACATAAATAGTCAAAGACAAACTAGTAACCAATATGCATGTACCAAAACCAAGTCGAGCAATGCAGTATCTACATATAAATAATATTATCGCAAATGTTACAGCAGTACATAAATAGGGAAAGAGAAATTAGTAAACAATATACATGCACAAAAATTAAGTTTAGCAATGCAGTATCTGCATATAAACAAAATTACAGCTAAGGTAACAGCTGTACAGAAGGTCAAAGGCTACAGCAGTACATAAATAGTCAAAGACAGGTGCGAAGTTATTAGATTGTTAATTAATGCAGACTAAACGGTGTAGAATGAAAGCTTGGTTTTAGTTGTATTGTGTGTATGCGTGTGGGGGGGGAACATATTTGAGGCCTCTTTAAATTTTCTTACAAAACAATTATGATCAATATACGGCATTTCTGTTTTTTGCCAATTGTTCAACGCAATAATAATAGTATAGCTTGCTAGGTACGTAAAAACGGATGTAATAATATGGAAGTGACGCCACACCAGTTTCAAACACACGGTCAGCTTAACCTTTTCCACAGAGAGACAAAAATAACAAACAGGTTAAACAAAATATAAAATAATTCCACGCGGACATATATTTGCCTGTAATAGCGTATGGAAAATCTTTTTTTTTGGGGGGGGGGGAGAAATCCCCCCCCCCCAAAAAAAAAGATTTTAGTAGACGTAAGATTTTTCTTAACAGAGACAACTTTCTCTTGGTGACTGACAGACGCTGCTTTAGTAACTCCAAAGCATCTTTTAAGCATTAAAGGCGAATTATGTGAACGACTCTCTCTCTCTCTCTCTCTCTCTCTCTCTCTCTCGCATCGGTACTAGGTAACAGCGTGTTTGTGACATTGTCTGTGGTTGGCGCCAGAATGTTCCCTATCGCTTCTGTCCGACATAGCTCACCTTTCCGCCGAGACAACCCTGTTCATCCCTGATATCTTACTGACCTTCGGCACCACCTAACTGATACACTATGAACCCTGCAAATTAACTTAACGGACCACCCACCTGGCTTTAGGTGATAGAAGCGATATTGGTGTCCATCTTTCGCTTCAGGAATGTCCGTATGTTTGGATATTATGAGACAGAACAAAATTATAATTTTTTTTTAAAAAAAGTTCAATAATCCCTTGTGATCACTTGAATAGAAAAAAAAAACTCTTCTTTTACAGATAACGGAAGATCAAAAGTATGGAAATTAATTCGGTGTGCATCATTTGAAATGCACTCAAAGTGCGGTACAAATCCCGATCTGGACAGGCTGCAAAAAATCTCTGTTCTACTTCTTTTGAAGGTGAAAATGTTGGAACGCAGTTACCACTCATCCAATTACGAACCTGAAATGAATCTGCAGACAAAAACAGCTGGGTGGACAAGTCTGCTGTCAATGTGTGAACCGAATCTTACTACCATTTTCTTATCAATTTAAATTGACAAGAAAAAATGAATTCGGAATAAAAGAAAATTTAAATTGGCTTTCAGTGGTAAGCTAAAGAGCACGATAGAATAAAACTGTTGTTCAAACTATTTAGTATTACGACGGCGCAATCAAGATTTCATGTTTGTACTGTATAAACAATCACATAATACAAATATAATAGCCGATGTGTTATTTATCCATTCTGGGGAAAACGCGCAAGTTTCGGGAGTAAATAAAACTCAGCTCCGAATGCAGCTGGAAAAGTAACCTTCAACTGGAAAGTGGAGGTTCTAAATGGGATTCGACTCCTATAATAGGGATATTAGAGAGAGAGAGAGAGACTGTAATATGATGTAGAGTCTCTCTCTCTCTCTCTCTCTCTCTCTCTCTCTCTCTCTCTCTCTCTATCGCGCGTGCGCACACACTTTCTCTTTCAGTATACAGCTGCATGGTTTAAATAGAAAGATATATTTGCATCTGATCAATTTATGCTCGTCAATTATGTAAATATGTGCTGATTATTGCATCATTTCACAAGATTAACTACAATATACACTAAAAGAGCGCACCCCCCCCGAATTGTGTTTAAAAAGTAGATAAAGTGTTCGACATCATAATTAATGCATTTTAGCTCCCAAATAGGTTCTTTATTTGTGTCATAAGTATGATAAATTTACAATGTGCTGTAGCTTACACAGAAGGTAAAACAACAACAGTAATAAACTAAATAAATAAAACCATCTAGAACTGTTTGGAATATGTCCAGTATGTGCTGTTTTGTGAGATGAAAAAATCTGAGGCAGAAACTTCGGATTTTTCATCCCACAGAGATTTAATGTCGTTCCTAACATATAATATTGCATTATTGTGTGCCGAATTTTGTCATTTAAATCAAAATTGGAATATTCCGACAAACTGTCTGACGTTTGCAAATATTAAAATTTTATTAAAATCTGTCGCATCAAGGAGATTCAATAGAATTTAAAATAATCTGGCGGTGCAGAAGCATTTTACAAAACCTACCTAAAAATAACAAACAACAACAAAAGAAAAAGATCATAATCAAGTAGTATATAGTGAAATGCATACATCAGAGATACGGCAAATGTAGATCCAACATCATCCTGAATCAGCAGTGTGGGTAATCTTCGATGAATACAATTATTATAGAAAAAGACAATAACAATAATGTAAAAGAGTAACTCACAATACAGGTAATCCTCGTATAACGCGGATGTTAGGTTCCACAAAAATGCCTCGCTATATAAATCGCGTTATGCGAGACTCAGATCACATAGAAAAAGTAGGTTTAGGTTTCGAAATCTTTTTTTTTTTTTTAATTGTATAAACAATGACATATCCAACAAAAATATATTTTTTAATTCAGGTAATTCATGTAAGTTAAGAAAACACATAAACTATGAAACAAATACATTGTATAAAATTATAAAAAATTATAAATTGTACGTAAACTTCATTGCATATAATACATAAATGTTTTAGGCAAAATAAAATAAAGTGCATATTTTGATTGTCATCACTCTCTTCAAAACTAACATTTCGTAGATGTTCTTTATTTACGAGTGGCCGGATCACTTGAAATCAGAAATACGGAGCTAAACAAATATCTAACTGTCTCGTGAATGTTACGGTGCGCGCCATTGAGAGATCATTATCCATAAAATTTTTTTCTTGCCAAGTCCAATCCTATTGCTAATTTCTTTAAACTGAATTCTTTAACGAATTCATCACAATCAGAATCTTTGGCAGACCTTTTCCCGCCATTTGATTCGACTTCATCTATTAATTGTACCAGTTCCTCATCATTTAAATCTATTTCCCCATCAATTAATTCACTATTGAAGAGTTTGGAGCACTTATGAAGAAGTTCTCGAAGGTTGAGTCTCATGTGCTGATCGAAACCAATGTATCTTCAGTCTTGTTCAACTGTTACCTTGGCAGTTTACAGTGGATGGGTTTATCCCTATTAACAAACGCGTATATCGCAAAAGCGCACTAAGTGGCCATTACTATAAACATTTTTTTTGACATAAAAAAAGCATTACGTATTGTATGTAATTCACCAAAAAATAAAGTGCTCAGCTTGAGATTAACACACTTATGATTTTTAATGCTCTTTCCTGGCAGAAAACGAAGACAATTTTCAACAATAAATACTTTATACAGTAAACAATGGACGTACATGCGTGCTAAAAGGTATTTCCCGTAATATAAATTCGCTACTTATAACTACATGCGGGCAGACGCAAATTTAACGAAGATAAAATTTAATTTTTAAGTCGCGCGTTGAGAAATATTGTATATGAAAAGATAAAGTGTTACAGTTTGTAGATCGTCTTATATCGAAATCGCGTTGTATAAGTACTGCGTTCAACAAGAGTTACTACAATTTGTAAACCGCGTTATATAAGTACCACGTTACATGAGGGTTACCTGTATTTGTGTTTGCCCAAATTAGTTTATAAATCCTCCACTAATGGCGTCATAACCATGAAAAAAGAAATGACGAGAAATGCGGACAGACATTTATGAGCAAAATTAAATAGACATCTATTAACTAAAATCGCTTCTGTTCCATTCTAACCAGCAAAAGGTGTTCATGCTTCGAACAAATAATCATCAATGTTGAAAGCACCAAACACGTGCGAATGCATTTAACAGTTTCCCAGAGAATCTCTTCCGTTCACGTAATCAAAAAATGACAAACAAACCAGCGTAAATTTTAGTGCCAATAACTTTCTGTACTGCCGTTTTCAGGTGTTGAAGTAATACCTCACACATTCGAAAAGGTAAATTTTCACAACTTTAGGATCTTTAGAATGAAACGATAATTTTTGCTCAACAGGTAAAAAAAAAAAGGTTATGTTTAGCATTGTTGTTCGTGATTACATTTTTCAAACTGCAATGATCATTAACCGGCATAAAGATTCAGCGGCCACTTTATTAAGCACAACTGTCGTACACTTCCTTTAGGTTTCAAAACTGTCGTACACTTCCTTTAGGTTTCAAAACTGTCATAACTTGGCATTCAGTCCGTAACATGACGGACTGTTCTTCATGAATATAAACCCATAATGACAAATCAAAACAAAAGACAAGAGAGCATCTTCACAAAGTGAATGTGAAAGAGGATGGGATCAATACTCCTGTGCACATTCTAAATGCTAAATGCAGTTCAGAAAGGCAGCCGACGCAGGTTAATGAAACAAAGGACAGACTCGTGTTCATGGAACTACTCCTGCATTAAATAAGCCCATAACTGTACGGCGTGTTATCTTGTTCCTGGCAACCATTCAAGATGAACTGACAGTCAGCATGAGAGGCTTCAAAAAGTGTTAGGTGACGAAATGTGTTAAGGAAAATATTCCTCGGACCAGCACTGCCTCCCCCTCCCCCACTACTGTTCACGATGGATCCATAGACTCATCCTGATTCTTTGACTGATTATTCAATCTTTAGATAACCAGTTTCCATATTTCCTTGCTTAAAGCGGTGTACAATGTGGATCGTCTGCCGTTTAAATAAAAAAAAAAAAAAAGAAAGAAAAAAAGATATGATTTATCGTATAACTGGAAATGGACTGACTTATTTGCCTACTAACAGTTCGATAGCATTTTTCCCCCCCCATCCTTATCTGATCTCGAACATTTCAATGCTTCCGACAAAGAGGTCTTCTTGGGATTATTTTGTTGTGATGTCTTAATACTGACACATGCAGAGGAGCTGGCGCACTTCACATACCAGAAGAGTAGCTGCACTTTTCGGCATTATATCGAATAGTTCTTCATTCGAACTATTCCGTACTCTGTCGCTCAACGGAAAAAAGTTTTATGTTATGAATACACTGCCAGTATAGAACTCGATACGTCGTTGCAACCGCGATAGTGCTTGAAGCATAAATTCTAAATATTCCGATTCATTATCTTCAGTATCAGAGGTTCTAACAGGCCTTTAAGCGCCCACAACTTTCAAAGTATCTTATTATGTAACCCTAATTCTGCGATAAGGTGACTAGTCCTGTGCCTATGAGTATACTTTTGAATGGAAATTGCGTGTGTTCTCCTGTCCGGTTTGCTTGATTGCGTGATGAATCACCGCGTTTCCGGGAGGGAAACCCTTCATCCCATAGGAGATGGGCTAACTCGCCTTCAAGAGAAAAGCCCTAATAAAGGTTCTTCGCCTCTTGGACAAGAGTGGAGCCCCGGTTCTTTCCAACTGAAAGGTACCGTAAAATATTCGAATGAAATAATTCTCCTGATCTAGAAGTGCTCCTTACTGCCAAAGAAGAAAGAATTATTATTTATTATTATTTTTTGTGACGATTGTTGTTATTATTATTTTTGTTATTTTTGTTTTTCAGAACTGTCAAGCACAGTAATTCAAATGCAGTCATTCGAATCTTTAATTCTTATCTCCTCCGCCCCACTGAAATTTTAATAATTTGAAATTTCATCAGTGAAAACTGACTGCGTTTGCCTTAGGCGAACCTCGCACGCGAACGGTTGTAAACATAGATGATCAGCTTAAGAGGGTGAAACCTGCGGCTTCTTCAAATCTTCAGGGAGGCTTTATTTTATTTTTTAAATACTTGTATTAGATTTTTAATACAAACACTAGCTGACATGCGATTTTGATAACGCAGCGAATACAGTCTTACAGCCGAGTAAAAGTCTTCAGCATATAAGCAAAATAAAAACAAAACAAAAACGTTTTACAATAATTGAAACATTCGTATCAAACTATTTTTAAAATAAAGTTTATTTCATTTCTTATAAGTATGATCATAATAATCGTATGATGATACACGGCCGTGAGTCCCCTTTACGTGGAGGTACGGCATCATCTCAGTCCCCCCAAATTTTATCGGGGCTCCGGAACAGGCATAGCTGACGAATCAGACCTATGGCTGGATCAGTATTTCTGACTGCAATCCGTGTATGTTCACTGGTCCGGTTGCCTGCTTGCGAGATGAAAAACTCCAGATAAACTGAGAAAAAAAAAAAAAAAAAAATTGGCTATGGCAGATCGTTAAGCTCCTCTCATCATCGACGGAAATCGAACCTAGGACACTCCTCCCCCCAAACATATTGTTGCGAAGCGCATAGCCACTAGGCTATGCCGCGGGAACTATAAGTATGACATTGTTCTTTATATTATCGGAATAAAAATTAACACGGATATTAGTAACACTTTCTTGGAAATCAATAAATTTCATCTACAAATTACAACACACGATATACAGTACTGGAATAACATGTCACGTGCCTTTGGCACACGAATGTCTTTTTTCTGAAAATTATCGGACGTGCTTGACGTCTAATGAAAAAGAGGTTTCGTTTCAATGGTTTTACGCAGTTAAATTATATACATACAATATATACATACAATTTATATATATATATATATATATATATATATATATATTTTTAGAGATTTTTTTCCACTCCCCATTTTGACAAAAGTCAAAAAATGTACTTTTTATTTTGCTTCCGTATCTTTGTATTATGGAAGAAAAGACAGCCCGCCATACTGTGTTCTTCATACAATATTTACTTCCATAATAATCTCGGATTCAACTTGCAATGAATTTTAGGGTTAAACGGGGTGGGGAGTACTTTACTCACCTGTAACTAGAAAATCTAAGCAATATATACTTTAAAGCAGTGTTTCTCAAATGTTTTAACCTTATTTTTAAATGTTGTAATCTTATTTATTAAATCTATTTACTGATATGAGTAAACAGCGTAATTTAGATTTCTTTTAAAAACAGACTTTTCCCATAAAGAAAGGTTTGTTGTTTCAAAAAGAAATCTAACTTACGATGTTTACTCATATCAGTAAATAAATTAAACAAATAATTATTGTAATATTAATTTTTTTCACTGCGGCGTAATCACTGGTAAATCACATCCGTAGCAATGAATAAAGACCCTCCTCACATACGTTCGCCAGATAGTATTGTTCCCATTCACGAAAGATTTTTTCCAGAAAAGACATCTAATCAAGTTATAAATGCGTGCACAGCTCTAGGGAACGCCCACAAGTTTTTGCTGAATCCTAGGGTTCCGCAGAACACAGTTTAAGAAACACTGCTTTAAAACCGTGTCCCACTTTAATACTTGATCATCCATTCACTCGCAGACTTCGGTAACAAAGCAGAGGTGTTATCCACTGAGGGAAAAAAAAAAAAATATTGAGAATAAGTACATTGCAGAAAGTCTTTTAAATGCGATCTTAATCCCCATTTATTATCAGTAAATCATAGTGATATTACGAAGACCGAAATAAGTAGCGCAAAATATTTTCTCCAATGAGAAAAAAGCACACACTGATCTGCTTATTAAATCCAAAATAGTTTACATTAAAAAAAACAGAAAAACATTCAGCCTTTCTAACTCACTTTCTAACTTATCCAGGCTTTGCTCCGCTGTTCTATTTGTGTGTGTATATATATGTACGTATGTAGATCTCTCTCTCCTCTCTGTGTTGGAGAGAGAGAGAGAGAACGCGTCCATGGATTTTCAAATTCTCTCTCTTACTGCCTTATCGGTTGGCGACATTAGAATGATGGAATTCCTCTTCCTCCAGAATTAAACCCCCATCTACGCAACAAACGCGGCACTAATGGCTGTGCCGTTTTAATACCTCACCCTGCCGATGGAGTACAGAAGGGGGCAGAAGTGCAGAAACGTGGTCTAAACAATTTGGGTTGATTGAAGACTCCAATAACTGTGTCGCTTTGGTGCTTAGTCAGTCCCAGCATCCCGCAAGTCGGTCGTAGTGAGGTGTGCGGAAACACCGAAAGACGCTGCATTACGACAGCACGTAGAGGAACAATGGAGTTCCGAAGCTTTTATTAACCGCCACTGGAAACTATTTATCACCTGGAGAATTCCGCTTGTGTGCGCAGACGCATCGTGAAGTTGGTTCCAAGTTCTAGTATTCACTGTGACCGAAGATAATAATACCATTGGAGAGGTGCTTGCGATTATTTTAATGGTGTTTTAGTTAAATTACTTCGTTAAACGTTTGACGAACTGTTAACTAACATACACTCGATATACACATGAGCTAAATCATTCGCTCTTTAGAAAATAGCGAATGTCAGTATTTCAGTGCAGCTTTGAATCACTGTCAGAAATTATAGTTTTCTGCTTTGCTGCAGGAAATCTAGCAAAGCGGATAAGATCAGTTCTGATATTTCTCATAGATCCAAATATGTGATTGGACAAAATTGTTCATAGGAAAATCATTAAAAACAATTCTGCTTATAGCAGGAGTGTTATTAACCAGACTTGAAGATCAATTATTGAGAACAGTCAGTGAATCCAATGCACACATGACTACAGCAATAGTCACGATGCACTTCCTCCATTCATAATCCCTGCACAATGGATATCTATATCAAAATATGAAAAAAAATGGTCATGCAAATGGATGTGCAAGGAAGGAGGAAGCGTGGGCAGCCAAAGAAGAGATGGATGGAGCTGGTAGAAGGGGACTTGAGGATGAAGAACTTGGATGTGGTGACAGCCCAAGACAGGAGAATGTGGAGGAGATTCATCATCAACAGTGACCCCACTTAAGTTGGAGAAGCTGCAGAAGAAGAAGAAGAAGAATATGAAAAAAAAATTTGAATTTTTTTATACAAAATTTTTCCATAGACTTTGCTTGAATTTTCTTGTGGAAAATATTACACGTTCTTGAATCCAAATTAAAGTGCAAGTCGTCATTTTATTAAAAATGCTAAATATTTACCGAATAAGAATTTTGCATTATTATATCAGACTGACTAGACAATGAATGACTGACAGTAGTAGTTAGAAGTTTCTCAAGGATTCGTCTGAGAGTAACTTGAGTTGGTATCAAATTTGAATGCTAGCTACTGAAGGATAATATGCATTCATCGAAACAAGGACCACAAGGGGGAAATATGGGTACCATGGATTCCTTAATACAGCTGTAGAGTCTTGTCTCATAAGAGACAGACAAACAGAGAGAGAGAGAGAGAGAGACAGAAGAAAACTATGAATCTGCTTGACAGGTGCTATTAGTTTTTTTCTTTAATAATATTAAGAATAATTTACATTTTTATTAATAATAATAATAATAAAGTAATAAAATATTAAGTTTCATTCATTTATTTTATTTATTAATTAATTTCAGTAGGAGGGATACTAGAAATTAAGGAATCACCGGTCCAGAATTTAAGAATATTACGTGGTATTTCATTCGTACACATCAATATTGTTCGCAAGATAAAATGATTATGGAAGGACAATAATTATGAGGGTTTTTTTTTTACCCTTCAATATTCAACCAATGAATGCAAACAAGAATTCCCTCATAAATGTATTTATATTCATGATATATCTTTTTATATTAAAAAAAAAAGCATCTTGTCTTCCCTTGTCCTTCCTGTATTTTTTGAGTTTTCCTAGTGATTGATTTCTAACTAGTAGACTTACAGTAACATGTTAACTTTGACCGTAGGTTAGTCATCAATTAGATACCTTGTAATTCTTAATCTTTAGTGAAAACTAAATTTTTCTGCGTTACTGTCCTAGAGAAATTAAAAATCAGACATTTTTAAAAAGAGCTTCAGCAATCCACTAACTACACGGCAGAACTCGTGTGTGTGGGGTGTCCTACTGTATTTTGAAGTAATTAATTTTTTTATGCATTCAGGGAGGCATAAGGTTTGTGAACAAATGAAAATAATACAACATCCATAATGTGTCAAACAGAATTATAACTTTATTGAAGTCCATTTCGTCTTATAACAGTTATATTTCTACACTAATCTACACTTACCCTCACTACTTGGAAAGAAATAATAACCTCCTGGTGATAACTAAAATATAGTATTAGCGAATCAACATCCCCCCCTCCCAATCAACACCGACCATGGCTTGTTGATTGCCTTTACGTGGGTATTTTACATTAGAGATTACATCTCTAACGTAAAATAAAATAAAATAAAAATAAAAATAAATAAAATAACATAAAACAGAATAACATAAAACTGTTACATATATTAGAACTCCAATTAGGATCGATCCAATGCAAAAATTATACAAGACATACGATGGATATGATAACGGTCACGAGTTCTGCGGATGTAACCTCGTTGACAATGAATTCTTAAAAATCAAACAAAAATGGCAAAAGAAAATATTGACACTAAACGGTGTCGATTATAACGGATTTAAAAAAAAAAACTAAATTAAAAATTAAACTCTAAAATGTTATTTTAGAGCTTAATCCATTGTAATTTAGTCGGGTAGCAGAAAAATTGGAAACCCTCTCGAAGAGCTACTCTGGTGAATCCCCAGCTCCGCTACTTATTATACATGGCCTTGAAATTTCGCTTTTATAACCAGCTAGTGAAATACACTAATTAACATGAAATATCAATATTATCCATGAGTGTCAAAAAAATTGTCTGCTGATATTTATGCACAAATGAACACCAATATCAATGGTTTTTCAGAACAATTTTTGTCCATTATGTGATTCCATAATGGACAAAAATTGTTCTAAATATAAATGTTATTTATACAGTGGACAAAACCATTTTATTTCTATTTATTTATTTTCATCTAACTGAATAGTTTTATCCTCCTTCTCGTAATGGAATGAAATACAAACATCAATTAGAATTAATTAATTAAGCCTGTATTTATAGCATCAAACCACTTCATTTTTCCTAAAATAGTCCATTTAAATTAACGGACTCGGGCCGACTGTAATTTCGATAGTGCATGACCGCCACTTGGCTCCAGTCCGTTACACAGTAATGGAATCAAATTTATTACAGTTGCATTTCCATAATTCTTCTCTGTCACATGCTCTCCAAATTCTGAGTCTCCTCCAGTAGTTCCGCTTTGCCTCTGCTTCTATCTGACCAGTTTCTTAAGCTGAGAAGGGTAATAATTCAATGATTTCCAGTGCCTCTGAACTGAGCACGCTAGTTGCAATATTTTATCAGGGGGGAAGGGGGAAGTACACTTGAGCGCTGATAGAAATGACATAATTCAAATACAAACTTAAAAATCTGGTACACTTAATGTTTATCGTTAGGTAAGCAAATAGCCGAGCAAGTTGTTAACACCTCGACAGAGGTGTTAACAACTTGAAAACAACTTGTTAACAACTTTCGAAAAATTTCGAAATCAATATGGCAGCTTATTTCTGAATGATGAAAAACTATATGAACAATAACAACTGGATATGCACATATACCGACTATCTGCATACGTATTCGAGTGTACCGATTTCGTACTCTGGTAATTAATTATCCAAGTGAGAGGGGAAAATATCAGAGATTAAAAGAAAATTCTTTGTAGGATTTACAGCTATACAAAGTCTGATATGCTGATTTTGCATGAGCTACATTTCTTTAAGATAACTACTACAAAAAAAAAAAAAAGACACGCACATTTAAGAAAATGTCATGACTAAACATACACACGTAACCACAGTAGTAAGATTTTTAATAAGGTAATATTTCGTCCTAAGTATCACAGGACATCTTCAGTACAGTTAATTCAAACAATAATAGGAATTACATACAGTTAGGGCGCATGCTTACAGTGGAATCCCTCTATGCGTGCAGTAGCGTGTTGTAGAATTATTATTATTATTATTATTATTATCTGAGACCTCTAGGGAGTCAAGGGCTCATTTAGGGAGGCTGTAAATTACCCAACCCAGCTATCATACCTTACCTTAAATTCATTTACACTAGATGCACTCACTACCCCTAAGGGCAAATTATTCCACTCACTCACTGCTCTCTGGGAGAAAAACCTGGCTTTCTTGACCGAGAACAACCTTAACTTCCATGGATGCCCCGTGTTCTCTCCCCGCCTTCTATATAACGAAAAATTTCATCATTTGAAATGCTATAACACCCATTCAAAAGTTTATAGACCTCTATCATATAGACCCCTCTTTCTCCTGTTAACAGAGTCTGTAATCCACATACTCGCAATCTGCCCTCATAATCTAAATCCCATAATCTGGATATAATCTTTGTAACTCTTCTCTGCACCCTTTCCAAAGCTTCTTTATCCCCTTGGAACCCGGGAGACCAAATCTGCACACAGGAATCCAAGTGTGGTCTTATCAAAGCCTTATAAAGAGGCAAAAATTACTTCTTTATCCTTACATGTCAAGGTTCGCTTCAACATAGCAATTATCCTCTGAGTTGTATTTGCAACTTTTGCTATGTGACATTTGAACTTCAAATTCTTATTCACCAAGATCCCTTGCCTCTTCAGTTTCTTGTAGCATAACCCCGCTAATATGATATGCCGCTGGAACTCTCCAAAGTGCATAACTTTACACTTACTAACATTAAACTGACAGCCATTTTCGTTTGCCCAGATTTCCAGTCTATTCAAATCATTTTGTAATTTCTGAATATCAGTAGCATCCCTGATTGCCCTGCCTATCTTCGCATCATCAGCAAACAATTGCAAATCTGGTGATAGACCCTGCTTGATGTCGTTAATGTATATATTGAACAATAATGGCCCAAGGACTGAACCCTGAGGTACACCACTGGTTACCTTAAATCTGGCGGATTCACACCCACTGTATACTACTTTTTGATATCTGTCTCTCAACCATCCCCTAATCCAAGTCAATAGATTATATTTTAGTCCCATATTCTCCAGTTTACACAGCAGCCTATCGTGTGGTATCTTATCAGATGCCTTAGAAAAATCCAACATTATCATAGTGTATCCATTTCCTTTATCCAACTCGGCCGTAACATTGTTATGAAATATGAGAAAATTGCTAAAACATGACCTTCCTTTAGTAAAGATATGCTGTTCCCTGCATAGTATAGAACGCTTGTGTACTCATTTCTGTATGCGAGTTCTTACCAACTTCGCTAAAATCTTCAATACCACACCAGAGATACTAATAGGTCGGTAGTTAGACACATCAGTTTTTGCACCACCATTGTGCGATGGAACTATCATACATTCCTTCCATTCCTGTGGTATCATTCCAATTACATTAAAATATATCTGGGTTAAAAAAAATTACATTAAAATGAGATAACATATATAAATATTATTTTACACAATTTAGGATAACAATTTCCCAGACTTTAGGGATAGTCAGAACGTCATGACGGTTCAAATTAGGTCTGTGATGTAGGGCTTCAGCACTTTCTTTATATAAACGTTCATGTTTATATGAAGATCTATGTAGAAGTTTAGTCTTCTTCCAATGGATCCTATGGTTTGGGTTTTCAATTCCGTGTTGTGCGAGGCCAGATTTCTGTGGTTTGATAAGACAGATGTGGTCTTGATGTTCCGAAATGCGCTTGCTAATGGATCTACCTGTCTGTCCATAGTAGGACAATTTACAGGAGCATGGGACCTCGTATACGCCAGGTGGCATCCGGGAGAAGGTAACCAATTGTAGATTTGGTTAATTGGTTTGTAGGTAGCAGCCAATTTATATTTCTTCATAATTTTTGAAAGACGTTCGGAGATGTCTTTGATATAAGGTATGGGAATCCTACGGGTTTGTAGACAAGAACAAACTAGACGAGAACAAACCCGTAGGATTCCCATACCTTATATCAAAGGCATCTCCGAACGTCTTTCAAAAATTAGCAAAACGCATTTCGGAACATCAAGACCACATCTGTCTTATCAAACCACAGAAATCTGGCCTCGCACAACACGGAATTGAAAACCCAAACCATAGGATCCATTGGAAGAAGACTAAATTTCTACATAGATCTTCATATAAACATGAACGTTTATATAAAGAAAGTGCTGAAGCCCTACGTCACAGGCCTAATTTGAACCGTAATGACGTTCTGACTATCCCTAAACTCTTGGAAATTATCATCCTAAATTGTGTAAAATAATATTTATATATGGTATCTCATTTTAATGTATTTTTTTTAAACCCAGATATATTTTAATGTAATTCTACAACACGCTACTGCACGCATAGAGGGATTCCATTATAAGCATGCGCCCTAACTATATGTAGTTCCTAGTATTGTTTGAATTAACTGTACTGAAGATATCCTATGATACTTAGGACGAAATATTTACTTATTAAAAATCTTACTACTGTAGTCACTTGTGTGTGTTTAGTCATGAATGCTCCACAGGTTTCATTATACAACTAAGAACATGTCACTTGATTTCTTAATAAAGAATATAAAGTGTTTTAATTGTATGAGAAAAAAGACGTAGTTGCATACCGACCTAAACAAGTAAGTTACATCTTACTTAACTTTGTATTTGGTAAAGGCCCTGAAAGTAAATAGAAATGTCCTTCCTTATCCGTAACATATGCTGAGTTATAGAAAGGGATAAGTGTTACTTCGTTTCAGAGACCATAATGCTTATTAATGTATCTAATTAGGTTCAAATGCTGGTTTCATCCGACCCTATTTAACCGAATTCTGTTCTCTTACTTTAATCAATAAATTAAATCATTTGAATGAACTGATGCTTACAGCGAAATATATTATTTAACTTTGATCTTACATGCGTTCTGGAGGGCAAAATCATTTTTGAAAAGTCATTTCTAACCAGAAAACTTCTTACGTTCTTTCTTACGTTCTATATACATATATATATATATATATATATATATATATATATATATATTCATCTTTTTTTGACTGACTGAAACCGAGAAAATAGATAACAAGTTAATTTAATGGAGCACACAACATGTTTCGTCAAAATGACTTCTTCAGATGTGGTAACACTTGAAGCAAATTAAAAAACATAAAAAACCATAAAAACACTGTACTATTGTAATAACAGACTTGTGAACAGAAGTTAAGTTAGAATTGTCGCTATAATCCGTTCTATCTAATAGAGTCAGAGCAAGCGCACTCTCAAGTCACGTCTTATATTCAGTGAACACAAACGATGAAGGCCGCTAACACGGAGTAGATTGGGATGCAACATCCAACGTTTATATTTGTCACGATGAAGTGGAACGGCGCATAGTTGAGTCCAGAGAAATTGCCCTAGACTCGTCTCATATCAACAGCAATCTTAGTTATAGTCTACCTGACTCGCATAGTTCTGCCATTAGATACTGGCGTACGCGTGATCTCATACGCTCGCATTTGCACAACAGAACTACAGAACAGACTAACAACAATTCAAACTTAACTTCAGTTCACAAGTCTGTTATTATAATAGCACAGTGTTTCTATGTTGTTTTATGTTTTTTAATTTGCTTCAAGTGTTACCACACCTGAAGAAGCCATTTTGACGAAACATGTTATGTGCTCCATTAAATTAACTTATCTTTATCTCGGTTTCAGTCAGTCAAAAAAAGATTGAACATATCTAATCACCGAGTCAATGTAACTACTGATTATATATATATATACAGTAGCGCACCCATGGAGGGGGCCAAGGGGCCCTCCCCCCCCCCCCAAAAAAAAGAAAAGGAAAAACACTAGAAAAATTTCCAAAAATCTTTTCCAAATTAAAATTCACTTTTTTTTATTTATGTTGTGTCGTGTCTTCTATTTCTATACTACTTATGAATTAGCGATCATTGTACATGCTCAGTCATTGGGCGTATGCGATGCTTAATATGTATTCAAAAATCGTCTACTCAACCCCCCCCCCCCCAAGATTAAATTCTGAATGCTCGGCCCCCTCCAAGATTAAATCCTGAGTGCGCCACTGTATATATGTAGAAAGTTTTTTAACTTGGGTATATTATGTATTCAAGATACTAAGTAATTTTATATAAACCTGGTTTTTAATCCTCTTTCCCAAGTGAGCAAACAGACAAGTAAGTCAAGTTTTCCCCTGCACTTGCACTACGTGCAGGCGCAAACTTGACTTACTTGTCTGTTTGCTCACTTGGGAAATAGAATTAAAAACCAAGTTTACATGAAATTACTTGGTATTTTGAATGTATATATATATATATATATATATATATATGAAGTCTACCAGTGAAAGGCTGCACATCAATGGTTTGATAGTATCAGTACCGTAACAGCGGCAGATAATCCATAAACCCTGATCATACTTTTTAAGACGAAGAACTGATGAAGGATTTCTGTCAAGACAAATATTAGGCATTATACATTATGCAATTATGCATTATAGGAAAAAGAAGACCTTACAAAATTGAATGATTGAGATTTAGGAACAAACAGAGTAAGTACGTCATTAGGTACAGTATTCGGCCAAAATATTATGACCGACCCTTGTTATTTCACCATAAGCTATACTAATCTGCTGATGGCAGTCGCATCAGGAAAAAGGCAGTATACATGATAGAGGTGTGTGGTGTGTGCTGTTCATTCGAAGTTGCTGATTGACTTAGGCAAGTGACGTGATCTCGCAATAAGGCATGATTGTAGGATATTGGTTGAAGGGTAGCAGTGTCCAGAAAACTGCAAATGTTGTAGGTTGTTCGGGAAGTGCTATAGTTAAGCTGTTCCAAGAGTGGATGGATGGAGACTGGGAAGGAAAGCAGTTGCCAGGCCAATCGTGGATGACCGCGCATTAGATACTCATAATGAATGCAGATTTTCTGCCTTGTGCAAACCATAGGTGGAAAAATGTGAACGGATGACCAAAGAATTTAAGTAGGAGAGGAATGGCGGTATTTCACATGCCGCAATCCAACATATCCTCCTCTTTATGAGACTGCAAAGTAAGCTCCTAGTCAGACTATCCATGCTTATGCCTATTAATCGACGATTAAATCTATAGTTTGCATCTGAGAGCCACCAATGGGCCGTTCAATACCGGGGGGAAAAAAGTTGCCTTTCACGATGGATCTCGTTTTCCGCTATGCCGTGGGAACGATACGTAGAGACCTCTACCTCGCACACCAGAGAGGTACTCCTGATGACGAAGTACATCATCATGTACTTCGTCATCAGGAGTACGAAGTACATCATCATGCCTCCTGTAACATCCTGAGATCTTATGGAATCCGTGGCAGCAAGAGAGAAAGCGTACGAACTATTAGGAAATTGGTCATAATTTTTGATTAAACATTAAAATATACTACACAAAGATTATGTACATAATATTATTATGAAGATTCTAAATGTTATCAAATTAAAATGCTTTTATTTTTTTTACTATTCGAATTTTGTAGGGCCCATTTTTGCTAAATAAAATGGGCAAATTACAGTTATACGTATTCATCATTTTTTTTAAATAGATATATTTAATAAGTTAACTTTTAAAAGAAAACTTAAGGATATAACTTATCCTGAGGATCTACTGTCTGTTATTTTTTTCCTCTTTAACAAGACGTAGTTATCAAAATTGTCCATCAACATAACTTTGAAAACAAAAATATGGAACCGATTTTGCTTATTTTTATTTTACGTCTAAAACTTCCTTAGAATTACATCTAACTATTAACAAATAATTAAAAAGAAAAACAGTAGTAACGTTATAAAAGTTAGGTAAAAAATAAATTGGACATAGAATCAGCGAAACATCACATCGCCTCAGACCATAATCTCTAAAAAGCAATGATTTGGATTAGTCATTTCAACAGGAGAGACTTTAGGGAATGGACACCGCGTATATGGATTTTATAAGCCACCTTTTTCGTCGAATTAAATAAGGAGCACTAATGTTCTACACAATGAATTTTTTAAACTTTATAAAATTATTTTTCACATCAATACCATTAAACGCATTATATATAAGCAAACTAATTATTAATAGAAAGAAGTTCTACTACTGGGTACTTTCTTATTTTGATTTTAGAAGACACAGAAAGTAAGCAGCGAATTTTACATCAATTCTCGTAGGTCTATTTCTCTCTCTGATCTTCAGTTGGTAAATATTATTCTTGTTACACATAAATTAGAATAAGCACGAGAAATTGAAATTGTTGTAAACGTATTTACGAAATTGTGATAAAGATTCAGTGCGGTGTAAGGCACTCTGAAGCAGTTAATTATAAGGACAACGAAGCAGTTAATTATAAGGACAACGAAGCAATACTAATCTTTATCTGGACGATTTCAATCGATGGTGAGTTAGCCAATCTCATACGGAGGTAGCAGGGTTTTATCTCCCGGAAACTCGGGTTTTTCATCCCGCATACATACAAATCGGCCCTTCAGAACACACGCAATTTACAGACAAAAATTACTAGTTGTGGTGGTGTTGGAGGTGGGCGGTAGATGGCGTTGATTCGTAGTAGAAGTAAGGTGTAGAGACAGTTGAAGATGTCCTCCCGCGATGAGTCTTCGGACTCCTTGGAGGTATCAGGAATAATAATAATAATAATAATCGAAGAAAACAGAGGATTCAATAAAATGTGGATAGAGAATTTTGCATTTATAGAAGTAAATGGAAATCCGCAAGGTTTAATTTGCCATCTACGGCTTCAAAATAACAAATCAAGTAATGTTGAACAACATTTTCGAGGAAAACATTTAGACTTCAGTAAAAAATATCCTGAGCGTGATAATAGAAAAAAAAAATATTGAAGAATTACAAAAGACAACATTGCTTCAGCAAAGAAATTTGTCAACTTGGACGAAATCTTCGTCGAATACTACTGAAGCAAGTTTTTTGCCTTGAAACAGCAAAAGCGGGAAAAACCTTTTACCGATGGTAAATTTTTAAAAAATTGCATGTATAATTATTAATTATATGAAGAGCCAAAGGCTTCAATTCGGCGACATAAACTTATTTAAGTTAAGGGATATTACATCCCATATATAATGTATAATGCATATATAAGGCATGTATAATGTTTCTGAAATTCTATTTAAGGATATGAACAATAAGGACGAGATACGTAAAAAAAATTAAAGATTTACCTCTTTTGGCTAGAACTGTCAAGAACGGATTATAACAATTTCTGCAGAAGTTTCAAATATGCAAATTATGGATATTAATTCTGCCGATTTGATATCTATTGCGGTTGATGAATCAAATGATTTTCCGATATGGCACAATGCTGCGTGATGGTTAAATATATCACATCTTCCGGTATTCGAGCAGAAGTTCTTGATCTGCTAACACTTAAAGGACACACTACAGGTCAAGATATTTCAGAAAACCTTCTAACAAGTTTACAGAATAAAAATTTAAATATTAATAATATAGTATGCATTGCGACCGATGGCGCGCCTTCTATGATTGCGAAATATAAGGGGTTTGTTAAATTATTCTCCACCCCTATTCCACATGAAGTTATTTCATTTCACTGCATTTTGCATCAAGAAGCCTTAGTTGCAAATTCTTTGGGATTATTACCACAACTAAAAAGAGTGATGGATGTTGTTGTGCCAATGATCAATTTCATCCGATTTCAGGCGTTGAATCACAGACTTTTTGACACATTTTTAGAGGAACTAGGTAGTCAACATAAAGATTTAGTGACATTTACATCTGTACGATGGTCATCAAGAGGAAAAGCATTAAAATGTTTTCTTCAGGAAGAAGTAACAGCTTTCTTAACCACTAAAAATTATAACGTAAATCATGTGGAACTTCTCAGTAATCCCGAATGGATACAAAATTTTTGTTTTTTGCTTGATATGACAGAACATTTAATAAGCTAAATTTGAAGTTGCGAGGGAAGGGAAACACAGCTTTACAATTACTGGAGGAAGTCCTTACCTTTGAACAGAAACTAAGAGTGTTTTCGAAGATATTACTGAAGAAAAATTTATATAATTTGGAAATCTAAAAAATATAGATTGATTTTAAATCAAGAAAAAGTTGATTGCAAAATATTCGCTGAAACGATTACTGCAATTTTAGATTCATTTACAAGCATATTTCAGGATTTTAAAAAACATCAGGAGATGATGAAATTTATATTACATCCGTTAAATTGCAATTTAAAATTAATAGATATTGAAACTTTTCCTGGAATATCAATTGCAGAACTACAAATGGAGCTTCTGGAAATTCAGAATAAAAGCATCTGGGTACAAAAACTTCAGGAAATGGTAGCACAAATTGAAGAAAATGAGTGAACTATGGAAGAAACACCACAGGAAATTATATTTAAATGTTGGAATTCTTTCCCAGCTAATTATTCAAATGCCAGGCGACTTGCTTTTGGGGTTTTGACTCTTTTCGGTTCAACGTACAATTGCGAACAATTTTTCTCTTCAATGGATTACATTAAAAATAAGTATAGGAACAAATTGACTGATGAAAGTTTGAAAGCCGAATTACTATTAAAATGCACGACATACAATCCAGATTTAAGTAAATTGGCTGAGAAGATGCAAAATCAAAAGTCTCATTAGCGAATTTTAAATTAAAACAATCAAATATCTATTAAAATATATATATTGTATTTTTGTTCGGACTAATTCTTTTTGCAATACAATTGACTTTTTTTGCAATATTATACTTACTTAAACATATTTTGTGATTAAAAACTTAATCAAACTTAATGCTGTTTTATTTATTGAACATATAAAAGTTTATATGCAAACATAAAAGTGATATTTGATATCTGGAAGTACTGAATTAAAAACAAATTTACCTAAGTTTGAACTAACTGCAACTTTAAGTCACCAGGGAAAATCGAATTGAAGTTGCGGCTCCCAAAACTTTGTTTTAATTAATTTTTTTGGTGGAATGGCTCTTTGGTTCAAAAATGTTCCCGATCCCTGCTCTAAAACTTAAAGGGCATCCTATTGTTGGGCGGACTCGTCATTCTTTTCATTTTATTTAATTTTAATTTTCCTTTATATATCATGAATATTAGAAAAATTATGCGATTAAGAACTCCTGGTACTATCCGAAGATAACTGGAAAATATCGAATGTGCGATCCGAAGAGGGGTTTGAGTTTGTCCTGCCGTAAAACCTCAAACAGAAACATCTTAAAATTTTCAGAGTTTGGACATATAGGACGAGTGATTTCATACAACAACACGGTATCTTGTAATATTTGTTCTTGGAAATAGATCCTAATCTCTCCATCCGGAGAGATTAGGAGTATGTACTATTTACTATGTACTATTAGTCTCATGTACTATTTACCATCTCTGTCTAGTTTTCAAGGAGAAGTTCTTGTGAATCTAAGAAAAGTATATCACTTAATAAAGGTCGGGAAGGTTTTTTTTTCATCCCCAAAAATTCAACGAATTTCATCCGAATTCATTAATTTAATGACTATCATCCATATAAACCACAAATCCTCTTATGTTGTATATTTATTTACAGCCTCCCAAAAAAGCGTGATTACTAAAGGCTGATATTAAGTTTTAATTTAAAATTAAAAAGGAGATAGCGAAGCACGAAATACCTCAGTGATATGTAAAAAGGATTATAATTACTACCGCAAAACTTCTTTGCAACTTACAATATTGGAGTATGTTATATTTAGATAAGCTTTTATCATTACCGAAGAATGTGAGTGGACCAAGAGTTGAATAAGCCAGCAATCCAGTTTTGGAAATTAAATATTGAGTTCAAACAGGATTTTTTATTCCTTCAGAACTTCAATAAACAAAAGTGGTATCACATTCGGTGAGGAGAACCTACCACCCATCATTAGGTAATCCTAATCAACAATCAACTCTTTCTATGTATGCTTTGTATGCAGGAATACTGAATAGAAAAAGTTGTCAGTAGCTATTAAAAGTCTACATTTTCACTTGATAAAAGGATCCATCATGGACACCAGATCCTCAAAAGACCTCTGGTGAACTCAAAAAACAGCACATTTACATTCTGTAAGAAGAATTCAGTTGAATTGTTTGGAAGTTCAGTTTGATTCTTAATCAGATGTACCGCAAGTATTCGAACAATCAGCGCGAACTGCAGGTTAAGGTGTTGTATGTTATTCGTCATTAGTGTCATATAAGGCGGAAGTTTCAATTTCTTTCCTTCCAATTTAGAAGACCCACTCGTAAACAAGTTATTTACCCTCGTATTCATTGCCGTAATCAGAGCAGTCGTAGCGGCAATTTCTCACGGATTCACACGCTATGCTATAAACTTTATACGGCAACTGATGATAGCTAACATAAAGACATTTCTGAGGCTTCCGTTACCGAAATACGCAATGCTACCCTTCTCGAGCTCCGTGCTGGGAACGGTCAGGGGTGGGAATAGTGAGAGAATCCGTTTGTCTGGCGTCGACAGTCTGCGGTCAGCTAATGAGTACTAAGTGGATCGGCGAAGGTTCAATCTGTCCCACAGGGCACGGCGGTTTGGGAAATACTAAGAGGAGGGCTATAGAAGACAAAAGCACACGGCTATTAACCACTCTGGCAAATGACCATAATGTCCTGTAACGTTAGTCTCCAGGCCAAGAACGAATTGGAGCCCTTGGGGGTACAATGAAAGTACCATCGCCTTGAATGTTCTCATTATTACCTTCGCTATGGACGTTAGCTTCTGTTCCCTGCCTTACCAAACCCCAGGTGCCGATTATTGGTTAAAGAGTTTAAGCTTATAATACGTTTCGTATACGTTATATACTTAATAGAGATCATGATAAACTTTGGCTACGTCATAATTAACATTGCTCAGATATGTATTGAGCCCGTAGTTCGCTAACTGCAAACGTGCAATTTGTCTCAAAAGAAAAAATCTAACCGCTACGTGATTATTCTGATTATATATTTTGTGTTTGGAAGCATGTAAAAGCAACTCATTACATATTCCATCCATAGTACCATCTCTGCTATGACTGGACAAATCATCGTAATTTTGATTTCACCTACCTTTCGAAAACATGTCAGAGTGAAAGACAGGTGCATGACGCACCTGTTTTCTTAGGTGGGATCGGGCATTGGGTCCGTGCTCTCTGGAGATCGAAGACAGATATCATATGGGCTATAAGATGGTATTACGAGGATCTTTGTTTTAATTAAATTTAAATTAAACGAAAAAATTGTTAAGTTATTTTAAATTTATTTTTCTTCTTTAATAAATTTTATAGTGGCGTTGCTAGTTGGATTCATCAGAAGAAAGACTTAACAGGTTCATTCGTAGTCCTCAAGTACAGGAACTTTTTTCTTGCCATTTTTTTCAGTCGGTTTCAAAATCGACTGAAAAAATAATTATATACAGATAATTACTAGTTAAAATTAGGAAACATTACTGCTAGCACGCAGTGGGGATCTACTTAACATAGGCGATATTGAGTGGATGAGATGGAATCGATCGATTTTCCAAAAGTCGTAATACAGTACCACATACTCCGTTTGAAAATGGAAAATGCATTAAGAGGATTTATTTTATTTAAGATGATTTTAGTGCCATCGACGATGTGATTATTGGATGTGATTTATGTGAAAACATAAAATTAAATTAAACTTTAATTTAAACTTTAGTAAAATTAAAAATTTAAACTTTTAATTTTTTTCTAATCGTTAATTTTAAACTGAAAGCTGTTTTTTAGATTAAAAAATCGATTTTTTAAAAAATAATTTTAATAACATTTCGAATATGAAAAACAAAACCAAATTAAACAAAGTGGAAGAAAGTATTCCCAAATAGTTATCTACATTTCTAGGATTTTTTTAATATACAGTAGTTCGACAAATAGAAGTTCTCATCTAATCAAACTAAACTATGCAAAATGGACTGTAGATGTTTAATGACAAAAGTACTATTTCCTCTTAAAATGCTTTTCCAGATTAAGCTTTATAGATGACTGAAAAATATTTGCAAGTTTACAGGCTTCCAATTTGGCTTACTATGAACCAATAGTACAACAATAAATATGGGAATTATGCAAGCGAATCTGAGTAGGCTAGTTGGTTGAATCGAGATGGTTATCCTTCGGCTGAAAAAAATCTGGATTCGAACTGGTCGCTGGTTTAAGATCGATGGTGCCTCCGTTGTTAGAAGAACAAGAAGACGTGCTCTTCGACTGCAAAACACCTGGGGTCAGTTCTCATCACGATGAAAGGAATCTTTATATGTCGACCTGGTGAGTTGAAACCACTCTTCAACCAACAGATTTCTTTCCTCACGACGAGAACGGAGCTTAGGTCTCGTCCTACATTGTAATGCTCATAGTGGAATTCGAATCGCATGAGTATGGATATTTTGTAAATGTCTGTGAGTAGGAGATGAATTTCATCGCCTGGTGTGAGACCATCACCCCGTTTACTGGTGACTTAAAGTGGCTTGAAGATCAGTGTTTAGAGCAAGGTTTCCGGATTACCGGAAAACTAGAATGATAGACTTTTTTTAAAAAAAAAAAGATTAAACAATTTTAAGAAAACGTAAGTCAACGAGGATAGTAAATATACCACAGGTTCGTGGGGGGAGTGACCAAAAAAAAAAAAAAAAAATAATAATAATAATATACACAACACCTAATTTTAACCGTTTTTTCTTTACCGTTGGACAAAACATTATTTGTCTTTGTAGATTTAGTCTTATTTTAATTATCTGATTCAAAAATTTCGTTTGCTGAAGCCTTCTATAGCAGATAAGCATCGGAGTGAGTTACCGTTCATTGCATTCAGTCCTCCCACGTAAAACTACTACAAAATCAATTTCCTGTTCGGAAGTGGATTGTTGCTTATCAGTGTTCAGAATCGAATGACATTTTCTCTTCTTCTGTCCTTTTTTCTAGAAAAGGGTTTTAGTTTATCCCTCCTGGCTGATCCTACCCACAGAAAACACACTACAAGGCTGAACATTCATTTTGCTGTTTACAGCTGTCACAGAAAGCATCTGTCGCTAAGTACAGCATTGATGACGAAATAAAAGCGCGTATTTGCTTTTAAGCAATCGGATCTGTAGTTTTTCGCTGAAAATTCAATGTAACGTTGCAGTCATGATTACACAATATTGTAATCTAGAACAGCTCAATTTCTACTGTGAATGTCCTTCTCACTGTTGGCCACACATATGTTGTTTTTAACACCGAAGAAGAAATCAAATTTCAGCACCAGATTTCCCTCCAATCAAAACACGACAAGGAACGGAAAATTGCTTTTTCGGGAGCTGTGAAAATCTGTAACAAAGTGCTGTATATATTCTTTCTGGAATACTTAATATGTATTATAAAACACTGTAGCTTGCTTTGTTAGTTATCCTCGAAATGAGTAAGGAAATATGACCGCATGATAGCTCCTTCCTTCAATGCTGAGCAGCATTTTGAAAAATATGAGGATATTTGTATACCGCGCATTTTTAGAAATTATTTATTTATTTTAGCGTTTCAACCTCGTCTATAAAACACACTTAAGTCTGAAATACTTAATGCGGGATTTTGCTTTCATTTTTTGAAGAAGTAGAAGAAATTCATTTTGAAAAATTTAATCATGGAGATAATTATGAAGATAGATTATTATTATTTATTTATTTGATTAAGTTATAGCTTTCGGCAAATTCGATATATATAACAGTGAGCATAGTTGCTCCAGCATAAAGTAGTGGGATCATAAATTGCATCATACATACTGTATTCAGAATTGGGGTGTGGGGGGGTACTGACAATTAAATGCACATTATTGGATCAACTAAAATGTGAAAGATCATGCCAAGAATAAAATTAAATTTCTAATCAATTCTGCATGTTCATTTATTTCGTAAAAAGGTAAAAATTTGCAATGGCCACTAAAGATAACTACTAACTATACTATAGCTATTCGTTATTATTAAGTTATAAAACCAGACATCGGTGAAATATTATGTCGACGATGATACAGAAAAGTAAAAATAAACAGAAGTATAAGTGATGTATCATCTTATATGCGCTTGTTTCACACTTGCTTGGGTGGAAAGAAATTACATAAAATTCGTGGCTATGGAGCTTGAACATGTCACTTATCATTGATCTGACTTTGATTTTTTTAAAATGAATTTTACAGATGAAATTCACCTAGAACAGGTTTAGAGACCAACATTCTAAGCTGCTCATCCGTAAATAATAAGTTCATATTTTAACCGAAACTTTTTGACATTCCCGCTGTTATGATGTGTCCTATACCAGAGCTGCGGACTTCTCCTCCCTCCTCCGCTCCCATGTCTTAACGAAAAAGGGGGGGGGAGCAAAAAAGATCCCAGACAATTATAAAAAACTTGAGTTTCACAGTACCGTTATTTTACTGGGACATCATTCATACCATATATTGTATCATTCATTCATTATTCATATTGCAGGTCTGGTCTCCGTTGTGATTCTGATATATTGGAGAGAGTGCAAAGGAGATTATTAAAAATGATATCAGGATTGTGGAATACTGATTATGAAGACAGATTGAGAATTGTAGACTGCAGACACTAGCAAAAAGGAGAAAAGGGGAAATATGATTGAGACTTACAAACTCCTGAAAGGATCATGCAGGATTTCAGTTGATGGAATTTTTCATTTTATGGAGAGTTGGGAAAGGACAAGAGGGCATCCTTGGAAGCTGAGAATGAATGCCGCTAAGAAGGAAATGAGATCTAAATTTTTCTCTCATAAGAGTAGTGCGTGATTGGAATGAATTGCCATTGGATGTTGTGTGTGCAAGCAGTGTCAATGAATTCGAGAACAAGTATGATATATTACCCATACCCGTACCAGCCCATAGCTTGTACGGGTAGTATGTGGCCTCCCCCCGATGAGTCCCTGACTCCCTGACTCCCTGGAGGTCTCTCTTAATAATAATAATAATAATAATAATAATTCCGTACAAATTAGGGAAGTGTGTGGGTGGGGGGGGGGACAATGATTAGGATTTCCAAAAATTGATATTCAGATTATAGCCCATAACTCACCAAATTGAACTTTATTAAGATTGTATTTTTCAAGTCCAGATTCAGAAGAGAAAAATGTAGACATTTTTAAACTTTTTCCTCAGCTCATTTAGGGGTACCTGTGTCCAGGTGGCGATAGTGTTCTATATGAACAATTTAAGCCAACAGACTCTTAAATTTTTTTATCCGTGTTCCCCTTTTCATAAGACGAAATTATTAGTGACTCCTTGGCAGTGCTGATTAATCTGGCAGTTTTTGAGCAGTTTTCGATAAAATGAGAAATAGAAATAATGAACATATTTATTGGAATAAAAGCACGCATAAAGTTATGCTTAATATTATATAATTAAATGTTTATATAGTTTAGTTTACAAACTTCACATATGCAGATAAGAAAGGCGATATGATTGAGACTTACAAAAAAAAAAAAAAAAAAAAAAACCACTGGAAGCCAAAAGTTTACCTTTGGCTTCCAGTGGTTAATCATACGAACGATTTGTGTTTGTGTAATCATGCTTGACGACGTTTATTTCTGCAATAAACGAAACAAATGTAGAATGAAAGGTTGTAGGGTATAATGATTTCAATAGTTCTACAATAAATGTTTTATTTTCGCATTTTTATCAATGTTTGCTGCGACACCCATAACCAGAAGGAGTTGCGATCCACAGTTTAAAAACCACTGGTTTAAAGCAACACTGTTTTACCCCCCCCCATGTCATAAAATGGTACACTCTTCCGAATCCGTCCCTTCCCCTTAGTCCTCCTAAGGGACGGGGGAGGATAGGGAGAATCCCATACGAAATAAATAAAAAGTCACTCATAACAATTCGATTATCATTCCATCAAATGAAGATCAGCATATAAACGAAAGGCTTTTTAGGTGAGTTTCGCAAAATGATTAAACATCTTTCAGATTCGTTTTGTTCGTATATGCATGTTATTTATCTACTCTAATGAGGCGGATTTCAATAAGAGTTATAATTACGATCTTGTATTATGTCAAGCTATCTCAGTTTTACTTTGAACAGGAGCAATTTAAGTGGCAAAACAATTCCAAATGATACGACGTCATTAACTCCGTTTTCACCAGACGGAAATGTAATAAAATTTGATATTTTACTTAAGAATTCGACAAAAATTTGTTGGACCAGCTGAGTTTTTGCTTTCGATCGGACTATTTTAAGAGCAAAATTAAGCTAAACGAAATTACATTTCTCTAGTACACGAGCTATAACACCTATGGGTTCAAGTGGTATAATGAATAATGCCGATCATCGTTATCCTCTCTCCGATAACCTCTTTTTTTCCAACTCCAATAAGTAGAACGATGTTTAAAAAACATCGTACAGTATATATATATATATATATATATATATATATATATATGAAAAATTCTATTATATTAAATTAGGTACTTTTTTTACAACACTAAAACTAAAAGCAGTAAGCGCTATCCGTTTACAAATTCCGAAATTCTATAATTCTTATAGTTATGAATACTGCGATGTGATAGATAAAAAGAAGCTTTGAATCGCATACAAATCATTGCTGAAATATATTTAAAATTAAATTCAGATGATCTAATCGAAGTTTATTTATTATTTATTTTAATAATTAAATATGCTTTCAGTACTTTAGAGGTACTGAAATTTATAATCTGTAAAATATTATCCGAAATTAAATCCTATTAACCCGGTGACAGGTGCATTTGCAGAAAGATTTTTCTCAAATTTAAAACTCATCAAAAATTATTCACGATCTTTCATTTGTCAAGAACGTTTGCCCTCATTTTCAATTATATTGAATAACTAAAAATTTATAATTTGAGGATTTTGACCGAAATACGAAACACTGAGAAGAAAATGCGAGGTTATTCTGTCCACAAAATTTCTAGGCGCGTTTTTTTACCCAAGAAATCTTGGGTAAAAAAATCCTATCTTGCACAGGGTTTGCTCTCAAAATATGGAGAGTCGGTACTACCAGAAACTCTGCTCTAGAGACCAAATATTAAACTTTTTGAAGCCATTTTAGGTCTCGAGCAAGTAAGGTAGGGATCCTACATCGAACGGTGAAGAGCCGTATTTCTTCAAGATCTACGATTCCTCTTGATAGGGACTCCAAGAATAATGCAAAATTGAATCGATACCTCAGGAAACTTAATGGAACTCATGGAAGAGTGAACAAACTGAGGAATGATGTAATTTAAATACTTTTTAATAAATTTTAAAAAAGTTTCATGATTATCTGGCAAAACAACGGGCAAGTTAAAATTTATATATCAGTAGAGGTGCATATACGTATGACTTGAAATGCAATAACCAGGACTTGCTCAGATAAACCTGTACCTGTTATGTTCATTAAGCATTATCCTCTCCGTACTTAGCGCTTCCCATTACAGCCTGCGGAATTATTTGACCTACATAAACCTTTCCTTTCTCACAATAGAGTACTTCTATGAAGTTCTTTTAAAGCAGATTCTGATCTTACGGCGTCTTCTAAGGACAGAGTAAAATGACAAATACAAAGCTTTTCTTGCCTTTAAAATGCAGTAATGAGATTTATTTTTATCCAAGCTAAAACACCACTAGAGTTCAGGTGGGACGACATGTGGTTCACGAGGATACCAAACCCTTCTCTATTACCCTGAGTGTTCAAATTTCAAGACTTCGGTGCCGGCTTTAGGAGTGACAGGGCAAGTCCAGAGACGCCGACAACTAATCCGGGATAGAAGGCAAGGATTAAACTACGGATTAAGTACTGGACTGAACTTGTAGCTGTGTGGTCTCCTTTCACGCTCGCCCACATAGAGAAAAGAGTAAGGGAAACAAACAGGAGGAAAAACAATGATTATACGTGAAGTTTCAATTACACGGCTTGTTTACGATGTCCATCAAAATCAACTTCCATGATTTCTCAATGAGGTTTTTATTAGAGTGTACTAAATGCAATAAAATGAACTTCAGATTCTGAGCTGTTATTACTGCAAAGGAGCATGCGATTTTGTCTTGAGTTTTTTTTTTCTGTTCTAAAACTCTGATAAAATTTCAATAATAGGCAATGAAACTTTCTCATTCCAGATACTGCCTGAAAAGACTGCCAACCGTATACTCCGTTGTTATAACACTACAGAGCAGTGTTTCTCAACGTTTTTTGGATCATGTCCCACCTCAACGTCTCAAAGATTTTGATCCACCCCCCCCCCTTCCTCTAGCCTAATGTCAGCCAAGTTCTGAAAAAGTATAATATAAATATGTATAAATATGTACATGTTCAAATTTCTCCCAAAAATATTCAAATTGCTCCCTGTGGGGCGTACGCCCTACGTTGAGAAAAACTGCTACAGAGCATGATTTTAGGTTCTGATGTTCTGAATTTTGCTTCTAAACTTGAAAAAACGTTGATGAACCAAATGAGTTACTGAAAACAGTATACCGAGGTATTATTATGGGATGCACACAATTTTTGAGTAGTTACGCCATATTAAAGAGAGAAGAAGGACCTTAATAGATAGGGATCCGTGCTTTTGACTAGCATCAACACCAACAAAATATAGAAGCCTCTGGAAAGGTTGCCCATTAAATTCGAAACGATCAACAGTTTCTCACAACGGACATTTCGTTTATTCTCCGGCTTCGCAAAAGTGGCAGATGAAAATATTTCAACGTCTGCCCTAAATGTCATCAAAATCAATCGACAATTTTACTAAATGAAAAGGTGTATTTGTCGAACTGATACATATGACGTACCGTAAGGAATTCTACTAGCTGCTGACTTTCCTGTAAGAAAATTCTATAAAATCGACCTACATAACAAACGTTTCCTGGTAGATACTAGACTAGACCATTAACACTGCTAATGGTCTAGTAACTAGACCATTAGCACTGTTAACCAGGCCAACATGACCAAACGGCGACGGACTCCACCCGTATCTGAATTCTATCTGATTCCGCGAAAGGTACAACACGCGCCTTTATTTTTATCTGTATAGCAGAGATGGTCAACTAATCTATGCTCGAGGAACACTTTCTTTCGTTCAGATGGCTACACATATTTCAAAATAGAAAGTGAAATCTAATTTCTGAACTAAAACTATTAATGCTATAAATGTCATCCATTATTTTTCATAAGGAAAATACTCGTTGCAGACGCTTTTCCTTCTTCTTACACATCAATCAATCAAAAACACTTTTTTTTTAAATAAGAAAAACATAAACACCGTGAAATAAGAGAGAGAGAGGGGGGGGAGAGAGAGAGAAATGCATTTATCTTTTCTCACACGGGACAGTTTAAACCGAGGGCCAAATAAAACTCGCTATTTAGTATCGCAGATGTTTTGTATTTGTTTTTCTATTTATATAGCATTTTCCCTGTTTCTTTCTTTCTTTTTCTTTTTTTTAATATACTTGTTATTGTATATATTTAATTATTCAAGGGGGATGTGCGTCGGTTAAACTGTCTTTTAGCCAACGCTTCCCTCCCCTCCCCCCCAACAACCAGAGCCAGTTCTGTTTGCTATAGTGGACACTGAGTATTTCTTTTCTCGTCGCCGCAACCTTAAAAAATTATTGGTTAAAAATTAAATATTCCTTAAAAAGAAAAACAAGCGTTTTTATTACTTTTTTACTACATTTCTAATATCGCATAATCAAACTTATGCTATTATGGGGTGGATTACACTAAGGGGGTTTTTAATTGATGTAATGGTGAATTACGTCAATTCACCATTTCTGCTCGTTCGAAATATCAAGAGCTTCTTCAGCTCGGCGGATTTCGACAATGCCCGTAGGTTGGAAAGATCGGGGTTCCAATAATATCCTGGATGAGCTTTTCACTGCAATTTCCGTATTATTGACGGCCAATTTACCCGTCTCACACGGAGTTGGCAGGACTTTTCCTCGGATCCCTCCCCCTCAAAATCTTAAATATAATGCTTCATCAAAATCATTTCATCTGCCGCTCTGGAGTAGTTTCATACGGACGGGAAGGCATCATGAGTTAATACAAGGGTGCCGAATCTTATTTGGGGTATGGGCCAAAGAAACTTCTACTCGTCTATATCGCGGATAAACACACACACACGTATGCTATTTGTATAATTAAAGAAAGCATTAATGGGCGACTTGAACTTGTATTTTTGGATTATTTGTTAAATGTTGATGCACTGATTTGTATCTGTAAAAATATTTAAAAGTTTCAAGATTTTTTCTCTTTTTTTTTTACAAAAAAAAAAAAAAAGAGAAAAAAAACGATTTTAAACTCATTTATTTGAATTTAATCGAACAGTTATTGGCGAGAATTATGCGAGTATCTCCTTTTAAAGTTATAACCCTTCCGTAGTTACCGAATTATTTTTAGTCAATATGAATAAACAAACAAATAAAAAATATTAGCAATAAAACATTAAAAATGCAAAATATTTTAGAACAATGAAACTGCAGTGATTTGATTTCAAAAATTATCCATTGGGATCGCTCTTTTTTTCTCCTCATTCTTTTCACAAATCTTTTGTACAGTAAACATGAAATTGTACATTATAGGAAGTGATATTTTCGTACCTTTCTTTCTCTCAAAAGCTTCCAAGAAAACAAAAACGTCAACATATTCCCTATAAAATGATCTCCGCATTTTTAACGCGATATGTAAACACACAATAAGCATAAAAACGTGTCAGAACAAATGATGAAATTAGTTCTAAGTTTTTAATACCTATCTCTGTCACTAAAAGAAATCTTAAGAAGAATGGAAATGTTCCCATGAAGTTATTAATTTCCAACTTTCATTAACTGAAAGTTAATGAAAGTTGGAAATGCTCCCAACTTCATGGGAACATTTCCTAAAGCGTAGTTGCGATGCCGTAGCGACTACAGCATCGTATCTACGCTTTCTTTTATCCCTTCGCAAGAGGCCTTGAGTAGCACCCATTCAGTGCTTTCAGTTACCTCTTGAACCCGCGCAGTCTTGCAGCATGCTAATTGCGCCGCTGTCACTACTACACACAATCACAGAAAACTAGCATCACCTCCGACAGAAACATAAGTGAGCTGTTTCGTTACAAAATATAACACAGGTTAGAAGAGGGAACTGAAAGAAACTAAACAACCAAACTGCTATCGGCTAAGATATAAAAAAGTATATACGTATAATTTGTTCAGAGATCGCATGTTTTAAAAACAATACATTAATATTATAAAATAAGAAAGAAAACTAATTATTTATTTCTGCTGTATTTTGTATCAATTGTGTTTCCTACTGCATTCTGGGAATGCCTCTCGTTCCACCCAATAGTGACACACACACACACACTGGTGCAAATTGTCAACAAACTGTGCTCATTAAAAGTAGCAGCATCCAACTGGATAAAAATAGCAAACAAATCCACGTGATTATTAATGTTTACCAGGGGCGAATGCTGGTCTTGAAATTCACGCTTGCTCTTGTTATCATTCAGGGAGTGAGAGGTGTGATTGAAGTCTTATTAGCGGAATAATGAATTACTGACCATTTAAAACTATATATTTAGAAATTTATGTACATCTAATCATACAAATACAACATTTATTTTACAAATGATATTCTATCTTTTTCAATTTAGCGACTTGAATACAAATTCTACCCTACGGTTCTTCTTTATGAACTGGTTAATAACATCGCCATAAAAACTTGGTTGTAACTTAATTTTCCCAAGCAACACGCACACTTGTAAAGGCTGGATGAAGCTCACTGGCTATAGCTACTTTGACTGCGTATGGCCTTATGACGACGTGGAGGGAGCGGATATGGCTATGCGAGCGCATGAAATCACCGTGCTGCAGCGAGGACTTGGAAGCTCCTACAACCGAGCAAGCCAAGGTAACTTTGACTAGACGAGCAAGCATCGGCCTTCGATACACAACGCAAAGCTCAATTATTGCCGCGCTAGCTTAAGACGTCTTCTGTCTACAAAAACAAAAGCCTAAAATAGAATGCTTATAAATGCATGCATTTATTAACAAATAAATATTACTTCTTTCTCAATTAATGAGCTTGCGCAGCAAACATGGGGAATTCGCCACTGATGTTTACTAATGTTTTAACCAAAAAAAAAAAAAAAAAAGCTCTAGTTCTTTTCAATTTTGCATTCTGATCTGTCCTGCCAGATCAAGCATTAAAGCAGAACAAACTTAAAAAATTAGAAGGCAAGGTTATGATTCTTATCTCCTTACACTCATTATTTCCACTGTTTGTCATTTTTTTTTTTTTTAATGCGAAACTACTGGAAAAGTAAAATTCTTAAACAGAATAATCGTTTTTAAATTAATATTTCGTAAAATATAAACTTAAAGAATTCGATTAAGAAACAAATCGAGGAAAGAACCGTAGCATCAAATGATATGATGTTAATATTTGGAGTCACTTGTCTGTTTGTATATTATAACAAATGTTAATATAATACATATTAATACAGAAATTATCATGAAAAACATCTCTTTAATCGCTAATACTAGCAGCTTTAACCACGAGAAGTCGATTGAACCTGTTAAGGCTACATGATGTAGCAAGAAATTTAAAATCTGATAAAATTTTGGAAGATTTTGCTGGAAAAAAAATAGTGATCAAGTGATATTGGATAAATTGTATACAGAAGGTTTAATTTTTTTCCCTGATCTTTTTGGAGCAGAAACGTTTAAAAATAATACAGTACTGCTTTCCGTTCACTGTTCGGTTTAATCCCGGAGCTTTACCGTTAACAATAATTCTGGCTACGATGATAAAAACCCGATATGCGACCGTGGGAACTCTCAATAAACCGCAGTCTCGTGCAATAGAGAGAGACCTCCCCAGCCAAAGGCACTTGGCAGTAACATTTCAATGACAATTTCGGCGAGCAAAGCTTGCTCTGTACCTGGAAAGAGGGGGCTGCGCAGTTCACGTGTAGGCCACCCACTCGGACACCTAGAGGTCATCTTCTTGTTGTTGGGTGGCTGTCACTAACACCGGTGTTTAGAAAGATATATTGACGGTGTCAAAAGGCCACACAAGCAGCCTCCATGAGTTCAGGGGTTAAGCGTGTACGGTATTCTAACGGAGCTGCTTAGAAGAAAGGAGTACTACCATTGAAGGAATCAATTGTGTGTTAAGGAATAAAGACGTTGGCGTTCCTCGATAATTGCTTTATTCTAGAGTCGGTCACATATGGGAGACTGCCAAAAGGAATGCTACTCATCTCTGTGCCTGCTATTACCGGACACTTTAGGTGTAATGACATGCTGGAGTGAGAACAAATAGCTTGTCACATGGGCGATAGAATCCTTTACCTTCTACTGGAAACATTGTTAACCCGTGAACAAATAAAAGACGGACTATCCTGAAACGTACAAAAGAAAAACGAAGCTATCATCCCGCTACTAGCAATAATTGGCATTCATAAAACTAAAGTACAGTATTCCCCCTTTTAACAACCGATATCAGTCGGCCAGTTGAAGGTTACAAAATGGAGCATAAATCTCACCTTTTTTGTGTTGATTAATACAATGTTATGCTTATAAAAGGAACGTCAGGAGCGTTAGAAGCACAAAATTCGGACGGACTTCGGGACGAGTGGTATTAACCTGTCACTTGTGTTTGTTGTACTCTCGTCATCTTGTATTCGACTGTAGACTATGTCTCATGCTGTTCTCTTTTTATCGCTAATATTCTTGGTTGTGTATATTTGGTTTCTATGGTTCCGGTTAAGGTAAGCTAGGGATTGTTTAATTGATTTCTGGAAGCTAACACGACTAAATTTAGTTAATTTCCGAACAAGAATTAGGTTTTTGAGCCTTTGTTTTTAACGCCCCACCCACATGCTAAGTGCTACATCTTCTGTAGTCTCTGGTATGTAACTACAGAAGATGTAGCACTAAATTTACCAACTAAATTCACCTTTATTTACCAACTAAAGACATTCACAAACGCCCATACTGTAATGGGATTCTAATCCGTCACCTATGAAGAGCAAAAACGCTATTCACTTGGCTAGCCAGACTGGCAGAAAGTTCGAAATCATTCTAGACATAATTCTGAACTTTCTCTAGAAAAAAAATTCAAGGAATGTTTCTTTGATTTCGAAAAGTGGGATATGAATATGATGTGTTCAGCTTATTAAGTCTCATGCTAATGACGCATATGCTGCTGTCATTTGAAATCATCAATAGCTGCACTCGGAGCCGCCGACGAAGCCATTTGGTCGAAAAGACCTGGGTTCGTTTCCCGTCAATAACGTGAAGAATCTTTTACTGGTCTCTTTCGACGAAAGGTGAGTTAGCCAGTAGCCTTTTTTATTTTCACCCGGAAACTCGGGTTTTTCGTCCCCCAGAACAGGCAAACCGGCCCGTGAACACGCGCATCTACAGAGATAGGACACACCGGGAGGTAGAAGGCCAACCAACTTATCACAACCGCGACCTCGAGACGGTCGCGGTTGTGAAGTCCACAGCTAAAGAACCTCAATGGTTCGTGAAAAGCTTAAGACAAGACAACAGCTGCACATGTCAAATCGAAAGGGAGGGAAATTTAATCTATTTTTTTTTTTTTTTTTCCCTTGGTAATTATTTTTTTGTTCTGCTATTTAATACTTTCGGCTCTCCGATAATCTTTTTTTCTCCTTACGCATCATAAACGTATCAAAAAAAAAAAAAAAAAAAATTATTATTATTGAATAATAGTTGACATCGGCCCTAGGAAAATGTTGAGAACTCAAGAAATAGAAGTCCAACAATTAGGGTTTCTTCTGTTTTCATTTATTTATTTATTTTTCATCTTAATCTGCGATTAATGGGGATTAAAGATTTAGTTTTCTTGAAACCCAAAACATGCTAAATCTGGCATTGGTCTATATACATAAAAATTATTTTCCCTCTTCTCCTTCCCACACAATTTTCTTTTGTATACCATAATATTCAGTTAAAATTTCATTTTCTTTGAAAAAAAAAAAAAAAATGTAGCTGCCTAAATGTTGAGATGCAATTTTTATTTTACTCGAAAAAGAAAAAAGTTCGCAAGTTCCTTAATCGTTCCATTGTTTCGGACGTCACACCTCACGATTTGAGCTGTAGCATCCATTCCTTCCACCTAAACAATTTAGGTGGAAGAAGGAAGATGGATGAAGAACATAAAAACTAATTGGATCACTCACAAGTATCCATAAATAATTTGGCATTATAAATCACAAACTTTGACAAGACAATGCTGGAATCACAAATTTGTAGAATTAATAAAAGCGCATTACGCCACCTACGATTGCGCAACTTTGCAGTACTGGTGAATTTCTCATAAATTAGCAATACAGGAGAGTTAGTAGAATTTTCAAACTGAAGTGTGTATAGCAGTGAATCTGTAGGCGAATTTCTTTGTAAAGACTCGAACAATTCAGCGCAATTCACGGAGGGGTAAACGTAAGATTAATTAAATGAATTAAATTAAACGTAAAACCAATTAAATTTGTAATTAAAATGTAACATAGTTCTTAGTTTTTTTTCACCCTTAAATGAAGTTGCGCTTTTCCAGCGTTTTTGGTTTCTATTATCCAAGCGTTGTGTAGAAGAGCATCAGTACTTTAAAATACTGCTCTTGAAAAATACATATTCGACAAACAAAACAAAGTTTACTGGTGTATTTATTTTTCTTATTTTGCAAAAGAAAAAAAAAAGAATTTATTATTAAATGAACGATACTTTTTTTTTTTTTTAATCAGGCGCCAATACCTTTTTTCTTCCCCTTGAGATAATCTTCGGAAGAAAAGCAGAAAAGAAAATTCTCTAGAAAGCCAGGTGGCTAAAGAAGTAAGAAAGACGAACGCAGAGTGAAAATACAAATAAAGACAGCCTCTAGCAGCACTACAAGTAAACGAACTCAATTCTACAACAATCAGAATCCTGGCGCGTTACACAAATGCAACCATCAACCATTCTAAGGGATCCCATGAACGATAACGCTCTTTACCTAGGTTGATCGAAACTGACCCCCCAGTTTGCGAAGTTGAGCTGCTTTTGTACAAGCAATTAGGACTCATTGGAGTTGAAAAGCGGAATCTGACGGAGAGGTTACCTGAGCTCATGTTCATTCTAATCCAATTTTGACCCACCGGAACAACTTAAAGAAGCCACACGGCCGCTGAATTAAGAAAATTTAAGCCACTTTCAAAAGGCGGAAGGTTCACAAAAAGCCTGAGGAATGCTATTTTTGTTCGGTTGCCTTACCTTATTCCTTCACCAAGCTTTCACCACGAGAGAAGAAACCCGTATTTTCCAAATAGATGGATAGTAAGTTAATGAATAAGTTGGTTATTTGGATTTACCGTCAAATAATGGAGCATTCGAACAACGCTTATGCACTGCGTATTTGTGCGACAGAAATCCGAGGGAGAGACTTGATAGTGATAACGGATATGCACTTCGCATGTGAGGACTGAATTTAAATACGATCCTTTAACAGAGTTTTTATCTCGTCAATAATTAGAAAAAAAAAGGGGGGGGGGGAATAGACATCAGTGGAGCACCCAGAAGGGGCGTGGCAAGGGGCTCTAAAATTATTCTAAAATTAATAATTTTTCTCCTCTCTCTCTCTCTCTCTCTCTCTCTTGCAAACAATTTTCTTTTGTATACTGTAATATTCAGTCGAAATTTAATTTTCTCAGAGAAACAGGAATTCTTGAACTACGTATATGTTGATATGAAGTTTTCTCCTCACATGGTTTTAATTACTCAAACAGTTTCATGCATGTGCACGGCCATCCCATTTTAATCAATCGGTATCAAGATGACACAATCAGTACGTTTTATCATGGTGATGAAAATATTAATCAATAATTCGTGTGCAACGAAAATGCTGAAGAATCTGTCAGTTTAACCCACCTTGTGATAAATGTATGAATTCTAGTGTGATCAATTTAGCGAAACAAAAAAGTAAATTAAATGGTTAAAGATTACAAGACTAGATCTTCCTCAGAAATACATGAGAACATTCCTGAGTCGCAGTTTGTTCAACTTAGTCCCCAACTTTACACCCTTAGATTATTAAGGGAATGAGTAAAGAACAAAGGGCTTACATCAAAAGTGACTGTCTCTACAAGAGCAGCCACTTTTAAAAAAAGAAAAAAAAAAGTACACTGGCTGCCATTCCGCATCTTTCGGAAATCGCTTTTTCTTTAGGTGACATTAAAATACTCTAAGATTTCCATTTTGCTAACATTTATAAAAAGATGAAACGTTCACTTTAAAAAAAAACGAAATTTAAATAATAATAGAGAAGAAATCACATTCTTGTTATAATTATATTCTTTACGACCAGACTACTTGTATATAGAGGCTATCGACTTCACATCAACTGCCTTAGTATCCCATAATGCACATCACATTTCCTTTCGGACGTGTATATTGCTATACATTATGAGAAGGGTTACTACCCTGACTGGTTTTGATCTTCAGTTAAGGTCTCATCAGTGGGAGCTAAATCTAGGAAGATGCTAATGCTAAATCAATTTAGAAGTCATATATTTTATATAAAATATAATATTTATATCGTATATTTTACTTTGTAACCAAGCAGATAAACCTTCAACAACCTATCTCTGATCCAGAATTTTAATAATATGCTAATATATCATTTTAATACTTGTATATATAAAATGCAGTATATGACTTCTGCATTGGCGTACTCAGGGTCGATTTTATCATTAGGCGAACCTAGGCAATCGCCTAGGGGCGATAAGACGTAGGTATGCTTGTATGAATATGACAAAATATATATATATATATATAGAGAGAGAGAGAGAGAGAGAGAGAGACAATGTATAGGGGCGCCTAAAATTTCTTTGCCTAGGGCAGTGTTTCTCAATGAGGGGCGTACAGCCCACAGGGGGGAAATTTGAATATTTTTTGGGGAAATTAGAAAATGTACATGTACATATTTATACATATTATATTATACTTTTTCAGAACTTGGCTGACTATTATGCTAGGGGGGGGGGGGCATCAAGATCTTTGAGACGTTGAGGTGGGGCATGATCCAAAAAACGTTGAGAAACACTGGCCTAGGGACATCGAATACTCTGGGATCGGCTCTGTGGCGTTGTACTTCCGATGATTGAACCTCAGTAAAGGTAAAACAGATCTAGATAGTGATCCTTTCCTAATGCATAGTAATAATCGATTGCCTTAGTATTATGACAACACTTTTACATAAGCGAAACAAACTTTGTTTCCTTACACTTGAGTAAAGGATTAAAACAAGAATATAATTTCTTGGATAGTATAATATCCTTTATAACACAAACACATCAAACACAAAAACTTTCTAAAAGGAAATTTACTTCCATACTTTGTTCTTACTTTCCTTTTGGATAACATCAAGTCCCTCCAACACCTTGGAGTTCTAATGTATATTAAATTAAATATTATTAATACATAACTTGTTACTAATTCTCTTGCTAAGGATTAAAAAATCATCTGATGTCCTCCAAAGGAAATGTGCAGAGCTACCTTTGGAAATCGGTGGATAACCGCTAACTACAAGTTGGTCGAGTGGTTAACGTAGCTACTCTCTGATTAGCAGACTGTAATTCCAAATCCTGCCATGGCAATGATGTTTTGTGAATGTATTTAGGGGGAAGATAAATTTCATCGCTGGGATCTCCGTTAGCCCACACATGCTAATGTACTGTAAGCTATTCGCCTTTCGGATGGGTAGGATTTACATTAAGAAAAGTCTCCTTCCTTCGATGTCCAATAGCTGACGTCGTGGATTCACGGTTATTTCATGATTTTCAAGGCATCGGCAAGAGTGTTCGGTAGACAACCGAACACTCTTGCTGATGTTCATCTCGTGATCCTAAACTCTTAACACATTGTATTATATTGTTATCTGGAATGTTGGAAGTTCTGCGTTCAATTTTTCTGAAATTTGCGGTTGAAAATCCGACTTTCCGAGGCGAAAATCCTGGTCACCTATGATAGCGACCGAGTAACTTAGAAAACCGCTGCAACAAAGGCCAAAAAAGTTCCTCTAATTAGCTGCTGAAATCGAATACTAACGGAAATCCCATTCGGTGGCTTTGCTTGTTAACAGTTACCCTTAGTGCTCTCTACAAATAATATTCCATATTACCTTAGTATAAAAATGACATAAACAATTGCAGTGAGATAATTAATATACAACTATGTAAAATACGATAACTGTGTTTTTTTTAAGGAAAATACAATATAGGCTAATATTAACTAAAATGAATTTAATTAATACGTACTTCCAATATTTCGGCATAGTCAAACTGCTATTATCAGGGAACAAAATATATTATATGCCCACGCAAGCACTATACTGACTTTTCTTTAAATCTGCCTCTGCCTTAAGAAACTACCCAAACCTCTGTAAATCTGGCTGTATGAAGCTCTCCCTAAATGCGAAAAGATGTCAGTCTCTGTCGTTGAGCCCAATAGCCATGGACACCCATTTTAGCCCACTACCAGGACACTTTTTAGGACTTTACGCTTACTTTCAGTTGACATGATTTAGCTTATTTACTCCATATAGTACTTGCGTGGCCATATCATATACATATATTGTGTTTCTTGATGATGGCATTTTCACTTTGCCAGTATTGGAAGTATTAATTAAATTCATTTTAGTTAATATTAGCCTACATTGTATTTTCCTTAAAAGACACAGGTACCAATAGCCAACGTACAAACCTTACCACCAGACCTATGTAAAGTTTCCAATAATAACATTCACCCTATTTCTAGCTGCATTATTGTTTCTGACAGAAACAATAATGCTGCCAAGCTTGAACATCTCAGAGTTTCAGTACAATGTCAGGTGGAGCAGAATGGATAAAGCATGATACTTGGCGATCATGGAGATAAATGTACTGTATTTAGAATAACTTATGCTACATGATGGAAATAAAACTTGATGAAGTCGTTGATAGGAGTACGAAACTAGTCATGCCATTAACTATTATTATTAATTTAATTCTTTTTTTCGTTGTTGTTTCTTTCGGCGTTAATCAGCCATATAAACTTTAACAGATATTGAATATCAGCCAGCTTCAACCTACCAAACCAACTTCTTATCCCTTTATTACTAACAACTTCAACTTTGAGTGTGCGGGCTTGCTTGCTTGCGTGTGTGTGTGTGTGTGTGTGTGTGTGTGTGTGTGTGTGTGTGTGTGTGTGTGTGTGTGTGTGTGTGTGTGTGTGTGTGTGTGTGTGTGTGTGTGTGTGTGTGTGTGTTGATGGAAGCGTTATTGACTGTAAAACGATTAATAAGGCTTGTGGGAAAGTGGAGGCATGATGACACCAAATTCAAAGGAACAGTGTCCCGTGAAAATACTACTTATAAAGGAGAAACAAAGCAGAAACAGAATGTCTACGAGAAGAAAGTGACTAGAGTGAGACTTGAAGAGAGAGAGAGAGAGAGAGAGAGATTTAACCGGAATGCGCTTTTCTTGTGGCATCAAGAAATTTTAGGAACATACATTTGGAAAGGCGTGTTTGGGATTTATACAGGGGGAAGAAGTGCGGCAAAAGATACTTAGTTTTTTTGAAGGAAGACGAGAATAGAGAGTCATATTCGTGTATACCAGGAATGGTCAGAGATGTAAATCAGTCCTGGAAGAAAGATCTGATCTTGCTTGGAGCATTAAAGTTGACAACAGGGCCGCGCCAACCCGAGGATGAAAAGGGTGCACCGCACCCAGGCGGCAAGAAACAAATATCAAATATTTATTTTATGTAGCTAATATCTAATTTGGATTATACAATGCAGTAGAATCATTAATAGTAATAATATCATTTCTTGGTATATCCTATATCGTAAAATTTAACTAATATAATATTATTAACAACCCTTACTTTTAGATGTGAGATGGAAGAAAACGATTTTCTGGAGCAGAATATAGAAAACGAAGAGAACAGAAAGAAGAAAATATAAAAAAATTGACGACTCCTATTTCCAATTATTTTGCATCTACATCTTCATTCCAGACAAACTTCAGTTGCTCGAGAAAATTTTGAAGATTCTTCTTCTTCTGCCATACATTTAACTGAAGATTGTATAGCTGCTAAAAAATGATGCTTAGAAAATTCATCTTTCACTTCTGAAGCTCTCAACAGCTCACTCGGTTCACCGGAAGAAACAGGTGACAAAAGCGTGTGCAATACAAATATAACAACAGAAAACTCTGTTATGAATTTTATCCTTGAGCATGATTTTGATGATCCAGGAAAGTGGCCTTTAAAACAAAAAGATTATTCTCGTATGAAAGTGAAGATGAAGTTATTGAATCGCAATAACAAAATTTCAAAGTCAATTTTTATTTACTTATAATTGATATAGCTATTTCAAAACTTGATGAAAGATTTAAATTATTGAAAGAACATAATGATGTTTTTGAATTTTTAAATGACATTTATTTATTTAAACCAATGGAGAAAAAAGATAAATTAAAATATTGTAAAGATTTGGAGATAAAACTGACAGATGGTAAAGATTCTGATATAAACTCCTTGGAATTATGCGAGGAAATAGAAGATATTTTAATCTGTCTTAATCCGAATATGAACGCATTTTCGGTACTTGAGTATATATTTTCGAATGATCTTCTTAGTGTTTTCACCAATTTGTCATTAACACTAAGAATTTATTTAACAATACCTTGACTGTTGCAACTGGCGAAAGATCCTTTTCGAAGCTGAAAATTATAAAAAATCATCTCCGCAGTACAATGACACAGGATAGACTCAAGAATTTAAGTCTTATTAGCATAGCACATCAAATTGCTACTAATTTAGATATGGAGGTTATAATAAATGATTTTGCTACAAAAAAAATCACGTCAAGTAAATTTTACATAAAGGCATGTGCAATTAATCTTTGTTTATATTAAGAAATAATCAGACAAATGCAATGCCACAACTGTCGTGATCATAAACTCAAACTCATATTGTTGTGTGAAATAGTGGAAGCTCTGCGGTCGATTTTTTTTTTTTTTTTTTTTTTTCCGAATAGCAAAATTAACTGGAGTTTCCCGATAAAAATCCAACTGTTCTAAACCAAATATCGACTAACGCGGGAACCGGCGAGAAAACAAAAACAAAACAAAACAAAAAAAGTCTTGAAAAAGTTCCTCTAACTGGCGGCCAGAATTGAACCTGTATAATGGTAATTCTTCTGGTGGTCTGACATCATGGAATCAAAAAACATTGTTACAGTGTTATTACAGGCACCTTCAGAGCGGAAATTAGTAACCAAATTATAAAGAGTAAGCAATAACTCGTAAGATGATAATTTGGCAGATACTCTGGAAAAATCAAAAACAGGCATACGCGTTTTTCCCCCATCTTTTCCATGCTCTGTAATGTTGGCAAAGGAGATCAAGAGAGGTTGAATTTTTACTCATAGTCACTGATTAATTAGTGAATCTTCAAACAGTAAAAACACATGTTGACTGTTGATAACTTTCTCATTGATTTCTTTGAGAGGTTAGTTGCTGGCAATCAGGAGTTAGCATCTTTGGAATAGGTCGAATATATGCTTGCTTTCGCGATGTAAGGATACATGCTGGATGAGTATCAAAGATTCCAGAGACGACATCAGATGGGTATATGACAGTAAAGAACATCATCAGATTGCTGTGGTTTGTTTGGAGTTATTGACAAAGCAACCAAAGATATGAAGTCAATATATTATGTGTATGAGATGGGCATTCTACTCAGTTAGCCTTTTTCCGGGGTGAAACACACGAGTTTCGGGGGAAAAAATCCCTTCATCTCCATATTGAGACCACCTAACTCACTTTCAGGTTAACAGATCTCATGAAGGTCCTCAACGAGATTCTAGCCACTTTCTTTCCAGTCGAAGGGCATTATGGATCCGAGAGGATGCCATCACAGAATATCAGAATATCTGCAGATATCTAAAAAATATTACTGAAAGATGTCTTTCTGACGAAAAACAAGAAGAGGCATACCTTTGTAAAGTATGGGATAATTTGTCTTCATCCTCTACACAAAAGTTGAAGGAGTAGTGTGTGTGTGTGTGTGTGTGTGTGTGAGAGAGAGAGAGAGAGAGAGAGAGAGAGAGAGAGAGAGAAATGCCAAAACATGAAGGGGAGGAAGTTGTTTTTAATGATTTTCATGAATGACCAGAGAATTCAACTTCCATTTGAGTAAAAACGCAAATTTTCTGCACATGGCTTTTTCAAAGTATGGTTTGGATTTACTGAAAGTCTTTTTTACATCCCCTTTGTGCTTCAGAATAAACTACGTGTAAAGTTGAACTTTCAATATAAATTGACTTATGATATACAATTTTTTTTCTTGGACTGCCTTGGTATTGGCTGGTAAACCAAGGTTTGGACAGTGGTCTGGAGTTTCGAGTGGAATGGAGATGAGGATAGGTATTCCACTCGAAACGCCAGACCAATTACTTCAGTTAGGAGCTGGTGTTTTGATTAGAAGAGCGAAATAGTAATCAGCCCGAGAAAGGAAGCAGAAATCATGGAGATAATTTAATAATTTGGTATCATTTTAGTCGTTAAAGTAAATAAGAATGAGCATGGCTGGGTGAGAGACGTTCCGTAGAAAATTAATTTTTTTTTTGGGGGGGGGGGGTGTATTCCTTCTGCCACATGGGTGGAAACCCAAATGGCAGAAAGAATAATGTAGAGCAGTGGTTCCCAAACTTTTTCTGTTCATCGCGCCCAAAGTCAGAACATGGGCTTTAAAAAAAATTAAAAAAAACAGTTAAAAAATATAAATGAAAACACGTATTTCAAATTCAGAAACAATTTATGTAAAAGTATTAAATAAGTACATATTTTGAAATCAAACCATTGAATAAAGAAATCTTAATTAGTGGGATGAGTGAGCCTGCTGTTTCTTGAACATCTTCTCAAATCTTGGAATCAAACTGGACACAGCTACCCTCATTTCCTGTTCCACGTCAATTTTTGCACGATACTTGCTTATTATCACAGCGACCGCCGAAAACCAAGCTTCGCTGGGTTTTAGTGGTTTGTACAGTGTCCATTAGATGTCCTTCCTATCATCGCATCAACACATCGATGGTCCTATTCTAAAATCACGTGGGCTAAGTGTCATTTGAGTGAAAATATTGGAATATTTTCACTGAAAATATTTCTCTGCGCCCCAGGGCCCCGTGGCGCACAGTTTGGGAACACCACTGATGTAGAGTGTAGGATGAAAAGTTGTGGAAAAGTTCTTACTGAGGTCGCTAGCTGAGATTCTGTTAGAAATAAAAAGTGTGGCTTGGATAATTGTAGTTGGTGGTGCACACGTTTATGTAGTTATATTGTCTTCGATGATTATAGTATTTATTAAGGTTACCTTAAGGAATTTTGCGTCCTTAAAGCTGCCATGCAAGCGAATTATGGATGTGAAGTTTCTTGGGGAGATGGGGGGGGGGGAAAGTAACCCTCGCCTTTCAAGGGATTTAATCTAAAGGATTTTCCAACCAAAGACATATACAGTTCTTCTGAGTACACTACGGATTTCTTGTCAGAGCCAGATCAAGAGATTTTGTTTTTATCCATAATAAAACTATCCTCTCTGGGCATTCCACTTTAATTAAAAAAATAAAAACAGATGATTGGATTTAGTGATAGATTACTGCATTAAGATAGTTTTAAGGTGAAACCTAGATAATGCATCTTTAATATTCTTTCACAATATATTAAATTATTTTTTTTCTAGTGAATGAATATCTCCAGTTTTATATACTATAATTGATGGAAAGGATGCATTTCATCTCCTAAGGATTGACCTAATTCATCACGTGATATGAAAACATCATCTTTCTTAATGGAGATATGAATAACACATGACCATGTATCGTATATAGCGCAGGGTTGCTAACGGTATTAAATACACAGTAACGGAACTAAACACAATAAGTTTGTTTCCAAGCTTTCTGTTAGGTCTGCGATAATACGCAACATATACTGTATATATGAAAATTTTTAAAAAAATACACTGCACTTACGTATATAGAATAATATAATTATTTTTATTGTATGACACAGCCATAGAATACTAGAACTGCACTGCAGGAAGGCACTCTATGCAATACTACGTGCTCTACTGTTTGCACCGCACCGCCATCTGCTGAGCGCTACATCTATTTTGTCTTTTAATTGCATGTTGTGTCCACATGGTGAAAATCGAACCTAGGTCTTTTTTTCAGGTCGCATATTGCATCTTTCTTTCAAAAATCTTTTCGGATGCACCAATATGAAGTTCATAATATACTGTATAACAATACATTATTATTGTATAATATAACGGAAACCTCACATTAGTAGCTTTCTGTTTGTTATTTTATTCAAATATAATTCGTATTTTGTTGTGAACTGACTGCATCCAGATTTCATTAGCAGCATTATTAGTCGATTAGTTCATTATTGGTTTATTTGGTTAAGTGACTATTGGCAGTCATAAAATCAAATTCGTGGCAGAAAAGCAATGCAAAGAAATGTTTAATAAGCTTGTCAGAAGAGAAGATGATATTCTGTTGCTGATGATGATAATGATGACACAATGAGCAGTTTTGTGCATGACGGATTACTCGTAATTTCTTCATGTCTTTATTCGGAAAGACTGCAAAGTGCAGATGACTGAATATTCCAGCGGTAGTTTGATAGTTTCTCCACGATCATGAAATAAACTAACACTTTTGGTTGGATCTGTGTTGAAATGTGAGAAACATTACGTTCTCTACAAAAACTAAAATAAGACATCTCATCGTATTTCAGAAACGAACAAGGAAACTGCTCCACATTGGCAATTTTTCCATCTTATCAAGTTTTTTTTTTTTTTTTTTGCGACTTTCAAAACATGAAAGAGCGAATATCTGAAAAATACAGTAGAGCTATTGCATTTCATTTTTACATTCGACTTTTTGGTTCGATTCTAATCACCAATTAGAGAGGTTTTTCTAGGCCGTTTTTGAAGCTGAGCTACTAGTCGATCTTTGATGTCGGCAAGTAGGAATTTTAATCCTGCAATTTGATAAATCGTCAGTAGAGTTTACACGATATACACAGAAAGGTATGTTTAGGATTAGCAACAAAAAGTGAAACCAGCTGCCTCGTTTCACTATATTTTTGTTAATTCGTCTAACACGTTGCTTATGATATGCAAATAAAGCTAGCTTTACCTATGAGGGAAAAGCGTTTAGAGGAGGATTTCCACCAGTACAAAATATTTTCCCTCTCTCTTTCAGCTGTGTTAAGTGTTTACATATTTTGTACCAAGATTAAAATAAACATAAATAAATCAACGTCACGTCTTTCGCGGTTAGTTTCATTTCAAACACCAAAGATTTCGGCAAGCAACATTATCGCACTCTATTGATGAAACCGATGCTTTATATACAAACATTGTTCAAGCGATTAAGAAGGCATTGCCTTTATATATAATGTAAATATCTGTATGTTGAAATAAATTTGCAATTGAATATTATGAGATGAAATTTAATAAACCGAATACAACAGAAAAAAAAGCGTAATTTTAACAAAACCCAACAAAAATTTTAATTCCAAATTTATTCTAAATCTTTTGCGACAAATATATGCATACATGTATAATAACCTGAGGAACGAATAGAAGAACAAATAATGAAACCATATGCAATAGAAAAGGATAGAGGCTTAGAGATTTCGCCACACATAATAACTTTAAAAAATTGATCGCACTTTTTTCAAGTAGAAAGATTGCTACAAATTTACTTGGGAAGCAAGAAACCTAAAAAAAAAGTATAATACACTATATATATATAATAGCTAATAAGAAAATAGCAAACATGCAGACGTGCAGAAATAGAAATAGAATCGGATTATTATCTATGATAAGGAAAGTTGAGAGGGTTTTACAGTTCGACATTAACGTTTTTGGAAGACAAAAGTATTAATCACTTCTACCTGCAAAGAATAAATGAAAAACTAGAACAAATAAAAGAAATGATGACATAGAAAGAGAATGAAATAATTAAAAAAAATTATAAGTGAAGCAACAGAATGTCTTGGAACAAAAGATAAATAAAGGAGAGAAGAGGAATAATCAATTAGGATGATGATATTGAAGCAATAATCAAAGACAAGATAAAGCGTATAAAACAATGATAAATGCAAAATTATTATTGTTGTTGTTGTTGTCATTTTAAACACAAATCAGCAAGAAAATTAAAATAAATAAATAATAATAATAAACAATAACAAATGCGAAAGAAAAGAATAGAGAAATATGGATCACTTCATAACAAACTGAGAAGAGATCTTAAAAATCCATTAATGAAAACAATTATAAATCGGTATAATTGCCTACCTTTTCTACAGCTCCTATCTTAAGATTTTATTGCCAATACAGAAAAAGCAGGCAATGATGCCGATTTATGATCGTTTTCATTAACAGTTTTTAATACTTTCTTAATTTAAGAACATCATATTAAAAATGAAGGAAGGAACTTGACATTATTAGCATCCAGGAATGTGTTAGCAGAGCCGATTTCAGGTGGTACGTTCACTTAAACAGAGAGAGAGAGAGAGAGAGAGAGAGAGAGAGAGAGAGAGAGAGAGAGAGAGAGAGAGAGAGAGAGAGAGAGAGAGAGAGAGGGGAAATATTAGTTAAACAAGCCTTCTTTGCCAGGCTGGCAGGAAAAAGACCCAGGGAAAGACCAAAATATAGATGGATTGCTACAGTAAAGAAGCGTCTTGGAAGACAGAAATATAATATCTGATAATATTGTAGTCTTGACGGTTAACACATTAATTTGAAGTAAAATTGTCGATCAGAATTTAGTAATGATGTAACATTTCTTGTAGTACTATCATAATATCCTGTACATCCTCTGAGGATAAATTCCTCCGGAATTTGATGATAATGATAAAAATCATGGCTTTTAAAGAACTATCTCCAGTCAGAATTAAAAACATTATTGAAAATAACTTTTAAGATGAAATTAATTGCAGCAAATACCTCGGATGCTCTATATCCGAGGTATCTGGTGAAGTTAATTTCAGTTCAGCTGTCGTTGATATCAACAATTCAAACTTCTTCCTGTAGATAACATCTATAATCGACAATGTTTTTTCCACTTACCGAAGTTCGAAAGTATACGAGAATAAGTGTTTATATAGTTCTGGAAAGATATTTTCTAATGTATGGAAGTGAAATATGGACCATATAAACTGAAAAAGAAGAAGAGAAGCTGGAAAGATGGAATTCTTACGAAGGAACGCAGGATATACTCTCTGAGAGAAAAGGAAAAAACACACAGAGAAATACGTAAAAAAAAAAAAAGAAAAGAAAAAATAGGCAGTATTGGATAAAATATATAAATTCACCAAGAAATGGATTGAACATATTGCAAGAATGGACAATTCGAAACAAAGATACTTCGACACCACCCAGTCGAATGGTATGGAAGTCAGGAATGACTGAGGAAAAGATGGAATGAGGCTGGAAGAGACCATCAGGCCTAAATTCCTGAAAGGATTATGACGATGTTATAATCTCAGGCTCATTCTAGTAGGTAGTACAGGAGTGATGAACCCAAGGTATGCAATGCTGGACTTGGTTTTGGTTCATATGCTATTATACTTATGATACATTGCCTATAGACAAGCCTGCCCTTCGTTCATTCTTCCCTCTCTTTCCCTTCTTGCTCATAAGCTCCATTGTTATTAGAATATTCGAATGCTAGGAGTGATTTTTCCTTTCTCCATTCTTGCAGAGGGAGCTGCGAGCCTAACTACTCTCCCAGGGTTCTGCCCCTTATCCTTATGGACTCTGATAGGAGTGGCAAGCCGGATACATTATTTTGCCCATAACTACTATGAACAAAATCTGTCACAAAATGTCTTAAATGTTACCACGTTTGGGTAACTCGTGTATCCAGAGACCACTTATGGGTAAGAAGTATGAAAAGATATCAGCAAAGAAATTACAAGTATATCGACACTTAATATCAGAACATGATTTAAAACCAGAAAACTTAAATGGTTAATGTTAAGTGGAGGATAATAGGTATGTTGGAGACACATTAGACAGTGATTGACATATTAACATCCCAAATGCAAAAGTATTTTACTCAGGAAAAAAAAGATGGAGTACATAGAGAATGATCAGCAGTCATAGTAAAAAATAATCTTTTAAATTAATTCAATAATGGAAATCATCCCAATGTCCTTTTAATCTCACTAAGATTAAATGCAAAATTAAGAAACACACATATTAAAATAACACAGTTTATGCACTCGATTACTCTCATGGATATGATGAATACGAAGAATTTTTCTAAAATCTACAAATAGAAATTGGTAATTCTAATAGAAATAGCTTTGATAGTAATGAGAGACTAGTGCAAAAATAATCAAATATTCTGAAGAGATGAAGAAAGGAATGTAGAAAGTTGGAATGGATGAAAGAAACGAAAGAGGTAATAAACCTCATTTGATTAGAGAACTAAATTTTGTCTTTTATGCATGCAAAAAATAATAATAATAAAATAAAATAACATAAAATAAAAATCTATAAATAAAAATAGAGAACATCATTCCAAAATGTAAAAATTTGAAAGAAAACAGATATGGAGCCTCAATCACGAAATTCTCTCATCAAAATAAGCCTACATTCAAAACAACCGTTGACAGCAAACCTTCTGAGATAGGATACCTCAATTTATTATTTTTTTTTTTAATTTAATACACAGAACACTTTTCAATAATAAATCAGCTATAAAATGAGAACCGTAAAGTTAGAAAACACAGAAGAATTCATCATCAGAAAGACAATAAAAAAATGAAGTACTAGATGCAACAAAACAAACGCTACAGGAATAAAACTTGAGACCTAACAATAATTAGCTTACTTTGAAATAATACAGCCAAAAGAAGAAGATAAAAGAAAAATTTCCTATTTACTATACACATCTAACTTAAAAGGAAACCACAAACAGTTAAAAAAATAAAACGGCATCTAAATGTAGTGAAACAAATAGAATTGAACAAGTTATAAGTCAAAAAGCAGATATACACTGCATGAAATAAAAAGTCAACGGACACCATAGTGTGAGGAACAAACAGTCATGGAGCCCACCTAAATAAGATGTAGGATTTCTTTTTGTTGCGATCACTGCAGCAATCCTACAGGGCATATTTTCCACAAGCACATGATAGCGATCAATAGGAATTTTAGACAATTCTTCGTGTAGGCATGTAATAAGGTCTTGGACTATTGTGGAGCGGACGATGCTTGACCTCGCCCTATGCTCCAGTTCATCTCACAGATGTTCAGTACGGTTGAGATCAGGGTTCTGTGGAGACCAGTCAAGTGCGGTGACGTTCATGTCCACAAACTACGCAGTTCCATGGAAATGCCACAAAGTAGGAAGCATTGCATTATCCAGAATGTTCCGATACCTCTCGGAGTTTAGTGATCGTGGCACCACAAACAGCGGTCCGAGGCCAAACCAGGAAAAACAAACCTATACTATGAAACCACCACTTCCGAATTTCATAGTTGAGGTTACGCACTCTGGTAAGAAACGTTCACACCTATACCCGTCCATCTGCTCTGTAGAGGATGCATCATGATTCGTTGCTCCATAACATAGCTTTCAGCTTTCACGTAGTGCTGTACGTGCTCTTTGCACCACTGAAGACGACGATGCATGTTGGTTAATTGTGGGGCTTGCATATTGATGTCCTACCATGGAAACCCATGTTGTGAGTATAGATTCTGAATGTTTTTTTTTTGTTTTGTTTTGTTTTTGTTTCAGATTTGTGTTCCAGTCGATGCGCGGAACTTCGTACTCAATGTGTTGGCCAACGATCGGTTTTTACATATTATCTTTCGTAGCAACCTATGGTGACGTTCGATGAGTTTATTCACTGCTGGTTTATTCAATTGCACATGCAATTGAATCCTTGCGCTTCCATCTCAATTTATCAACAGATTGCCGAACAGATAGGCCTGCAACATGGTATCCTATCACAAAGCCCCTTTCAAACTCTGTCAGTTCCCTTCTTGCAGCCATTTTATCTGAACACAGTTGCACTGACTTGGGAGCATCATATTCTTGCAATGTATACCGGCTACGAACATAACTCATCACATGGCGCAATCCATTTTTTCCATGCGGGTTTCCATTGACTTCTTTCCAAGTAGCATATGTCAGAATGCAGTTCTCCATCATTATATAAACTTAATACCCTACTTACTATTGATAACATAATAAATGCTTTCAAAACATATCAACCCATACCATTAAACATTAAAAACGAAAGATGAGTGAGGTAACTTGCGACATGAGGTTAAAGAGGAATGGCCAATCGAACTCCACCTTTGTCTATCACTAATAGCTGACATAAGACTAACAATGATCTTGAAACATGTGGGGAGGAGAGTATGGTAAACAAGTGCTTCCAACTTGGGGGTTCTAATTCTCTCTATATATTATTGTCTGAATTAATGTGAGTTCTATGGTCGAGTTTCTGCGATTTTCTAAAAGTTCTTCTAGTTGGTGACTAGAATCAATTTTAGAACAGTGTATCTTCCAGAGTCCTGGTGTTACAGTGGCATCCCATATTCCATTGCAATTTCTTTAACTGTTTTGGAAAAAAAAGCACAGAAATCTTTATTTTTGCCTTAACGACTTTAAGCAAATGTTTGATTCGAGAAGCAGAGATTAAAAAACAATACAAATGCCTTTTATTCCCCAAAAAAGGCAAGGCGAGGCTGCTTAGCCATAACTAATTTTTGGAGAATCAAGGAAAGTCAGACCACCTTTAGCAATCATGCAGGCTCAAGGCTATCAATAATTTAAGCAGGCAACCAGGAAGAAGAGTACTGCAGCTAACTACTGCCATCTCATTGTCCCTAAAGCTAAACCTAACGCTATATGTTATCGTCTGATGTAGTGTGAGTTCTGTAATCGACTTTTTTGAGTTACAGGATTTATTTTTTTCATTCATAGCGCTAGGTCTTTGAATTTGAATGCCTTGGCGCTATGGATCTAGAAATATCAAAATAAATAAATAAATAAATAAATAAATAAATCAGCCAATGCCTTTTTGTTCTCATATAGGGAGTAGGCGAGGCCGCTTTAGCCCTATCTAACTTTTGGAGATTGAGTAGGGCAGTTCAATATCCACTTGTAGTGAATCAGCGAACCCAAGTTTATGGGAGAAAAAAAAAACCCGCTTTCCCGTGATATAGATAGATTAAATCGGGAATTGTGATTGTGACAACACTGGCAGATATTTTCATTATCAAAATGCAGACATGTCCGCATAAATGCTGACGTATGGTAACCCTACCTATGACTTAGCATCTGCAATGATCGCTAATTCATAAATAGTATAGAAATAGAAGACATGACACAACATAAATAAAAAAAGAATGAATTTTAATTAGGAAAAGATGTTTGTAAATTTTTCTAGTGTTTTTTTTCTTTTTCTTTAGGGGACCAGGGCCCCTTGCCCCTCCCCTCCTCTGGGTGTGCCCCCAGTGGCACACTGGGCACGATAGATATGTTGCAGACAGTGTAGACTTTCCATAATGATTATGTCGTCTCCATGATTCCATGATTATTTATTCTAGTAATCACTATTATAATACTCCTCCATGGAGTCGGTTGACTCATCGTGAATACATACTTTATTAATTTTTCTAAACTTTCTCCTTGATAAATCTTTCGCTGCAGGAAAACTGTAATAATAAAAAGAAGAAGAAGAAGAAGAAGAAGAATATTCTAATCTTACAACAGGTTTCAAGTGTAATAAGTTCTAATACGTATAGACACGAGAGATTTGACAATTGCTGATTTACAGACAAAACAAAAACATCTGGAACGGTGAACAAAATGCAACTTTACATTTTTCGAAACAAGATCTTCCCCAAAATAGGCGTTCTCAGAATGAGTGACAAGTAGGAACAGAGTGATGGAAGAAAATAAAAATGTAATTTTACGGTAACTTTTGAGAGACCATTTGACGAAAACCTTTTTTAACAGATAGTTTTTTTTTTTTTTAACAAATAGAAATAAGTTAGTAATATGCCGAAAGGGGACGTTCTATTAATAATGTTGAAACTATATGTAATTGATATAATGTCTGTGTAGTTAATTAACTGGGCCATATATGTTGGATTAGACTTTTTAACGGTTAGCATATATAAATATTGATAAACCAATAAAACCGTTTAATTTTTTATCTTACGAAGAACCGAGTCATAATGGTAAGTAGTTGTGTGTAGTAGTTATAAATATTCCTTTTGACTAATTCTATATACATGCATTTTCATAAGATTCTTGCAGTTTCACAAATCGTACGATTCGTCAGATTAAAATAATTTGCTTTCATTTGAAATTCATCCTATAGGAAATATATGCTAACGATAAATCATAAATATTATATATTTTTATTAATAGGTCATCCATATTTAAGTTATTTAGATAGTGAGAGGGAGAAAACCAGAGCCTAAGATTGTTAAAAAAAAACAGTATAAAAAATTCACACACACACACAGATGTTTACAGATATGTATTTGTAAATATTTGTGACGGAGGATTGTGAACATTCTGAATTCACCGAATATTATGGCCAAGTTTCTGGAGAGCTCATTCAGTATTGTAGCTGTTATAGCACCAACTTCTGTTAAAATGTGTGTGTGTGTATTTATTTATTTACTTATTTAAAGGAGTGGATATTTCATTTTCCAATGCTGTTACCTTCCTAGATCTGACGGCTAGAGAAAAGCATAACTGCACGTGTCGTGTTTCACTTAAAAATGTGAAGGTAACAATTCAGAATTTAGGATTAGCCAAAATCGATAACATTTGAGTAAATTTAGGAAAGATCGCAATGTGCATCAGTAAACATAAATATTAATTAAGGTTGCTAAAAGTATTTGGTATATATTCTCGTACAGAATTCAAAGTAACTGCTCGCAGTGCCTCAATCTCCAAAAGTTAAATAGTACTAAACAGCTTTGTCTATTTCCTGTGGGAAATAAAAGGCGTGCGCACGCACACACACACTCTCTCTCTCTCTCTCTCTCTCTCTCTCTCTCTCTCTCTCTCTCTCTCTCTCTCTCTATATATATATATATATATATATATATATATATTGCTAACGCCTTTTATTAAATTGTAAACATGAATACAGTGTGTTGCTGCTATGCAACGCATGATGCACTGTCAAATCGCAGTTTGTTCTTAACTTTTAGGTGTGTTGGCAAGCGAACAGTTAAGCCATTAGCTTCATCACTGGTCCGATCGTCCGTATAAAGCAACTCGAGAATAGATGAACTGGTTTTGATATGGAATTTTATAATTATGTACATAAGGAAAATTTATCGAGCAGTTTTAATTTTCATACTTGGAGTATAAAGTAACTAGACTTTTAACATCAGCAATGCGAATGTAATGGTAGTATTTATATACATTTCCTAATTTGTTTATTCAAGAGAGAAATAGTAAGTTTCTCTCTCTTGAGAAAAATTCGATTGAGACGCCGAAAAAACCAAGCAGAGATACCTAGTTTAGTAATGAATTATTATTATTATTATTAATTATTATATTATCAAAAGATATAATTTATAATTTACTATGTGGAGCGATAGCAATGTTTATTATATAGAGCGTTTATTTGTTTATTTATTATTATAATAAATATATTATATATTTATTATATAGCACTAGCTTAAGATTAAACTAATAAAGAAGGTTAGGTATAGTTTCTGGGAAAATTCCTATGCTACTCCTCTTATAATGGCTAATAAAGAAGGATGGAATGAGGGATATTGGGAAGCGAAGTGAGGTTTATATTAATTTGGAAATGATTTCTGGGAAGAAGATTAGAAAGGAGGAGAGGAGAGGAGAGAGGAGTGAATAGAGGGCGTGATGGGTGTTGAAGCAGATGCTTTGGTAAGAAGTGGGGAAGAGGTAACGAGGATCACTTTCATTCGCCGTAAGACCTGGAAATAAATGAACGAAGGAAGAACGAAATATTTCACATGCTGTCTGTAAAACAAAAGTTCAAAAAAAGAACACATCGGAAGGTTGTAGGGGTGCTGAAAATATGTGGACGCTGGTAGCGTCTTGCATTCCATATGGGTAATGATAGGTAATAGACTGGTCTGTATTAATGGATTGTGGCTGGTTTTATTTTTGAAATAATGTTTCCATTGCAGGTAGCACTGCTGCGATTTTATTTTATTTTATTTTATTTATTGTTTTTTTAAGGAGTCGTAATAGTAAAGACAGAATCCTTAAAATATCTATCTCAGGCAGGGGATTGAAATAAATATCCGAAGAACGAATCCTTTTTAATTCTCAGGCAATTATTCCGAAGTGGGACGATATCCTTTTTTGTAAATAGAGTTTTATCCTACTGAAACAATTGGTGTTTAGGTTGAAAGGATATCTATCTTGGAGGATTTAATCCAGCGGATCGATTTTTTTTTTTTTCTTTCCCGCTCCGGTAAATCGTACTGGTTTGGAGCAAAAAATTTCACTCTCAGAAAATAATGTTCCATCTGAAATACACACACATTGCTTATATATTCACTATAAATAAAAGTTTTCTTTTATTTCCATTTTGTACTTCAATTAATTTAAATTATCAATATCCTTTTTTCTTACTAATTATATGAACAGCCAAAGGCTTCAATTCGGCGACGTGAAATTATTTAAGTCGAAATTATTCTTTTTTCTTGTTAATAGTCACAGTAACGCATTTTTACGTTTTTTTTTTTTTTTTTTTTTTTTTTTTTTTTCACTATCATAATTTTTGTTATGCATTTTGGGGTGAAAAGATTAGCAGCAGTATACCACATTGGTGAAACTGTACTCCAGGAGATTGACGAGGCCAAGGATTTGGGAGTGTTGGTGGATAGGGAGTTAAAGTTTAGGGGACACATCGCAAAAGTGGCTAAATCAGCTCATCAAATCACTTGGTTACTGAAGAATACTTTGATGAGCAGAGACAAGCAAGTTATTGTTCTTCTGTATCGAGCCTTGATAAGACCCCATCTTGACTACTGTGCCCGGATCTGGGCACCAGGGTTTCGTTTTGATAGGGAGGAGGTGGAGAGGATCCAGAGGCAAGTGACCAAGATGATAGCAGGTCTATGGAATGAACCTTATGAGAACAGGTTGAAGATTTGTGGGTTGCAGAAACTGGTTGATAGGCGGAAAAGGGGTGATATGATTGAGACATTCAAATTACTGAAGGGTTTCTATAAGATTAATTCAGAGGATATTTTTCAGAACAGTACTGGTAGTGGGAGGACTAGGGCCATCCATGAAAACTGGGCAAGAGTGTGAGCAAGGGTGTTAGAACTAGGTTTTTTACTTGGAGAGTGGTGAATGAGTGGAATAAGCTGCCAGAGTCTGTTGTGGGTGGCATGAGTGTGAATGAGTTCAAGGCAAAGTATGATAAATACTGTGTGGATGTTAACAGTTGTTTTTGACATGATGTTTAAAATGAAGTTCCTTTTGAATTGTTTCGTGAGAAATATTTTTTTTTTTATTTGGTTCAAAACCATTTCGATTCCTGATCTTAGGAGAGAGGAAAATCTTTTGAATCGAGCGTATGGTGACAGCATCACAGCCATTCAGGCAACTATATAAGCACACTTGTTTATTTCCCAGTGACATGCTTGAGAGAATCAGCTAACTTCTTTCACTTTCACTAGCCTAATTTATCAATAGGTAGGTAGTTGGTGTTTCAGATTGCTGCGAAATGGAGCATTCAGGAAACTCGCCGCACTCCTCAACAAATGCGTCTCTGATATCACTTATTATGAATGATTCGTGAATGAAATTCTCCTCATCAGTTTTTTTCATCAGTTGAATCCGCCATCAACATTCCTAGCCAAATACAATAGCTTTCACAACAGACTGAAATCCTGAATGAAATAAACTGCGGTATTAAATTATTCTCTCTCACTTAACATAATCAAACTTTCAGCCTTTTCATGTTTCATATCCTCCAGCAAGCAGCTACTTCAGTTATAATTTGTACTATACTTCTCCTCTCCTTTGTGTAAAAGCTGTTTTTCACAATCACTTCCATAATACCTTCAAGTACACAACGGGTACTTTTGGCTTCAAATACGGAAACAATATGCTCACCCAAAGATCTTTTAGAAGTCTGCCTCTACGAACTATACAGAAATTTCAAACAAATTTCGAACTATACAGAAATACAAAAGCTTCAGTAGCCTTCGGAGAAGCCAAGCATTTTAGAGAAGAGTCTCTGAAAATCTTATATTCAGTTTCGTACAACAGAAAGGTATCCTCATTATCCTCTGAAACACCGAATACGAGGATCACTTCAAAAGTTTTTGCACGCTGTACATGCGTGACCAGTGGGATGTAATATTTCCCACCTTCCAATAAGTTGTAAGCCAGACTTTGAGTAAAAACGCCATGTGCTCGTTTTTCTGTTTCTGGTTTTCTTCTGGCGTCTGATTTTGATAGAATTAGACGCAGATCAGACGCGACGTTTCGCATGACAGTGCGAGGCGACATGATGTCTCTGATTATGCAATAGTGTAGACGACCAGTGCTTTTTCAATCCCTGCAGTCCCGACATGAGTCCTCCAAACTTCGACTAGTCTCCTACGTTGAAGGAACCACCCGTGGGAATGCTTCAATACCATTGACGATGTTTCTGCTGAAGTGATGCAATTTATCAAACGTTTGCCGATTAGAATATAAACCTACCCTCAGGTTTGTATTAAACCTGATACGAGGAAACAGTGTTAAAGCAGAACTGGACATTACACGGAAAGCTCGAAAATTTATTTTGCCATTTTGTTAAATGTATGCTTGGATTAACAACAGGAGTACAGTGTAGAACATTTAAAATGACCTTCGTACATTCTATACCACCTCATAATAAACAGAATCCACTGATGAAAACTCACGGCCACTGCAAAGCATGTTTAAAATGAATTGCATAATAGCTGTAATGCTGTTTACGTATGATTGAATTAAGGGTGGTCGCTCCTGTTTACAACCAAGCTCCTCGCTTCAGGGAGACTGTGGCCTGCCTAGTTTCCAGTCTATTGAAAAACTTCATTCCAGACCAAAGTATACTGCAGTTTGTGAACTATGTTCAATTTCTAACATTTGTTAGAAATTGAACATAGTTCACAAACAGAAGCAATCACCATAATTGAATAGTCGACTAGACATAATTTTCTAAAAAATCCCTAGCAATCATTACGAACACCTCGACTGTCATATTCTTCCAGTATCTGTATCAGTGGCTGTTTCTGATACAGATACTGGAAGGAGGGTATTTATTGCGTGACTACATCTAACTGTCCCCAATACAAGAAAACTAGCTTCCAGCCTGTCTTCAAATAGTAACTCTCTTTTTCACTTGCGTTTTTTTTTAATCAATTAACCTTCCTTCTACATGAATTTATCAAACTTCACGACAGTCCTTCAAGTAATTTCCTGGCTTGATGATGATAGAATGATGATAGATGAGTGCAAAAGGATGTTATCTTATCAATCCTCTCCTTCTAACCTATTATTATTATTATTATTATTATTATTATTATTATTATTATTATTATTATTATTATTATTATTATTATTATTATTATTATTATTATTATTATTATTATTATTATTATTATTATTATTATTATTATTATTATTATTATTATTATTATTATTATTACGGGCAACTCCAAAGAGTCCTTAGACTCATCAAGGGAGGCCCTGAACATCATGTTCATCACAACTATTCGATATTCACACAGTACTATCATACTTTGCCTTGAACTGATTCACAGTCATAGCACCCACAACAGACTCTGGCAGCTTATTCCGCTCATTTACCACACTAAAAGTAAAAAAACCTAGCTCTAACACCCTTACTAACCAAACTCTTGCCCAGCTTCCATGGATGGCCCCTAGTCCTCCAACCACCAGTCCTGTTCTCAAAAATATCCTCAGAATTAATCTTATAGAAACCCTTCAGTAATTTGAATGTCTCAATCATATCCCCCCCCCCTTTCCACCTATCAACCAATTTCTGCAACCCACAAATCTTCAACCTGTTCTCATAAGGTTGAAGATTTGTGCTCGTTTTTATTAGACCAGTTATCATCTTGGTCACTCGCCTCTGGATCCTCTCCACCTCCTCCCTATCTAGAAGAAACCCAGGTGACCAAATCTGGGCACAGATGGGGTGTTATCAAGGCTCGATACTGAGGAACAATAACTTGCCTGTCTCTGCTCGTCAATGTATCCTTTACCAGCCAAGTGATTTGATGAGCTGATTTAGCCACTTTTGCAATGTGACCCTAAACTTCAACTCCCTATCCACCAACACTACCAAATCCTTGGTCTCATCAATCTCCTGCAGTACAGTTCCTTCAATGTGGTATACTGCTGTTAATCTTTTCACCCCCAAAATGCATAACCTTACATTTTGTCACATTAAATTGACATCCATTCTCCTTAGCCCAGTCCTCCAATCTATCTAAATCATCCTGCAAAATTTTGATATCATCTTGCATTCACTATTGCCCTACCCAACTTTGCATCATCACAAACAAATGAACCGTTTCTCTCAGATCCTTTCCTATATTGTTAATGAACAAATGAAATAGTAGTGGTCCAAGAACAAATCCTTGTGGCACACCACTAGTCACAAGCCGTCTTTTAGACTCTACTCCTGAATAAACTACTCTCTGATATCTCTCCATCAACCACCCTCCTATCCATCTCACCAACTCTATATCCATCCGCATATGTTACAGTTTACGGATTACAATTCCATGTGGTATCCTGTCAAAGGCCTTAGCCAGGTCCAGCAGTATCACTGTAAACCCATTCCCTTATCCAGGTCAGCTGTCACTGTGTTATAAAACTTGAGCAAGTTACTGGGGCATGATCTACCCTTCACAAAACCATGCTGTCCCCCATACAGTATCTCATTTTCATTAATCCATTCCTGTATTTTTCTCTTGACTACTTTCTCCAAGACCTTGAGAACGATATCTGATATGCTGATCGGTCGGTAATTTGCAACAGCAGACTTGGATCCTCCTTTATGCAGTGGAACTATTTTCCCCTCTTTCCACCCCTTCGGGACTGAACCAGATCCGAGACTAAGATTGAACAATATGGTCAAGGGCACTGACAATTCTTTAGCCGCTTCACGTAAGACCCATGCTGGTATACCATCCAATCCCACAGATGTATTCACATTAAGGTTTTGTAATAGACTGTTCTCCTCCACTTTATTCACCACAATTCCCATATAAACTAATGGTTCCTTCAATGTCACCACCTGGATGATATACTCTTGCAAAGTGCTCACTCAGTAATTCCACTATATCAACTGATTCAGTGACCTCCCTACCATCGGCATTCCTAAAATCATTCTGCCGTATAGTTTTTCTCTTACTTGCAGCATGTTGAAAAAACTGTTTGGGATTCTCTTTAGCTTGCATGACTAATTTCTTTTCATAATCCCCTTTTGCTTTTCTTACAGACTCGTTGCCCTTCTGGCCTGCGCTTTATACTGTTCGTGTGCCTGCAGGTCACCTTTCTCCTTAAATTCCCTCCACAGTTGTTTCTTTTTTTGCAGCTCAAGCATAATGGTGTTATTCATCCATTTAACCCCTACTTGATTTACTATTCGGCCTCTAGGTATAGAGTCAGCCATTACCTCCTGCAAATGCTCGTTGACCACTTCCCATGCACTATCAACATCCAGTCCTTGCAGTTTTACATGCCGTATTGTTCCTCAATTCCCCCCCCCTTTGTTTTACTCATCCTACCCTGTGTTTTTTCTCTTCTTTTTAATCTTTTCAAAAACTATTTTTAATTAATACATGCTTCGTAGTGTCCCAATTTCGCCAGACAGCATTATGAACCTCTGAATCAAAGTGTTTATTTTTATTTTTATCTTTTACTAAATGGTTTAACCTAGTATTAGCTTGCTATTTGATAAAATATCAAGTTATAATTCAAAATAAAATCTTCGGAGCATTTTGACTCTTCCAGTGTCTGCTACTGATCATAATGTATGGTAAAACGTCTTATAAGAATCAATTTCCTGCTTCGGTAATAAATATCGGTTTTACAAAATTGCAAGTTTTGTGGAATGAACATGAAGCGGTTACTTTTTGTTCGCCTTTGCACTTTAATTTTTTTTACACACATCCGAATTTTTTATTTGTAATTTAATTAAAATCGAACATGACATAACAGTATCTTCTAATGCTTTTTTCCACAAAGAGAGCATGCAGTACGACTCTTTTGGCACTAAATTTTTTGAAAATTGGTAGGCAGCAGTCTCCATCCTTCATCATTGCTGTGATTATTACGTCCACAGATGTACTTAATTGCTGAATGTGTGTTTTTGCTCAGTTACCAAGTTAAAAACGCGAGATTTTTCTCTGAGATAAAAGACATTCAATTTACTTGCTTGAGAATTTGAATAACTTTGAAGTTAGTTAAAAAATGGTTGAAAAATGTTTCCTTAGTTGGTGACCAGAACTGAACATAAGTCCTTCGCATCATAGAAATTACTACTAGACTTGGAGGCAGCAGCATTTCTTAAAAAGATTGGTCCACCTCTTCCAATCCATCTCTTAGGAAAATTTTCATTCAGAAACTGCCTAACACTGAGAGCAAAGTGGCAAGGTGTACCATCTTGTTGAAACACTGTATCATCTACAGCAGGGCTGTCCAAAGCATTGCCCGCGTGCCGCATGCGACCTGCGGTGCGATTCTGTGCTGCCCGTCTGTGGGTTTTGATTTTCACGAATGAAAAAATAAAGTAACAATTTGAATCGAATGCGTATTAGATATTTTAATTTTATCACTAATCGGTAATTTAGATGCTGGTAATTTTATTTGGTATTTTTACATCACTATATACCAACGTGTTTTTCAAATTAGATGTGTCAAAGAATCGTTCTTACACTGTTTGGTTCCAACGCGCATGCTTCGGGCGCTCACGGGGAACGTGAACGCGCGATTAGTGTGCAGTTAATGTTGTTCGTTTGTTCAGCTTTCGAGGTTGTGTCGCTGCTGTCACCAAATTACTAGATACCAGTGTGATGTGGCCGTCGGATAAATCTTTTTTTTTTTTTTTAATGTGGTCCTCGGATTACCTAAGGGTGGACAGCCCTGATCTACAGCATAAGTTCTAAACGTGTTTGTTCATGATTAAAGTAATTCTGCAGTATTTCCAAATGACTCTCACTATTAGCAACCATTCCTTCAAAAAAGAAGGGTCCAATTATGTAGTATTTTACTAATGCTACCAGATATTGACCTTGAGGCAGTGGTAAAGCTAGAGCTTTTGCCCCCCCCCTCTCTCAATACAATCAAAAATACTACAAAAAGTCAAAACGACGTATAGGGAAATAAATTAAAACACTATTATTTTTAAGTAAAACTTTAATTTCAACATTCTAAAATGTTATTTTTCTTGCTTTTCTGTTAGCAAAATCGTCGATGACATGGCCGAAGTCTATTTCACAATAATGTAGGTAATTCTTAATCAATTTTAATTTAGAAAACCTCCTCTCACAACTAGCAACACTTACAGCATTTAGCATTTATGAGGAAAATTCACAGTAGTATTACAATATTTGGAAATGAGTTCTCGAGACTGTATTTTAGAATTAACTACAAAAGTTCAAAAAGGTTCAAAGTGCTACCGTAGCTAGAGGGGGGGAGGACCTCCCCCCTCTAGCTACGCCTCTGCCTTGAGGGAATCTCTTTCATGTTTCTCAACTTGTGGCTTTTCAATTACCACTAATATGAATTGTTGCTTTTTCAGAATATATTAGTAATACTTTCTAAATCTTCTTTGTACTGCAATTACACTACTCAGTCAACCAAAGAGCACTTTTTACCACAGCACAGTTTACTTTCTCTTTTATTGAAGCTATTTGTTTAATCGTTTAATTTGTTTAATCGTTTAATTTGTTTAATGTTAAATTTTACGAAAAAAAATAGAAATAAAAGAAAAATAAATAATAAAATATTATATATATACAGATAACCCTCGTATAACACGGATGTTAGGTTCCATAGAAATGCCGCGTTGTATAAATCGCGTTATGCGAGACTCAGATCACATAGAAAAAGTAGGGTTAGGTTCCGAAATCGTTTTTTTTTCTCTTAAAAAAAAAAAAAAAAAATATATATATATATATATATATATATAAACAATGACATAACAAAAAAATATTTTTATTTAATCAGGTAATTCATGTAAGTTAAGAAAACATATAAACTATGAAACAGATACATAGTATAAAATTAAAAATTGTATTGCCCATAATGCACAAATGTTTTAGACAAAATAAAATAAAGTGCATACTTTAATCGTCATTACTGTCTTCAAAACTAACATGTCATAGATGTTCTTTATTTACGAGTGGCCAGACGTCGTCATCACTTGAACTCTTGGGCATTATTATTATTATTATTACCCAAGACTCCATGAAGTCAAACACTCATCATTTATATAATATAATTCTCAGTCAGTAATAAAACCTTACCACCATCAGGGCCGACCATCCCCTGGATGCATTGGGTGCAATGCACCCAGGCCCCACGATCGAGTGGGCACAGTCGGTACACATTTGCGGAAACGTATTATATTTCGAATGTTTTTTTTTTTTTTTTTTTGTTTTCCTGTGCAAAAATCATTTGCAGGTAAGAGGTTTTACAATACGTTTATTTCGAATCCTTTAATTTTTACCTTTGAAATATATTTTAGGCTCCCCAAAAGGTTTCTTGCACCTGGGGCCCCTTTATAGAGAAGGCCAGTCCTGACCACTATGCTGCAATTTTTTTTTTATTAAGTTCATGCTTTGAAGCTAAACAAATATCCAATTATCTTGTGAATTTTCCGGAGCGCTGCGTTGAGGAATCATTATTCGTAAAATAACTTCTGCTAATTTCTTTAAACTGAATTCTTTAACGGATTAATCTTCGGCAGAACTTTCCTCATTTCGACATCATCTATTAATTGTACCAGTTCCTCTTCATTTCAATCTATTTTCCCATCAATAATTTACTAATTTTGTTTTCAACCATATCACAAAAGCCATCTAAGTGGCCATTACTGTAAAAGTAAATTTTTTACATAAAAATGCATTACATATTGTATGTAACTCATCAGAAAATAAAGTGCTCAGATTGAGATTAACACACTTATGATTTTTAATTCACTTTTCTGTAAACAATTGACGTACATGCGTGCTGAAGGGTATTTCCCCTAATATAAATTCGCTACTTATAACTACATGCGCAATACGGGTAGACACAAATTTAATGAAGATAAAATTTGATTTTTAAGTCTCGCAGTGATATCTGAAAATATCTGAAAAATATCTGAAAAGATAAAGGGCTACTACAATTTGCAGACCGCGTTATATCGAAACCGCATTGTACAGGGTGTTCGGGATAAATTTGACATATTTATAATTAATTATATTTTTCCGTAAGTTACATGTATTAACACACACTTCTCTTCATTTAAAAGTTTGGACCCTTCTTCATTCATATACAAGATGTCAGAAAGGATGGATAGCTGGAACCCACCTGAATCATGGAAGAGAATAACTTGTATCATGATGATTCGTGCCCGCCATCAAAATAAGGATATTACGACTGCTGCCCAATGCTCCCTGAATACAGTAAAAACAATCAGGCATGAACTAGAGACTTGCAATGGTGACTACGAGGATGTAGCAAGAAGAAAGATCCCTAGCAGACGATCTGATTGCGTTCGTACAGCAGAATTCCTCGCAAATCTGCAGGAACAGGTGTTGAAGAACCCTGGCATTGGAATTCGGGCTTTGTTCGTGGAGTTACTAACTGTAGTCAAGCCCTGGATAACAAGGGTAGCCAATGGTAGGCCGTATGTATGGCAGCAGGATTCGGCCCCTTGTCACACCTCTGGGAAAAGTCAAAAATGGTTGTCTGAAAATTTCTACGACTTCACCAGTCCAAATGTTTGGCCTCCAAACTCCCCAGACCTTAACCCCATGGATTATTTTGTATGGGGCGCAGTTGAAAAAGACACCAATCGCACTTCCAGTAATACAAAAGCCCAGTTAATGGATAAAATTAAAACAGTTTTTGCGGCCCTTCCCAGGGAGACTGTAGCATCAGCTTGTTCGAGGTTCCGAAGCAGAATTGAAGCTGTGATCAATGCTAATGGTGGTTATTTTGAGTATATCTTGTTGATAGTATTGTAATTAACTCTGCCTGTAATGTTTTTTTGTCAATTCATTAAATTTAATAGATACAAAGAAGATTTTCTTTTTCCTTACGAAACTGTCAAATTTATCCCGAACACCCTGTATAAGTATTGCGTTATACGAAAGTTACCTGTATATATATATATATATAACTTGATAGAAAGTGAAGAAATTCACTCTTCTCTTTCACTCTTTCTTTGTCAGGTAGGTCCTTAGCACGAATATATCTTTTTATCACTTTTATGTTCCTCTTACCATTGCTGGACAACATGGGGCATGGGACTTTATCCTGAAATGTTTATCAGATGCAGAGTAAATTCACAACATGAATGAGTATATCTGTTGGGGGGGGGTATTGTTCTAGTAGTCACTATAGCTTCTAGCCATTGCTTCCTGCTGTTGTCCCGATACCCTTGTTCTTCGATTTGCATGAAACGATAGGAATCGATATTGATCTTTCCATGACCTTTGCATTTTTCTTCAGATTTGTAATGTCTGCTGTCAATGTTACTTTGCCTCTCTTTAACTGTAGCTGCTCGTTTTTATTGGATTGATATGGTACTTTCAATCTAGTACGCCTCTTGGTACACTCGGATTGATATGTAGCATGCACCTTTTGTTCTGAAAGGATTTTAGTCCGATTCTCATAGTTGAAATGACGAATTTGTTCAGAGTTAAGAGAGCTTTTTTCAATGGAAGGTAGAGTTAGCTAGTCTTGTATAGTGGTTGGGCATTTTTTCCTATCGCCTACAGATGTTTGACTGGGAAGAACCTCATTCTTCCCAGTCGAACCTGGGTATGTACTGGGATTGATTATGCAGAAAGTGAATGGGATTAATATATGAGATACCAAAAGAGAGAGAAAAAATTGGGTTCGTGTATTAAAGGATTTTAAAAATAGAAAAAAATAAGAAAACCAAGATAGGAAGGCACCCATAACTTATGAAGTGGCAGACTTCAAGTACTACTTCAGGACTAGTGCCCTCCTTCCATGAACCAACAAATCAGTCATCATCTGCTGCACCCCCTGTTGGGTTGATATCAACGCATGGTCCATTCCGATTAGGTTTTTGGTTTGTAATGACGGCCGAAGCAGTTAACGCTAATGAGATCAGTGTCTACCATTTGCTAGTGTTTTCTGATGGTTTAATGGGATAAAACTAAATAATAATAATAAAATGAGTTTCTTTGAGGTGCATTTTGATACACCTCTTTTAAGGTAAGGTTTTACTGTGTAGTCATTTGACCAATGATGCCTGTCACGTCAGGCATCATTGGTCAAATGATGCCTGACGTGACAAAAGGCGGTTTTACATATATATTAAGAAACCTATCGATATGTTCTTGGAATATCTAGAAGTTATATTCCTTAGGAAAACTGTGTGCAGAAGACTGTTCTAAAGCACAGAGGTAGATGGAATGGAAGAGCAGATGAGAAATTGGTTCTGTATGTTTCGAGCTCGAGATATTATCAGGGCTAGTATCAGTACTGGCTAGTATACTCAGTGTGCTGGAGCTACATTCAATGCAGACTGCACCAAACCGCTACCTAGTGGGGATAACGTAGTGGGGGGTAATGCATGATTTACACACAGTTTGGGCTGGTAGCATTGCAGCCCAAGATATGTGGTTGTTACTACACATGCACAAACAACATAAATTAGCATCGTTGTCATAGATAAATATTGTGCATTTACTAGCATTTAATTTATATCTTTGTAGAAATGAACGAAGAAAAGAATTCTGTTAAATATTTGCAAAATATAAAATTTTAACGGCATGTTAAGCATAGAAAAAAACATGATTTTTGATTTACATATTTATCATGGATAAATTTGTAAATCAAAAAGAATGGAGAATGGAATTAAAGTATAAATATATAATTATGTATTGACATTGTTTTTCTTTTTACATTCAATTGTATTTATGTGTATAACTTGACTTAACAAGTAAATAATATAATTTTTTCAATCCATATTGATTTTTTTTTTTTTTTTAACTTTTATCACTACAGCCCCACCACTACAAATTCTTATGAGCCGCGACTGGGCTTGATTGAGGGTCAATAATTAATCAGATATCTCTCTTTTAGATAGCACCATGCATTTTTAGAAAAGTTTTTTGTGCACCCTCTGAAATCCGCCCTTGCCATTTGGTAGGCCAAATTTGGGATTTAGAGAGTATAAATTGATCTTGTGCAGAAATCTTGGAATTATCAATGGGGATGGGAGGTGCATGAATATCAAGAATTGGACTTTGGGAATTTTGAAGTTCACAAGGTTGTTCTCAAGCCAATGAAATATGGCAAGATAAATTTACAACTTTATCTATGATAAATTTGTAAATCAAAAATCATGTTTTTCTCTATGCTAAACATGACATGAAAATTTTATATTTTGCAATGAGTGTTTTAGTGATTGATTATGAAGATCTTGTTGAGTGAGATACATGAACACTAATGAGATTTTTCAAATGAGAAAGATGAATGGAAAGTACTGGCATCAGGAAAGCTATGGAAAGGATGTGCAGTTAGTGAAGAAGGTCATTTATAAATAGGAGAAAGAATGTATGTGAAAGTACAGAGTCCTGTGGGTAATCTATCTGATGTTAGCAAGGTTTATGAAGAAAGGAAGCCATCAACCATGGCACTTAGTCAAAACTGAGACTAAGTGCCATGGACAAACCAATTGGAAGGTGTGGATAGTAGACTACAAGATGGTAATTTTGCAAGTAGCCATCTGTGCCAACATCATTCAAATTTCTTTGAATTATTTTCATAATGACCACATGAGTGTCACTGAACATTTCCATAAGTGGTATCTATTGCTGGAATATTAATCGAGATTCTGTTGTGTATCGAGAATGACATTGTTATTATTATTATTATCCCAATACCCCCATGGAGTCAAAGACTCTTTATGAGAAGTCACTTTATCATACACACAGCTCATCATACCATGCTTAAATACATTTCAAATTCTCTACAGACACCACACTCTCAGGCAATGCATTCCAATCATTCACAACTCTCAATGCAATGTTCTCCCCAGAATTTGTTGTGTTGTAATGACAATTTTGGTTATGCATTCTCTATATTTTGGATTCTATCCACCATCATCCCAAGATCTCTGATTTCTTTTGCCTCCCACAATCAATATATTCTCACCATAGGTAAATTTTATATCCCATCTTTGTTTTCCAAATTTTAAAACCTTACATTTTGCAACACTGAATTTGCATCTCCACTCCCATGCTGGTAAGGCAACAACATCTGCTCTACTCCTCATAGCTCTTCCTTACTTTGAATCATCTGCAGACAACTGAATACCCCATTCAAATCCTTCCCAATATCATTAACAAACAGGTTAAACAGCAATGGAGAGGAGAGGAAGACGAGTGGAGAGGGAGAGATGTATTTAGCAAAGTAGTGTGCCCTCCCATGATGAGCCCTTGGACTTCCTGAAGGTTTCATGTAATAATAATAATAATGGCCCTTAAACAGATCCCTGAGGAACACTACTAGTGACCTTCCTCTTCCAAGATATTACTCCCACATACACATCTTGCTGATAGAGTCATCATTCCTATCCACTCTAGTCTGACAATCAACTTATCATGGGGTAATCTATCAAAAGCCTTTGCAAAATCTGAGTATACCACTGTGTATCCTTCATCCAATGCAGCTGTCACCTTATTGTAATAAGTAAGTAGATTACTAAAATAAGACCTCCCTTTAGCAAATCCGTGCTGTCCATCAAAGATAATACCACTGTTGTCAACCCAATTCTGGATCTTGATTTTCACTAGTGTTTCCAACACTTTAACCACAAGACCTGGCATACAGATTGGTCTATAATTTGATACTTGACTTCTGTTACCTCCTTTATAAAGCAGTACAATCTTGCCTTCGTTCCACTATTTTGGAACTTGATCCAATGTAAGACTCATATTAAACAAACATGTCAAAGCAAATGTCATCTCCCTTGCACATTCCTTCAAAATATGTGGTGATATATCATCAAGTCCCATAGCCTTATTAACATCAAGTTTGCTCAATTTCCCATATACATCTTGCTCACTTAGAGTCAGTCTCTCCTCCTCATCATCTGCTGCTCTCAGACTCTCCATGATGTCACATTCACAAGGATGAAAGATCTTTATGAACTGCTTATTAAATATCTCAAGTATATCCTCTGCCACAGTTGTCCTTATATCATTTTTTCCCAGTCATTGTCATCTTACCATAATCATTTTTATTTTTTTATTTTTTGCTAGCTTCATATCAAAAGAACTCGCTAGAGTTTTTTTTAGTTTCATTAGCTAACTGCTGTCACTCATACTGCAGTTTGCTACTCTTACCAACCAAGCCTTCCTCCTTGCCTGTTCTTTGTACTTCTCATGAAATTGATTATTACCATTTATCTTATGTTTTCTCCACAACAATGTCTTCTTTCTCTATATTGCATGCTTAATCTCTTGATTCATCCATTTCAATCCACCCAATTTAACCTTCTTACCCTTGGCATTCATTTAGACATTGCTTGTTAGATATTGTTGGTCACTGGTGAGTTTGATCTTGTAAAAAAGTTTACTTTTAATGATTTTCTCCATGATTTTTTGTTAGAACTGGCATGCATACATTGAGAACAGGAGCGAATTCTCCATGCTTGCTGCGCAAGCTCATTAATTGAGAAAGAAGTAATATTTATTTGTTAATAAATGCATGCATTTATAAGCATTCTTGTAGACAGAAGACATCGTAAGCTTGCACGGCAATAATTGAGCTTTGCGTTGTGTATCGAAGGCCATTACTTGCTCGTCTAGTCAAAGCTACCTTAGCTTCCTCAGTTGTAGGAGCTTCCAAGTTCTTGCAGCACTGTGATTTCATGCATGCGTATAGCCATTTCGTGTCGTCTCACTCTGTTGCTTAAACACAGGCCATACGCAGTCAACGTAGCTCTAGCCAGTGAGCTTCAGCCAGCCTCTGCAAGTGTGTGTGTTGCTTGGGAAAATTAAGTTACAACCAATTTTTTATGACGATGTTATTGACCAGTACATAAAGAAGAATCGTAGGGTAGAATTTGTATTCAAGTAGCTAAATTGAAAAAGATAGAATATCATTTGTAAAATAAATGTTGTGTTTGTATGATTAAATGTACATAAATTTCTAAATATATAGTTTTAAATGGTCAATAATTCATTATTCCGCTAATCTGACTTCAATCACACCTCTCACTCCCTGAATGATAACAAGTGCAAGTGTGAATTTCAAGACCAGCATTTGGCCCTTATTGAGAGGATAGTTTGTTGGTTGAGTTTTGTCTTCTTTCTTTGTAATGCAGTGAATATAGGCTTGTTTCATGCTATGTAGTGCAGATGCTAGCTAGGTGGTGCTTTGTCTTGATCATCAATGTAAGAGTTAGAAGAGAAGAATGATTCAACAGTAGTACTGTCTAGATGTGCAAGAGAAGTAAAAATGGCAAGGAACCAGCATGGCTCACTGCTTTTTCAGCAGGAAAGGCAAGTTTTCTACACTTGCCTCTCCTCTACTAATAAAGTTTGACTCTCATTGCTGATGGTATTTTTGCAGGTCTTGTATGCTCCAGTATAGGTTGAGTGGAATGCTGGAATTGTGGTTTTGGACAACTTGTGATATGTTTTGGGTGCAATTGAGAATGGAGACCCATTCACTAAAAATCATTTCAAGTTATTCTGTTGAAGCACATGTTAAGATCTGAATAGTAAAAAGAGTATTCAACCTAAGCAAGGAGGGGGGTAGATATTGCAAAATCCATCTCATTTGCAGCTGTTGTAGCATCAGTGGCTGCAGGTTGATAGTGGATGAGTGGAGCAAGCCTTATAGAGAAGGAAACTTAAATGAAATTAGGGTCTAGATTACCAATAAGAGAGTAGACATTTATTCTCTATTTATCAGAACTAGTTAAGAAGAAATCAGGGATGTTGGAAAAGTGGAGAGAATTATTAGCTATTTGGGAATTCAACCATTTTACCATTTATACCATTATGATTATACCATTTATGAAAAATTGTTGCTGATGGCAGATATCTCTGCATCTCTTCCAGCTAAGTAGAGAAAGAAAACCAGTCTGAATAGTGGATGTCAGAGTCACCAAAAAAGACGGTCTCATTATTTGAGTATTTGGTTAGATAATCAAGATTCAAAAACTCAAGATAATCAAAATGTGATGAAAAAGGTTGCAATGGTTATTAGATTTTGGAGAGCAATAGAGACAGAAAATGAATGAGGTAAATAAATTTTGAACCAGAGCAGTTCATAAAGAGTTCATTCAAGATTTGTCATTCTCTGACACTGGTTATCAGATATCACAAATGTGCAGGCTCCACTCTTATGTCAGAAGGAATCATAAGAGTGTGAAACATGGTTGGTTGCTTTTTATCACCCCATCTTTGGTTATACCCAAAATGCTGTTTTATATGTGGCCATCAAAGCAAGGTATTCCATTTCTGAGAAACGTTTTTCAGCTTTCTGACTGCCATTATCATTCTCTCTTGTTTCTGGAACCCCTCCAGTGTTTCCACATCACATTGAAAACCAGGTGACCAAATCTGAGCACAACAGTCCAAGTGTCTGACCAGTGCTTTATACAGTGACACAACCATTTCCTCATACCTACATGTTAATTACTTCTTGTCATAGCAGCACTACAATGTGCAGTCTTTGCAACCCTTGCAATATGCCCTCTACACTTCAGTCTACTGTCAATCATCACTCTCCAATCTCGAATCTGATCCAGTTCCTGCAGTACTATGTTATTCTAATCTTCCTTTTAATATTAATATTAAAAGGAAGATTAGAATAGACTTTTGACTTGGACACTCCTTTGTCCAAGTCAAAAGTCTATTCTAATCTTCCTGAAGGGAACTAACATCAGCAGTGCTACTTATAATTCTCCTCAACTTTGTATCATCAACAAACAACTGAAGATCCCCAGTCACTCTACAGAATATATCATTTACAAACAAGTTAAACAGCACGGGCCCAAAAACAGACCTCCCCCCCGGAGCATGATACTGGTTACCCTCCTTTTTTGTGACACTTCCCCATCATACATACCTTGCTGGTATTGTTCAGACCCAGTCTCTGATCCATCTAACCAGTATACTATCTATTCCTATTGTCTGCAGTTCGTACACCACTTATTATGTGGCAATCCATCAAATGCTTCTGCAAAGTCCAAGAATATCACTGTATAAGATTTTCTCTTATCTGACAGTCACCTTGTCATAAAATGCAAGTAAATTGACCTTTTACATATCCATGCTGACTATCATAAAGAATGCCCTGTTCATCAACCCAATCCTGTATTCTATTCCTAACCAATCTCTCCAACATCTTGACTACAACTGCAGTTATACAGACTTGTCTATAATTGGAAACCTGTCCTAGAACCATGCTTGTGGAGTGGTATTATATTGCTTTCTTTCCTCTCCTCAGGAACTCTGCCCACAGCAAGACTCATTAAACAACTAGGTCAAGGGCATAGCTAACTGTTGTGCACATTCCTTATTCCCAGCCTTATTAACATATAACTTAATCAACATCTGATACACCTCTGATTCTTTCATTTCCAATTATCCTAATATTTGCCTCCCTTCTATATATTCACTGCATCATTTATATCAGCATAATATATACTGATAAAGTGCTTGTTCAATAATTCCACTATATCCTTTGCTTATGTCATTCTTCTGCCATGACTATCCACCAGTGTCAATCTGCCGTAATTAATAACATTTAGCATGGATGTATCTGATGTTTTGGCCAATGAGTATATATCAAGTTTTTGATGATTTGTTTTATTTTTAATGAACATTTTCACCTGCAATTTGACCACATTTATTGTTTAAACAGTAAACATGATCAAATTGCAAAGAAATTGTTTTTAAAAAATCTTCAATAACTTTACTGTTTAAAATTTGACATTTTCTGTTTAAACAGTAAACATGTTTAAACACCAAACACAAGTAGTTTGGAATGTGTTAGTGACTTACCACTTAAAAACAATGTCCCTTTAGGATTTTGGTGCATAACCTCTTCTTCAAGATTTTTAATTGTTCATTTATTTTTTTGATATTCCCATCTTTGTGCGAGTTATCTACAAAATCCATCATTTGTAGATAGTCCATTAATAGTGCAATGCTTTTCATCTCAAGAATATAGTAGTGTAATCTGAAGGAACCAGTTAAAATCAGTTTTTCCAAACTACTTAACTAGTATTTAGATATATTATTATTATTATTCAGGCCTCCATGGAGTCAAAAGACTCATTGTGGGAGGTCCTTCCTAAGAACATAAAGTCTGTCAAGACTCATAGAGGGGAGGTCCCCCCCCCCTAAGAAACACAAAGTCTATCATACCACTCCTTAAACTCATTGACCGTTCTCGCTCTCACCACTCCATCACGCAATGCATTCCACGGTTCAACCACCCTCCATGCAAAGAAACCACTCCGCACCCTCTTGCTCAGAGTTTCCTTTCATAACTTCCAGGGATGGCCTCTTGTCATCACTCCTTCCCGCTGTTCAACCAAGCTAAAGAACTCCCCAGTGTCAACTCTGTAACCACCTCTCAACAATATTTTTCCTTATATGTAAGAACATGTTCCATGATGGCAAATATGAAGAAAGAAAGAACTTCATGTGTCAACGCTAAATTCATGCTTTGGGCCAGGTTTATGCACACGATATTAGTATGGAAATAGTAGGAAATTCCTGTACTACCAGTTTCACATTGTAAATGAGTGCAAGGAAAAATACTTTCAAATCTTGATAATTATAAAGCTGTTAGATAGTTCTAATGCTGGGTGACTAGAATTACTGCAGAAGCAACTAAGGCTATAATCACTATCACCTGTATTATGTCTGTTAATTATGCATTGGTAGTTTTGCAGGACTAAGAAAAATAATAATAATAAAAAAATGTTACTGTTTTGTATGAGACTGGATAATGGTAGCTGTGTGTGTAGCACACTTGCTCGCTCTGCAGATGGACTGGGTTCTAGCCCAGTGAAAGCATTTGGGAGGTTTTTGCTAGCCTGGTTAGCTGAGTGGTTAGCATATCCGCTCTCTAGCATGCAGGCTGCAGGTTTAAATCCTGCCATGGGCATTATTATTATTATTATTACGGGTGTCTCCATGGAGTCAGTAGACTCATCGCGGTAGACCCAAACTAGCAAAACAATATCTGTCATATCGCTTCTTGAATTCATTTACAGATGAAGAGCTCACAACTAAGTCAGGCAATGAATTCCACCCTCTAGGCAAAAAACCTTGTTCTGACACCTTTGTTAACCACACTGTTCTTTAATTTCCAGGGATGACCTCTTGTTCTTCAATCACTATTACACAGCTATAACATTTCCCCTGCATCTATCCTATAAAAACCTTTCAGTAATTTAAATGTTTCTATCATATCCCCTCTTCTCCGCCTATCAACCAACCTCTGCAATCCACAAGCCCTCAATCTATCAATGTACGGAGCATTTTTTACATCACTCACCAACTTGGTCACGCTTCTCTGAACCCTCTCCACAGCCTCCTCATCTCCAAGGAATCCAGGTGACCAGATTCAAAATTCAGAATGACACAGTAATCCAAATGTAGAAATATCAACGCTTTATAAAGGGGAATAATAACCTCTTTATCTCTGTATCCTATGTGCAATCTTGGACACCTTAGCAATGTGTCCTCTGAACTTCATCTCCCTATCTACCAACACCCCTAAGTCCCTAGCCTCATCAATCTCTTGGAGTACTGTTCCATCAATGTAGTACACAGCTGGTAATCTTTTAATCCCAAAATGCATAACTTTACACTTTTCCACATTGAACTGACATCCATTACCTTTTTGCCCATTCCACCAGCTTATTTAAGTCATCCCGCAAACTTTCAACATCGGCTTGATTTTTTATTGTGCTACCCAACTTTGCATCATCAGCAAACAACTGAATATACAAAGAACTTTTCCAATACTTTTACACTACTCTTGAGATGGTGATTGGTCTGAAATTAACTACCGCAATTTTAGAGCCACTTTTATGCAAAGGAACCACTTTGCCTAACTTCCACTCCCTAGGGACCATACCAGAGTTCAAACTTAAATTAAATATCTAAGTGAGAGGGGTTGACAATTCATTTGCACATTCACGCAACACCCGAGCTGATATTCCATCTAAGCCTACAGTGTTTGCATTTAAATTTTGCAATATATTAAATACCTCTGATTTCTTAGCTTCAATTCTCACAATAGTTATTGCTAGTACAGAGATATCCTCACTTGGGTGATAGACTTTTGAAAAGTGATCACTCAGTAACTCCACTATTACATCTGATTTTGTCACCTTAATAACATCAGCACCCACTAAAGTTATCCTTCCGAAGTCATTCTTCCTTTTACTTGCCACATAGTGGAAGAACTCTTTGGGATTACCCTTGATCTCTTTGGCTAAGGTCTTCTCATAATCTGATTTAGCTTTTCTTATTATGCTGGTAACCTTCCTAGCTTGAGCCTTGTACTGGTCATGGGTGTACTGATCGCCTTTCTCCTTGTAAATTCTCCATAACATTTTCTTTTTTGCAGATCAAGCTTGATACTACTGCTCATTCATCTAACGCCTGCCTTGTTTGACTTCCTGACCATGGGGACACAATCTGATATTGCTTTCCTCAGATACCTGCTGATTTTATTCCATGCACTGCTAACATCTTTCCTCTGCAATAAGTTCTGCCATGGGATGGCTGCAAGCTCACTCCGAAGCTTGTTATAATTGCCTAACCTGTAGTTCCGTATATACCCCTTCTTAACAGAAAAATTCACAGATTTTGCAACCTCCCAAGTCAATACCAAATGATTGCTTTTAATTGGAGGTAACGAGGACACCTTACTTATGCATATAACCTCTGAACTAATAACCAGGTCCAACACTCTCACACCACGTGTCCCTTCAGTTATGTGCTGTTTGAAGTAATTATCTCGCAGGAGATGTATGAACTCCATTTCCTTTTTGCTCCATGATATTTCCTCCTTCCAATTGATATCACCATAATTAAAATCCCCCATAATAATCACTAACCCTGCACTCATTGCACTAATTTGCTGATGCATGAATTCAATATCTTCCCCTGTACTCTCTGGTCTATAGCAGCATGGATGTTTGTGATTGTCTGTGAAAATACTAGTGGTGGTGATGGTGGGCAGTAGATGGCATTGTTGCAGTTGCAGTTTGTTCTAGTGGGTGGAGACAGAGTTATAGAGTAGGTACCTCCCTCAATGAGTCTTTGGACTCTCTGGAGGTGTCATGTAATAATAATAATAATAATCCATCTGAGCCCCTGCCAATTTTTTTTTTTTGTAACCCATTTCTGTATCCTACTTCTCATCAATTTCTTTAGTACCTTCACCAAAACTCCAGATATGCAGATTGGCCTATAATTTGAAGCTACAGCATTATCACCACCTGTATGCAGTGGAACAATTTTATCTTCTTTCCACTCTCTTGAAACCTGTGCTGTTGTAAGAATTATTAAATAGTCATGTCAATGCTACTGCCAGTTCCCTGGAACATTAGTTTTAGACAAATGGTGATATGTAATCAAATCCTATCGCCTTATTGACATCAAGCTTATTTATTTCCTCAAATACCTCCTACTCACTCACAATTAAGCAATCCCCTCCTTTATCCTCTACACTTTAGTTTCTCATAATTCCACTGTGATTAGGATGAAACACCCTTATTAAATTGATAACTGAATACCTCAACAATGTCTTCTGCAGCATTTACCATTCTGTCATTTTCATTCATTAACATCATCTTACCATAATCATTCTTCCTTCTTCTTGTTACATATCTGTGAAACACCCTATGGTTTTTCTTCACCTGATTTTCCAATTTCTACTCATATTGCAGTTTTTTTTTTCTCACCAACTGAGTGACACTCTCCTGACTTTTTTTGTATACTCTTATCATCTTATACTGCCTCCAAAGTACCTTCCCCTTCTTCTTCCAGATTTCATTCTTAAGCTTCTCATTCAGACATTTTAAGACTTACCTTATTCATCCTTTTGGCCTTCAGAATACATTCCACATTGATGCTGTTATGTATTTCTTTATCAGTTCCCAAGCCGCATTTATTTTCTTACTGCTAAACTCCCCATTCCATGCTTCCTCCTGAGCTTGTCATAATCACCAGTCTTATAATTCCACATATATCCTTTCCTCACAGAAGTCTGCATATAGCTGAAGATTATTATCTTCACATTACCTTATGATAAGTTGATAGTCAAACTGGAGTGGATGGGGTTGGATATTATATTGGTGCATTGGATTGGAGACTGGCTATCTGATAGGTATCAACAAGTTGTGTATGGGGAAGCGATATCCAGGAAATGGAAAGTTACTAGTGGCGTGCCTCAGGGATCTGTTTTAGGGCCATTGCTGTTTTACTTGTATATTAATGATATTGGTGAAGATTTGGATGGAGATATTCAGTTGTTTGCAGATGATGCAAAGTTAGAATGTACCATGAAGAATAGAGAAGATGTTGTGACCTTACAAGAAGATTTCAATAAATTGAGTGATTGAGCACAGGAATGGAGATGTGAGTTCAATGTTGCAAAATGTAAGGTTTTAAAATATGGAAAACAAAAATAGGATGCAGAATTTATGCTTGGTGAGAATATATTGTCGGAGGTGGAGGAAATAAGAGATCTGGGGATGATAGTGGATAAGGATCTGAAATTTAGGGAACACATAGCCAAAATTGTGAAGACAACACAAAGGCTTCTGGGAATGATGCGGAGGACACTGACTTGTAGAAGTAGGGAGATTCTTGTTCCATTGTATAAGGCTTTGATTAGGCCACACATGGACTATTGTGCCCAGATTTGGTCACCTGGTTTTCAGAAGGATGAAGAGATTATTATTATTATTATTACATGACACCTCCAGGGAGTCGAAAGACTCATCGAGGGAGGACACCAACTACATCGAACCGCGACTACACCAACACCATCTACCTCAGGACCCTTTCCAACTAGATGCTGGAAAGGGTACTGAGGTGACTGACTAAGGTAGTTTCTAACCTCTGGAATGTTGAGTATTAGGAAAGATTGAGAAGATGCAACTTGCAGAGTCTGGTGGACATGAGGAGGGGAGATATGATAGAGACCTACAAGTTGTTGAGGGGTTGTTATAGGATCAATGCTGGAGAGGTTTTAGAGAAAATAGTGGGAAATCAGGGGAGAACCAGAGGTCATCCCTGGGAGCTGTATAAGAAGAGTGTGAGTAGGGGAGTGAGAAGCAGGTTTTTGTCATGCAGAGTTGTGAATGATTGGAATATCTTGCCTGAGAGTGTAGTGTCTGCAGAGAATTTGAGTGTGTTTAAAGCACGTATGATGAACTGCGTGTTTGATAAAAGGACCTCCTAGATGAGTCTTTGACTCCATGGGGTCTTGGGTAATAATAATAATAATGATATTTGTCATAACACAGAAGTAATAATTTTTTCTACAGAGTTAAATTTTAACATATTTTAATACTTAATTTTTTTTTTTTTAGTTTTACTAACATTTTTAACGATGAGATTTCATATATTTGTAATAAATTCTGATCATACTCTTCACTTTTAATATGTGTATTTTTTACTGTTTAGGCTCCAGGTAAAAGAAAACTACCAACTTGTAGAAGATGCCGTCATCATCGGCATACTGTAATTCCTATTCGATTTCACAGGAGTATCTGTCCCTTCAAAAATTGTGTATGCTCAGAATGCAGTCGTCTCAGGTAAGCTATTTATTCTCTTATTGATTTACAATTTACATTTCCATAGCAAATATGGACTTCGTATTATATTTTTATTATTCAGGACTTCCATAGAGTCACAAAGACTCATTGCAGGAGGTCCATCCTAGACAACATAAAATCTATCATGCCACTCCTTAAACTCATTCACTGTTCATGCTCTCATCTTCCCATCAGGCAATACATTCCATTGTTCAATCACCCTCCATGCAAAGAAACCACTCCCCACCCTCTTGCTCATCAGTTCCTTTTGTAGGATGGCCCTTGTTTTACCATACAAAAGAACACTCCAGTGTCAACCCTGTGAGTATCTCTCAATCATATCACCTCTCCTTCTTCTATCTATCTGAATTTGAATTTGAATTCAGCAATTTAAAATATTATTACAGTATTGCAATTCACACACATTTCATTCACACGGTGTTTGGTTGATCTGTTAACAAGTAGTATGAATTCTGCCATTGTTCTACAGCTGACCTAGCTTTGGACTCAGATCATGGAAAGATTTGGAGACACTCATGTTATTGCTGTTAATTTATCTAAGGTGTTTGATCATGTCTGGCACTGAGGTCTCCTGACCAAACTGCCATCTTATGGCCTCCCTTCTATACTTTGTGATTGGATTGTCAGCTTCTTCACTGGTTGTTCATTGTATGTTATGGTAAATGGCTTCTTCTCATCAGATTTCTCCATCACTGCTGGAATGCTTCAGGGTTCTGTGCTCTCACCCATGCTCTTCCTCCTTTACATCAATGACCTCCTTTCACTGACTTCAAATCCTATTCACAGCTTTGCTTATGACAATACTCATCGTTCCTTTTCATCATTCAATAAAGTCTGCAGTACGCTTGTTATAAATTTTCTTTCTGTATTTCTATTATGAGCCTCTGTGGCTCAGTCAGTATAGATGAAGCCCTTTGGTCAGAAAGACCTGGGTTCGATTCCCATCAGCAACGTAAGGAACATTATCTGGTCTCTTTTGATGAAAGGTGAGTTAGCCAGCTATTTCTGATTGGTTAAGGGTGGAGTTATGTTCCCCAGTTTCTAAACATTAGGGCTAAATGGCCTAGCCTGTTGTTTTCGGAGAGTGGGACGTCTTAGAGGGTTTTTTCAGTTGAATATACGTATATATTTTTACTGGCTGGGGTCTTCGCATTTCTGGCAGTCTCCCGCGTGAAATCTTTCATTGTTGGGCTTGGTGCTTTCTGCCCTCGCTGCTGCCACACATTGTTGATGGTAATTGTCTTTTAAACATGCAGGGCTGGATTAATCCACCTGGGAACCCCCGGGGGTAAAATTTACGGGGCTCCTAAAAAGTGTTGTAGAGTTGGAAGGAGACAAATCGTTCGATGCTGTTGGCACACTCTCCCTCGATGAGTCTTTGGACTCCCTGGAGGTGCTAATAATAATTTATTTCCTCAAATACCTCCTGTTTACTCACAATTAAACAAGCCTCTCCTTTGTCTTCTACACTTAAGTTCCTCATTATTCCACTGTGATCAAGATGAAATACTCTTATAAATTGATCAAAATTTATAAGAGAATTTCATACCACCGAAATACTTCAACAATGTCTTCTGCAGCAGCTACCATTCTATCCTTTTCATCCATTAACATCATCTTACCATGATCATGCTTCCTTCTACTTGCCACATATCTAAAAACTCTACGGTTTTTTCCTGATTTGCCAATTTCTGCTCATACTGCATTTTTGTTTTCCTTACTAACTGAGTCACTTTCCTGGCTTGTTCTTTTTACTCTTCGTGTAACTGATTATTACCATTATTCATCTTTTACTTCCTCCAAAGTACTTTCTTTTCCAGATTTCATGCTTAAACTCCACATTTATCCATTTTACAGCTATCTTATTCAGCCTTTTGGCCTTTGGAATACATTCACACATTGATGCTGTTATGAATTTCTTTGTCAGTTCCCATGTAGCATTTTATTTTCTTACCACTCAACTCTTCATTCCATGTTATAGTTCCAAGCTGTTTCCTAAGCTTGTCATAATCACCAGTCTTATAATTCCTCATATATCCTTTCCTTACAACAGACTGCATATGAAGAAATGATCAGATCTAGAACTCTCAATCCTCACATGCCCTCCTTCTTGTGCTGCCTGAGATAGTTATCTCTCAAGAACTCAAGAAATTCATTTTCCTTATTCTCAAATGCTGTCTCTTCATTCCAATCTGTGCTGCCATAATTAAAATCACCCATAATAATTAGCATTCCTTTGTATACTAATCCAAGTTGTTTATACATTTCTTCATCAGCACCCTCCACATTCCTGGGCCTATAGCAACATCCAACTAAATATGTCTTCCTGTCAACCTCCACATTACCCCATACTGCCTTATTATCATTGCCACTATTTCCCTCTTTCATGTCTACCTTATGTGAACATAATTCCCCTGCTGTCATCAGCAACACTTCCCCTCCCTTCTTGTCCTTTCTATCATTGCAAAAAATACTGTATCCTTCCATTTCTGTTCTTGTTAGAATATCATTTTCATTCAACCATGTTTCACTCATTCCAGTGATTTTGGGGTGAATAAACTAAATCAGTGAAACCATATCATCTCCCTTATCTGTAGTTTGGTTGATAAATGAGACCTTCACAGTTTTCTTTTCCAATATTTCAATAAGAAATATTGTATAAACTATTTGATGATGGAGAAGACTAATTTGTCTGATTATATTTTAATTTTGATTATCTTGATATTGTGTTCACTGACCTTCTTGTCTGACCATAATATAAAAGTCCACATAAACAAGAACCCAATAGACTCCTGGATAAGATAGTTGCTAAAAATTGTCTTTAGGATCGGTACTAACTTGCAAATCAAATGGAAAGAGACTTGCAGATTTAAACAATGGGAAATGGACAATTTTTCTGAGAAATCATTGATACATGGAATATATACCCTATGAATGCCTTCTTGCAGAGATCGAGGATGAAGTCTGTCGTTCTTCAGTACCTCTTCTATAAGCTGGGATTTATAACCATTGGAAAGAAATGTGGATTTAATGTGGAATTCGTTTTGTAAAGATGCTTCTCTGCTGAGGTGTAAGCTCAATGAACCAGAGTCTTGATAGTCTAGTTGAACTTGAGAGAAGGATGATGCTGGAACATAGCCAACGTATAATAGCCTATGTTGGTTTTCTTTCTGTAGACAAAGAACTATAAACTGCCATCTGTTTGTTTTAGAATGAGCAGCTCTGTTATTATTATTATTATTATTATTATTACATGACTCCTCCAGGGAGTCCACAGACTCACTGAGGAAAGGCACCTACTCTACAGGCTCTATCTCCACCACTCAATCCACCAATTACAACTAACTGCAACTACACCAATGCTATCTACCGTCCATCACCCATTTCCATTGTTTTTTGTGAGATTATCATGATGTCTATAAGAAATTTGTGTTATTTCTAGAGTAACATGAAGAATTCTAAACTGCAAAAATATCATCCAAAGAGTAGAGCCTATAGAAGGATGGAGTGCAAGATGCTCCAGATTGTATTCTTTGAATGATCGAAGTAATAGTTGGTAGAGGTTAAGAGATTGGAGAATTCACTGCTTTCCTTCACATCTGTTTATAAAGTTTTTTCTGACAAGAAAAATATCGGCATGTGTTGTTGTTATTATTATTATTATTATATGACATCCCATGAGATCTTAGGACACATCGTAAGAGGTCACTCCATACTAGAGTCTTACAAGAGGGAATGTTCCAAAAAAGGGGGAAAATAGTATTATTGCACAAAGGTCAATAACAACTGAGGCTTCAAATTACAGGACTAGTTTTTTGCAATTTATCTCTTACCGTGTTAATGGCTAAGCATGGTAAGAGATAAAAAGCAAAACATAGCAACACAGGTAAAAGAAGCAAATACTTTATTACCCAAATTTCATGTCCAGTTTTTTTAAATTATACTAGAGGTTTAAAGATTTGCAACCTTTCATAATTGGAATTCATATATAAAAGAAAAAATTATCTTAAATGTGCATCTCATTCATGAAAGTTTGTAAATCTTTAAACCTCTAGTACAATTCAGAAATTGTTTCTCTAGAGACTAAACATGGAATTTATTGTTATTTCTTTATTCCCATAATTGTACACAGTCAAAACAAGATATCTTTCAAAAACAATTTGAATGGTGATATAGAGCAATTCAGATTCTGCCCAGGAATCTAAGAATAGTCTGACAGGTAAAATATAGCACCGATAACTATTGGGATGACTTTGGTGTGTTTAACCATGGCTGGCCAACTTTGATTGCCAGATCTTGATATTTAGTCATTTTTTCCAGTTCTTTGTTGTTAATGTTGGTATCACTGGGTACAGTGATATCAATAATCCAAACCTTTTGATGTTCAATAATTGTATTCTAAAGTCCCAGAGAATTTTTGATGTTTTGTTTTCCAATACTGTCTCTGTTTTATGCTGCCACCAGTTATCAGAAGCAGGAAAGCCATATTTTTTGCATATATTCCAATGAATTATTTTGGCTGCTTGATTATGGTGTTTATAATCAATTTGAGCTATCTTGCTGCAGGCACTGATTAGATATTCTACAGTCTCATCTTTCTGATTGCATAATCTGCATTTGCTATTATTTTTGATGTTCAAAATTTTTGCTTTCATTGTGTTAGTTTGTAATGCCTGTTCTTCAGCTGCCAGAATAAATCCTTCTGTTTCTTTTTTAATATATCCATATTGTAAACTATCCACGTCTTGTTCACATGAATTTTTTCCTCAATATCTCAAAGAAATTGGCCATGCAAGGGTTTATTTTTCTAGAATACATATCGGTTACTTTGCTGTTCCTTTTTGTAGTCGAATTTGTTTACTGTTGCTTTTAGAAGGCCCTCTTGTATAATTACTTCAAGCATTTGCTCAATGCTATTGTCAATGTAACTTTTTAAACTAATTATTTCTTTTTCTACAGTTTATCTCACTTCCAACAGACCCCGTCCACCTATTCTGCTTGGTAGGTATGACTGGTCAAATCACTTCGTGGATGTAATGCATGATGCATAGTCATTAGTCTTCTAGTTTTGTGGTCCAATTTGTCCAGGTCTTCTTTTGTCCAATTTATCATGCCAGATGTGTATCTGATCACTGGTATAGCTCAAGAATTTAATTCTGTAATTGTGTTTAAACCATTTTGTTTTGATTTCAGAATATTTCTAACTCTTTTGGTGTATTCTGCTGCTGAGTGTTGTTTAACTTTCGAGTGGAGAATATCACTGGCTTCTAATATTCCTAGGTATTTATAGTATTTGTTAGCTGAAATTGCTTTTATATATTTCTCTTGATAATATTAAAATTGCTAGTGTCATTAAGTTTTCCTTGTTTTAATATATAAAATTGCACATTTAACTAAACCAAAGTCCATTTTGATGTCTTGACTGAAGTTGACTCTTTACCGAACTGTGTTCAGTAAAGAGTCTGTTTGCTGTGTCAATTTTCCATATAACTTCAAGTCATCCATATAGAACAGATGGAAAATTTTAATATTATATTTAGGAATTTCATATCCAAGTTTTGTTTTCTTCAAAATCATAGACAAGGGTATCAAAGAAATGTTGAAGAGCAATGGTGACAAGGAATCACCTTGGAAAATTCCATGTTTAATGTTAAAATTTCTGAGTCATTCATTATTGACTATTAAAGTTGTTTTACTTGATTTCACAGCAGCAGCCAGAAACGAACATATATTTTTGCTAATTCCAAATATTTGTGGTGATTTTAGGATCCAGGAGTGTGGGAGAGAATTGAATGCTCTCTTATAGTCTATCCATGTCACGTTTAAGTTAATTTTTCAGTTTTTCGAATTTCTGAGGATCATTTTATTAATAAGGATCTGGTCTTTTGTTCTTCCAGATTTTTGAAAATTGCCCTTTTTTCAATCAGATAAATCTGATTATTTGATAAGTACTGGTATATGGAATTTGCTATGATTGCAATGAACAGCTTAAGCATAGTCGGTATTATTATTATTATTATTATTATTATTATTATTATTATTATTATTACGGGCAACTCAAAAGCATCTTTAGACTTGTTGAGGGAGGCCCTAACATCATGTCAAGAACAACTATTCAACATTCACACAGTATCTATCATACTTTGCCTTGAACTCATTCACAGTCATGGCATCCACAACAGACTCTGGCAGCTTATTCAACTCAATTACCACTCTCCAAGTAAAAAACCTAGTTCTAACATCCTTGCTAATCACACTCTTGTCTGGTTTCCATGGATGGCCAGTAGTCCTCCCACCACCAGTCCTGTTCTTAAAAATATCCTCTGAATTAATCTTATAGAAACCCTTCAGTAATTTGAATGTCTCAATCATATCACCCCTTTTCTGCATATCAACCAATTTCTGCAACCCGCAATTCTTCAACCTATTCTCATAAGATTCATTCCGTAGACCTGCTATCATCTTGGTCACTTGCCTCTGGATCCTCTCCACCTCCTCCCCATCAAGAAGAAACCCTGGCACCCAAATAAGGGCACAGTAATCAAGATAGGGGTCTTATCAAGGCTCGATACAGAGGAACAATAACTTGCTTGTTTCTGCTTGTCAAAGTGTTCTTCAGTAACCAAGTCATTTGAAGAGCTGATTTAGCCACTTTTGCAGTGTGTCCCCCCCCCCCCAAACTTCAACTCCCTATCCACCAACATTCCCAAATCCCTGGCCTTGTCAATCTCCTGGAGTACAGTTCCACCAATGTGGTATACTGCTGCTAATCTTTTCACACCAAAATGTATACCCTTACATTTTGCCACATTAAATTGACATCCATTCTCCTTAGCCCAGTCCTCCAATTTATCCAAATCATCCTGTAAAATTTTGACATCATGTGCATTCACTATTGCTCTACCCAACTTTGCATCATCTGCAAACAAATGAACCATTCCTCTCAGATTCTTTCCTATATTGTTAATGAACAAATTAAATAGTAGTGGTCCAAGAACAGAACCCTGCGGCACACCACTAGTCACAGACCGTCTTTTGGACTCTACTCCTGAATAAACTACTCTTTGATATCTCTCCATCAACCATCCTCCTATCCATCTCGCCAACCCTATATCCATCCCCATATGCTGCGGTTTACGGATTAGAATTCCATATGGTATCCTGTCAAAGGCCTTAGCCCAGCAGTATCACTGTAAACCCATTACCCTTATCCAGTTCAGCTGTCACTGTGTTATAAAACTTGAGCAAGTTACTGAGGCATGATCTACCCTTCACAAAAACCATGCTGTCCCCCATACAGTATCTCATTTTCATTAATCCATTCCTGTATTTTTCTCTTGACTACTCTCTCCAAGACCTTGAGAATGACATCTGATATGCTGATCGGTCGGTAATTTGCAACAGCAGACTTGGATCCTCCTTTATGCAGTGGAACTATTTTCCCCTCTTTTCACCCCTTTGGGACTAAACCAGATCCGAGACTAAGATTGAACAATATGGTCAAGGGCACTGACAATTCTTTAGCCGCTTCACGTAAGACCCCTGCTGGTATACCATCCAATCCCACAGATGTATTCACATTAAGGTTTTGTAATAGACTGTTCTCCTCCACTTTATTCACCACAATTCCCGTATAAGCTACTGGTTCCTTCATTCCTGCAATATCACCACCTGGATGATATACTCTTGCAAAGTGCTTGCTCAGTAATTACACTATATCAACTAATTTGGTTACTTCCTATCATCGGCATTCCTTAAAATCATTCTACCGTATACATTTTTTCTTCTACTTGCAGCATATCGAAAAAACTGTTTGGGATTCTCTTTAGCTTGCATGGCTAATTCCCTTTCCTAATTCGCTTTTGCTTTTCTTACCACACCTGTGTTTTATACCATTTGTGTGCCTGCAGGTCATCTTTCTCCTTAAATTCCCTCCATGGTTGTTTCTTTTTTTTGCAGCTCAAGCTTAATCGTGTTATTCATCCATTTAACCCCTACTTGATTTACTCTCCGGACTCTAGGTATATAGTCGGCCATTACTGCCTGCAAACGCTCTTAACCACCTTCCATGCACTATGAACATCCAGTCCTTGCAGTTTTACATGTCATGGAACTGAAACGAGCAATCTCCTAAGCTTGTCAGACTTACCAGCCCAGTAATTCCACATGTACCCTGTCTTAATTGAAAATTCCACTCATTTAACCACCTTATGATTTCTCTCCAATTGGTGTTAACGTGACCATATTTTCATTACAGTCAAATTCTCAGATGCAATTACTAGGTCAAGCACTCTTGAATCCCTAGTGTTTTCCATTACATGCTATCTCAGATAGTTATCCTTTATAACTGCAAAAAATCCAATTCCTTCCTCCTATATGTCCTCTCCTCCTTCCAATCAATGTTACCATAGTTGAAATCCCCCATAATAATTACCCTCCTTCTACTCATTACGTCTATTTGCTATGCATACTATCTCCACCATCTATTCCATCACCTGATCTATAGCAGCACCCAACTGTATATTTTGTTCTGTTAGTCTCAATCTCACACCAAATAGCCTCAAATGTGCCCTTTTCCCTATCTTGCAGTTCAACTTCAGTATGTGTGTTATAAGACGATAGTTACTTGTGTCCACAACCTTATCTTTCACGAAGAGCAAAGTGCGCCCTGATATCATCCAATCTTCCGCTGAGCCTCACTGTAACAAATAATTAAATTGTTCTGCCATTCGATCATGTGGACTGGTTAGATGCTTTAACCAAAATCCGTATAGTTTGTCTTTGCCAGGTGCACTCCAGTTTTTTAATTTTCTAGCTTGTGCACTGACTATTTCTTTAGTGATAATGACATTTTGCATTTGTTTTTGTTTCATTTCTGTTTCATTGTGTTCAATACGATTATCCCAGATTAAGTTCCAAAATTTGAGTGTTTCTTCTTTTTCTGGTAAATGATTGCATTTGTTTTTCTCTGGAGAGACTGAAAGAATTGATGTTGGTTCAGTCAAAATTGCATATTTTGTATATATTGGTTTATTCTTGCTTCATATCTTTTAATTTTCTGTGCAGTTGCTATAATTTTTTATTTAGCTCTTCAGTAACTTCAGCAATTGTTTTGCTGGCCAAATTATGTGTGTTTATCAGGTTTGTTTTTGATGCTATTATTTTTCAGCCATCCTTCTTTAAGACTCTTTAAGTTGCTCAGATTAGCTTGAAGTTTGTTGACTTTTCGTTCTAATTGGATTTTCCATGGTGTAGATTGCTCATTCCTGGCTTTTGCTCTTGCAGTTTCAACCAAGCTTCACTGTAATGATATAGGCTGTGCTGTATAAGAGCTGATTTGTTTCCTTTATGCTATTGGTTGTGATGGTTTTTATCACGGCATTTGTGTCAAAGAGGAAGTTTTAGCTTAAATATATGTAAAGCTTTTAACCACACTACCGACCAGGATGTATATATACGTCCAAGTAAACATAGATGAGAAGTGCATATTAAAATTTTAATGCCATTGATATTACATTGAAATATATGATGGATACGAAGCGTACAAGGATGTGTATTTGATCCATAATGGCCGGTAAGGTGGTAGTCTTATATAGTCATTTTACACTGTACTTGAGTCAAAACATTCTGAGGTATGTCATCAGCTTGATGCCCACTGAGTTGAATTCCAAAGTTAGATATGGCTACCTCCTGTTGATTTGCTGTTACTGGAGTTGTTGGTTTATTACATAACTTTTGCAGCTCAAGTATAGTAAATATTTATTATTATTATTATTATTCAGGCCTCTATGGAGTCAAGAGACTCATCATAGGAGGTCGTTCTTAGGAAACACAAAGTCTATAATACCAGTTCTGGAACTCATTCACTGTTCTTGCTCTCACCACTCCCTCAGGCAATGTGTTCCACAGTTCAACCACTATCCATGCAAAAGAAACCACTCTTCACACTCTTGCTCACAGCTTCCTTTCGTAACTTCCAGCGATGGCCCCTTGTCATCGCTCCTTCTCGCTGTTCCACCCAATGAAAGACCCGATATCCACTCTGCAACTGCCTCTCAACAGTTTAAAAGTCTCGATCATATCACCTCTCCTTCTTCTATCCACCAAACTCTGCAGTCCACATTCTCTCAGCCTATCCTCATAACTGATATTGAACAGTCCTGAAACCATCTTTGTTATCTGCCTCTGTACCCTTTCCACAGTTAATTTATCCCCTTCAAATCCTTTGGACCAAACTTGAGAATAATAGTCTAAGTGTGGTCTGATCAGGGTCTTATACAATGGAATGATAATTCCTTTATCTCTGCAGGCCAGCATCCTTCTCAGTATTGCAACAAATGTTTGGGTTACCTTCAGCACTTTTGCAATATGCTCCCTGAATTTCAGTTTTCTATCAATCATCACTCCCAGATCTCTTTTCTCCAATACTTCCTCCAGTACAGTTCCTCCAATCGAATATGCAGCCTCCCATCGATGAATCCCAAACTTCAAGACTTTACATTTTGCTGCATTAAACTGAATTCCTCATTTATTTACCCATCTGTCTAGTTTATTCATATCCTCTTGCAGGGCTGCCACATCTGCACTATTACTGATAACCCCTTTCCAGCTTCACATCATCTGCAAACGACTGAATATCTCCTTGCAATTCATTGACAGTGTCATTAATATAAAGGTTGACAATACAGGTCCCAGTACTGAGCCCTGTGGAACCCCACTTATAACCTTCTGCTTCCTTGATATTGCCCCACCATACACAACTTTCTGATACCTATCAGACAGTCAATCCTGAATCCAGTTGACTAACCTGGCATTTAAACCCATGTGCTACAACTTAAATATCAACTTATCATGTGGCACCCTGTCAGATGTCTTTGCAAAATCCAAAAAAATGTGGCAATATATGCCTTTCCCTCATCAACTGCTCTTGTCACTTTATTATAAAAGGCAATCATATTACTAAAGTAGGAGTGTCCTTTAACAAATCCATGTTGATTCACAAAGATAACATCACCCTCATCTGCCCAACGCTGTATATAGTCCCTCACTAATTTCTCCAAGACCTTAACAACTACTGATGACACATAAACTGGCCTATAATTAGACACTTCGAGTCTGCTACCACCCTTATGCAATGGCACTATCTTATCTTCCTTCAATTCGTTGGGTATCTTTCCCACAGTCAGACTTTTATTGAAGAGCCAGGTCAACGGAGCGGTCAGTTCTTTAGCACATTCTCTCAAAACCCATGGTGAAATACCATCCAGTCCCACAGCTTTACTGACATCCAGAGTACTCAGTATTTGGAACACACTCTCCTCTTGCATCTCTAAACCCTGAACCTGCCCTGCCCCTCTAGTATCAAAACCTTCTTCTCCAGGATGAAATGATCCAATCAAGTGCTCATTGACCAACTCCACTATGTCCTCTGCATCAGTCACTCTATTTCATTTTTATCCCACATTGTCCTTCCACAATCATTTCTCCTCCTACTGGCCACATAGCTAAAAAATTACCTATGATTTTCTTTGGATCTTAGTGCTAATCTCTTCTCATATTCCAGTTATGCCTTCCTCCCCATACTAGTCACTCTCCTGGCCTGCGTCTTATATTCTTTGTGCATCTGCCCTCCACCCCTCTCCTTGTATCTCTTCCATAATCTCTTTTTCTCCTGCAGTTCCTGTTTGATATTGTCTGTTATCCACTGTATACCAGATTGTGTCCTCTTCTTCACTCGTGGAATACAGCTTACTATTACTGCCAATAAAAATTCTTTCACAATTTCCCTAGCACTAATGATATTCTGGTGTTCCAATTCTGCCCGTCCATGGAAATACCCCAAGTTGACATCTAAGACTATTATAATCACCTGCCTTATAATTCCACATACTTTCCCGTCTCTTTGATACTTCCGCATGTCTATTCATCTTCCATGTCAAAACCATATGGTCACTCTCTCCAACTGGTCGGAGGGATGTCATCTTTGTTATCATCAGCTCTTCTGATGCTATGACCAAATCCAAAACTCTTGAACCTCTTGTTCCCTCTGTTACATGTTGCTTAAGACATTTGTCCCTCAAGGATTCTAGAAATTCCATTCCCTTATTACTACATGCATTTTTTCTCTTCCCAGCTTATTCTGCTGTAGTTAAAATCTCCCATAACAATCATTCTTCTTGCACTTGCCAAGCTTAACTGCCTAAACATCTCCTACTCCCCACCCTCTGTGCTCCTTGTTTTGTAGCAACACCCTAGTAAATATCCTGTCTTGCCCACTCCTACCTCATACCATATGCTTTCAAAACTATTAATGTCACTGTCTTCCAAAGCCTCCACTCTTAGAGGACATAACTCATCACTTATCATAAGCAGCATTTTCCTTTCCTATCCTGCCAAAAAATGCTGTGCCCTACTACTTCTATTCCTGTTATTATATCCTCTTCTGTCAACCATGTCTCAGAGATCTCAATAATCTTTGACCAGGCTGATGCAATCAGTGCCACCAATTCATCTCCTTTATTTTGGATACTCCTGGCATTAGTATAAAGCATGTTTTGTTGTCATGTCATGTCATGTTTTGTATAAAGCATTTTGTGTGGAAAATGAATTCTTTTTGTCCATAAGTCGTTGTTCTGTTATTGCAGATTCTGGGAATTTTTGCTTCCAAATTAAATGCGTACATTTTCTAAAACCGTGTTTTTCTGGTGTTGATCTGTAGAAACATTTCATAATTTCTCTGTGTTCTTCAACAGTCTACTTTCTACGTTTTGGTTTCTTCCAGTCGCTTTTCAGCTTCCTTCCTTGGTTGCCCAGCAAGGAGAGCTGGGTCCTGTAGCCCACTTGTTGCCAGATATCTAGATCCCCAACATCTGATGCAGTCCTTGATGACCTGGGAATCGACTAATCTGGTATGGATTTCCTCTTGCTTTTCACCATTAAGATGGGGGATGGAACACTGTTAGTCTGGCTTCTCAGTTGAGATCTGTCTGACAAGAGTGGCCTTGCTGGTAGCTATGCTACTACTAGTATAGCTCTTAACATCATTGAAACACACAAGTCCCACTGCCATGACAAGGCTGTGTTCTTCAGGAAAATTTATTATTATTATTATTATTATCTGACCTCTATGGAGTCAGAGACTCATCATGGGAGGTACACACCATTGCACACAATACTCATCCAACCATGCCTTAAACTGATTCAATACGTCCACAATTACAACACACTGAATCAGTTTAAGGAAGCCATGATTCAATGGGGGTCTACATTTACAACACACTCCGGCATTCCACTCACCGACTATACACATAAAGCACCTGCTCTTCACTATTCTGCTCACAGCCTCCTTATACAGTTTCCAGCGATGGCCTCTTGTTCTACCCTCCTGTTGGATCGTACTTCCTTGTATTCGATCCGCCATCTTGTTTTAACTTAGTTTTTAAACAAGTAAATAGTTGCTGGTTGATTACTAATTTTAATATAGAGAAATTTATATTTTTAAACTGCGCCACTCTATATCTAGATTAGTCTTTTGGAATATAGTGGAACCAACCAATAACTAATTTTTTATAGTAACTTTACTTCTTATATAGGCTGAGTTTATCTCTTAATTTTAAGGCTCCCGCTAGGTCCGATAATTTTATGAACGATGCAATAAACAAGATTCAGGCAAACTGGAATTTAAAATCGATAAAACAAAACATTTAATTCAAGGTTATATAATATATACATAAACATACTTTGATACAAGATAATGCAAAATTAACTCAGTTCAACTACACATAACATTCATTTAACTTTTGGTATTAAACACTGAGCTTCAAAATCTAATTTCTCCCTAATAAGCAAAGATAATTCTAAAGTTCTTTACCACTGAAATTCACAGCAAATATTTTAACAAATGTATTCTTTATCTATCCCTTAGTCAGAAATCACATAGCACAGTCAAGAGATAATTATCACTTTAAGGGGGGGGAAGACTATTAATCTTCTAGCTTTGGCAAAATTCAGCATAAACACCACAGTTAATGTTAGGATTTAACAGAAGGAGATAACTCTTATAACTTCACTCTAAAATGCTATAAAGTACAACTGTTCTTACCGGAATAAATCTTTGCACATATTATTCACTGAGGCACACTCAAAACTTTAAATAATTATCACACAGGAGCTACACATTTCAAAAGTAATCTTCTTTAAATTAACTTAATCTTTAATTTCAGCACATCACAAATGCAGACACACTTGCACTAGAAAATTCACTTATTCTTCATATACTACTTTACAATAGAATCAGCTTTCCACTAATCTTCCTTGAAAGCTCTGGAATACAACATTAACTTCAGAATTCCATATCAATATTCTGAGTTGTCAATTTACATTACGATCCTTTGTAATCTGATTACAGCACTTAATTCTTTGTACTACAGCCTCTTACTTAACTCCATGCTGCTAATAAATTATTTCCTCGTCTCTCAGTCACTTCTGTTCTAGTGCTCACTCACTGACTGTGCTGAGTGCCCCAATTGTACTCAGTCCCTGGTTCCCTAGTTCTAGTGCTATGACTGACGATCAACTGCTGTTGTTTATTCTCGCTTTCCGTTTATATATTTTCACTCCTTTTTCCTGCCAAAACTTGTTTTGACCGTCCAACTCATATCAATTCCATCTCACGTCCATAACGCACGCACTACTATGCTCGCGTATTCTATTTTTAACTCCATCTCCATGACAACAATTAGAGCAGTACATAAGCATTACATAACATTTTACCTTTACATACAGAAACTAGATAAAAGGCTATTTTTCAATTCGAATAATATATAATTAAATATGATGAACACAATTCTTCTACTATTAAAATAGGAATAAATAAAATAATCTGAACATTATTTTTATACAGAGTCCTTTCTATTATTAATACATATCCCAGATTAAATAATAAAAATAAAAACTCAAAGGTAATTATATGAATAATAGTTTATAACAAGAGATTAACATTACATAATATTTACAAGTGTAGCCTTTGATATGGTGGATTATGTTGGATGCTGAAAGGAATATTAATAATCTAAATTTCTCTTCATTCAGAATCCAACATTCCCCCTCCCATTCTATGAAAAATATCTTCTATGTTATCAACCTGATAACAACCCCTGACTAGTTTATGTTTCAGTCATATCTCCCCCTCCTCCTCCTCCTATTCATGAGGCTCTGCAATTTGCATTCTCTCAATCTTTCCTCGTACCACTGACCACCTTTGTGATTCTTCTCTGGACCCTTTCCATCATATCCTCATCACCATGAAAACCTGGCAACCAAATCCGTGCACAATAATCATATGAGGCCTGATTAAGACTTTATACAATGGCATCATAACTTCTTTATTTCTACATGTCAGGGTCCTCTGCATCATTGTCATTATCCAATGTGACATCGTCACAACTTATGTATTGTGGCCACTGAATTTTAGGTCCTTGTCCACCACCATCACTCCCAGATCTCTCATCTCCACTACCTCCTTTAAAGTTTCCCCACAAAGTATATACTTTGCATCCCATTGTTGCTTACCAAATTTTAAAATCCTACACGTTGCAACATTGAACTGATAGTTCCACTTACCTGCCCACTCATGCAATCTATACAAGTCCTCCTATAATGCCATAACATCTGTTTTTTTAAGCCATTTTTGGGCTTCTAGATGCCCATAGTTTGTTGTTTGGAAAGTAAATCTGATATGCACTTCACCCAATCAGACCAGCCAAATCCATTATCATGAAGGTTAAGTTTTCGATTGTGGAGGCATTCTCAAGGTTATAACATTCACAATGTGATTACAAGGTACAGTACAGTACAGTACACAATGAAGGAATGAGTAAAAGCACTAGTGTCCATGCTAGTATCTAATGTCACTATTCACTGTTATTTTTGGTAGAGAATGACAGTTTCCCAAATTATTAAGAATGGTCTGTGGATTAGTTTCATGCATCTGAATTTTCACTTCTAATACCGCCAATATGTGATGTTGAGCATATGGCTTCAGACAGTAAGATGGAAACATTATATATTGGCAGTATTAGATGAAGCTGATGTAAAAATTCTGCAGGAGGATTTTAATAGAGTGATATTTGGGAAATATAGATCTTCTCGGTAGCTCAGATAGTAAAGACGAAGACTTTGGTCGGAAAGACCTGAGTTCAATTCCTGTCGATGATGTGTGGAACCTTTATCTGGTCTCTTTTGACTAAAGGTGAGTTATCCGGTCTGATACAGAGGTAGAGAGTTTTTTCTCCCAAAAACTCTGGTTTTTCGTCCCTCAGAACAAGCAAACCACCCTGTGAAACATGCTGCCACAGTCAAAAAATACATCACCCCCCCCCCTCCATCAGTTGCAGGTTTGGAGACTGGCCGAGCCTGCACTAACAAAGGTGTACTAACAAAGTCATATCTAATGAAACACGCGGACCCTGCATTAGAAGTGGGATAAACACACAGAGAAAGAAGATATTTATGAAATATATAATGGTTACCAGTTTTCAATATTGTAAAATGTAAGATTATTATTACAGGAAAACTTCACTTAATACAAATTCAATATTTGCGATAATCAGCGCAATTGAGTGAAATGATATTATTTCCCACTTTAAGCAAGTGATTAATCAGTTAACGTGATTTTCTTATGTCGTGATATTTTGTGTTACGCGAAATTTTTTGTTGTCAATTGCAGCGAGTGCCGTCACTTGTCAGTGTAGCAGTGCTGTGAGCGGTGGCCGGTGACACTCGACAGTTGACACAAAGCTATCATCACAAGCACATGTTCAAACTCTGTTCTCTTGCTCAATTACTTTTCCTTCATTTTGCTTTAATTTAGATACCTATAAGGCTTTATTATATTCAACCCCTGATATGGAAAAGAGAAAGACTGATAAAGAAAGTGGTAGTAATAAAAAGAGAAGAAAGTAATTACATTAGAGAAAATGCTGGAAATCATTAAGAGACATAAAAGTGGCACTAGTAATACAATGATTATGCAAGACCTGGGATACAGTGAGTCTACAGTTTGGACTATATTAAATAAGAGCAAAGAATACAAAGAACAAGGAAAAGTTGCTACTGCTTCTTTAAGCATGCAGATCACTCAAAATAGAAGCAAATTTAATGATCGAGATGGAATGTCATCTATCACTCTGGATTGAGGATTGTAACCAAAAAATATACTTCTTAGTATATGGAATATTCAGACAAAAGCTCTCAATATTTTTACATCATTGAAAGAGACCAAATTTCAAGAGAAATGTGAAAGCTTTACTGTGAGTTTTGGATGGTTTGACCATTTTAAAAATCAAGCTGGACTGTATAACATAAGAATAACTGGGGAATCTGCTAGTGCTGATAAAGATTCTGCGGCCAAGTTTTCTTAAGAATTGCAAAGGATAATTCAGGAGGTGATTATGACGATCATCAAATATTCAATGCCAACGAAAGCAGTCTCTTTTGGAAGCATATGTCAACAAAAACTTTCCTAGCTAAATCAGAAGCATCTCAACCAGGATACAAAGTATATAACGATTGTCTCTTATCTTTTATTATTAGGCAATGCAAAAGGCAACTTTAAACTCAAGCCTATGTTAGTTTTATCATGTACAACCCCCCCCCCTCATATTAAACTCTCTGATATCTCTCAGACGGCCAATTTCCAATCCATTTCACTAATCTGATATCTAAATGAATGTGTTGCAACTTAAATATCAAATAATCATGTGGCACCCTATCTTTTGCAAAATCTAAAAAAAGGCAGTATTTGCATTTACCTCATCAACCACTCTTGTAACTTTATTATAACTTACTTATGTACTATAACAAGGTGACAAATGTCTTGTTCAAGGGAGATGCATATACAGTGGAATACTTAAATTTTGTGAAAGCGTTTGATCGACTGCCACATGACAAGCTGTTAAATAAATTGAAACAGATGGGATTGGATAACAGACTTCCGAGCTGGATCATTGACTGGCTGTCAGATAGGCATCAGAAAGTTGTATATGGGAGTGCAGTAACCTGAATGAGGAAGGTTATTGGTGGTGTGCTGTGGGGGTCAGTTTTGGGACCATTCTTGTTCAATTTGTTTTTAATGATATTGGGATGGGTTTAACTGGTGATATGCAGCTGTTTGCAGATGATGCAAAATTGGGGAGAACAATGCAGAGTCAAGCAGAATGTTGCCTTACAGGAGGACTTGAATAGATTGCATGAATGGGGAGATAAGTGGAACTGTCAGTTCAATGCTGCAAAGAGTAAGGTTTTGAAATTTGGTAAGCGACGATGGGATGCAAAGTATATACTTTGCAGGGAAACTTTAAAGTAGAAGAGATGAGAGATCTGGGAGTGCTGGTGGACAAGGACCAGAATTCAGGGACCACGTTGCACAAGTTGTGAAGATGTCATATTGGATAATGGCAATGATGCAGAGGACCCTGGCACGTAGAAATAAAAAGTTTATATATCATTGTATAAGGCCTCATATGGATTAATGTGCACAGATTTTCATGGTGATGAGGATATGCTAGAAAGAGAAGTCCAGAGAAGATTCACAAAGGTGGTCAGTGGTCTTTGGAATGTGGAGCATGAGGAGAGATTGAGAGAACGTGAATTGCAAAGTCTCATGAATAGGAGGAGTGGAGGACATGATTGAAACATATAAGCTAGTCAGGGGTTATTATCAGGTTGACATGGAAGAAATTTTTCATAGAATGAGAGAGGGCTGTAGAACAAGAGGCCGTCCCTGGAAACTGTGTAAGGAGGATGTGAGTCAGTTTAAGGTATGGTTGAATGAGCTTTTTCTGCAATGGTGTGTACCTCCCACGATGCGTGTCTGACTCTATGGAGGTCAGATGTTAATAATAATAATAAAATGCAATTAAAATTATTGAAACAAGAATGCCCTTTAATAAATGTATGGTGATTTTCGCAGATAATATTACTTCCAGCTGCCCAGTTTTGTATAGGATCCTTTACTAATTTTTCCAAAATCTTAACAACCACAGAAAAAAATACAAACTGATGTATTGTTTGATGCCTGCATTCTACCCTTGTGCAATGCCACTATCTTACCCTCCTCAATATTATAATCATTAGTATAATATTAATAATTGTTATAATAATAAATGTCTTATTGTCGATTTTGTTTATTATACTCTTTAATCCATTTCTTTTAACATTATAAGTCATTTATTATACACAGTTAAATAATGTAATATTAATGCAAGAAGAGAATAATAGGGAATATCTCAAGTCATGTCTTATGTAAATTTTCTAGAGATGGTGTATTGAGACAATCTTCAAAAGTAACAGATATTGAAAACACATCTTTGCAAATAAAAAAAAACAGTAAGTGTTGTTGCCATTTTATTATTAAAAGTTTATTATCAATTTTATGTTTAATTCTTAAATTTATTATATTCATATAATTATGTTATTATTTGGAAGCTGACTGATAGTTATCATAGACGTGTGTATGAGGGAGCGGTATCAATGAAGCAGAAGATTACAAGAAGGGTTTCATAGGCCTCACTATTAGGAGTTATATTGTTTAACTTTTACAGGAATGACACTATGAATGGATTGCAAGGTAATATTCTGTTGTTTGCAGATGACTTGAAGTTTTTTGAAGAGTTATTAGTAATAGTGCAGATATGATAGCCCTTCAGAAAGATTTGAATAAGCTGGACAGATGGGCAAATGATTGGGGTTGTCAATTTAATTCAACTAAATGTAAACTGAATTTTTGGATTTATTGAGAGACAACTGTCTTAGGCAGCATGTGGTGGAGGAAACATGAGGATCAAGAGTTTTGGATTTGGTCATAGCATCACAGGATCTGATTGTGAGCGAGATGACATACTTGCCCCCCCATTTGGGCACCTTCTGTAGTGCAACTGGAAGAATGACAGTACATTGCACCCTTTGATTAGAAAAGGCCTAAGTTCGATTCCCGTTGTGATGGGAGGAATCCTTATATAGAACTTTTCAGTTGAAGGTGAGTTAGCCGATCTCATACGGAGGTAGCAGGGTTTTTCTCCCGGAAACTCGGATTTTTCATCCCGCATACAGACAAACCAGCCCTTCAGAACACACGTAATTTACAGACAAAAAAGTGTGACATAAGACATAAGACTGGTGATAGCATGGAGGTATCAAACTATAGGCCTGTTTGTATTTCTTCTGTAGTTAAGATTTTGGAGAAATTGGTAATAATTCATATACAGAATTTGGAAGATGAGAGAGTAATATTATTTATGCAGGCCAGCATGGATCTGTTAAAGGGCACTCTTGTTTTAGTAATCTAGTTACCTTTTACAATATAGTAACAAGGGCAGTGGATGAAGGTAAGACATACAGTGTCATTTTTTTGGATTTTTCCAAAGCATTTGACAGGGGACCATATGACAAGTTGATTTTTAAGTTACATCATATGGGTTTGGATATCAGGTGAGTGGATTGGATTGGAGATTGGCTCTTTGATAAATATCAGAGTTGTATATGGAAGAGCAATATCAGGGAGTTGGTAGATTACAAGTGGAGTTCCACAGGGTTCAGTCCTGGAACTATTAATAGTTCCAGGACTGAATACTTCAATCTTTATGTCAATGATATTATCACAGGACTACACAGGAATGTCCAGTTGTTTGCAGATGATGTCAAACTTGGGAGGATTATTAGTAATAGTGCTGATGTTCAGCTCTTCAAGAGGATTTGAATATGCTGAAAGTGTGGACAAAGGTATGGGGATGTCATTTTAACGGAACTAAATGTAAGGTTTTAAAATTTGGAATTCACAGATGGGATTCTTCATTCCATTTGTGAATACTCACTTGGTGGAGTTATACTGGAAAAAGTGGAGGAAACAAGGGATCTTGAGGTGATTGTGAATAGAGATTTGAAGTTTTGAGGAAAGGTTATGAAGATATCGCAGAGAATTCTTATAATGTTGAGAGGAACATTGACTATGAGAGATAAATGTATGCTGTTCCCATTATATAAAGCTTTGATCAAACTACATCTGGATTTCTGGGCTCAGATATGATTACCAGAATTTGTAGGGGATGAAGAAGGTACAGAGACACAGAGAAGGTAAAGAGACAGATACCAAAAAATTATATCAGGACTTACAACATTGATTATGAGGACAGACTGAAACCATGCAGACTTCAGAGTTTGCTAGATAAGAGACAAAGGGGAGAGACATAATCAAGATGTTTAAGCTGTAGAAGGATTATTATCATATTTACACTGAGCAGATTTTTCATATGGTAGAACAAGGGAAAAGAGAAAGAACAATGGGCCATCAGTGGAAGTTGCAAAAGAAGGTGGTGAGTAAAAATGTGAGAAGTAAGTTTTTTTGCATGAAAAGTTGAAGAAGCATGGAATGCATTGCCTGAGAGGGTGGTGAATGTGCAGACTGTGGTTGAGTTTAAAGAGTGGTATGATAGACTTTGTGTTGATTAGTGTTGACCTCCCATGATGAGTCTTGCGATTCTATTGACATCAGGAAAATAATAATAATAACAATAAAGTCTTAAAGTATGGATTAACTCAGTGGGAGGCTGCATACTCCGTTGAAGGAACTGTACTAGAGGAAGTTGGGGAGGCAAGTAACCTTGGAATGATGATTGATAGAAACTTAAGTTCAGTGGATATTTTGAAAGTAGCAAAGACAACTGCTGCTATACTGAGAAGGACTCTGACCAACAGAGATTGACGAGTTGTGATTCCATTGTATAAAGTGGTAGAATAGCTTATATGTCTCAATATACCCTTCCCCTTTGTCTTCTATTTACCAAAACTCTGCAGTCTGCATGTCCTCATAATCAACAATGTACTATCCTGATCAGACCACACCTGGACTATTTTGCTCATATTTGGCCACTAGGATTTGAAGGTGATAAATTAACCTTTGAAAGAGTGCAGAGGCAGAATTAATGATATCAGGACTGTACAATATTTGTTATGAGGATAGATTGAGGGAATATGGACTGCAAAGTTGGATAGATAGAAGAAGGAGAGGGGATATGATTGAGACATTTAATCTGTCGAGAGGTAGTTTCAGGGGAGTTCCTGAAACTACCTCTTGACAAGGGCCATTCCTGGATGGCCCTTGTCCACGCTCAATGATGACCCTTCAATAGCATATATGTCTCAATATATCCCTCCCCTTTGTCTTCTTCTATTCACCAAATTGTGTAGTCTGCATGTCCTCATAATCAACATTGTACAGTCATTTTTGTTTTCGATTTTTGTTCTCTGCATCCTCTCCAAGGTCACTTCATCCCCTTCACATCCCTGTGAAAAGATCTGAGCACAGAAATTCTGACGTGGTCTGATCAAAGTTTTATATAATGGGACCACCACACTTTTATCTCTTGAGATCAATATAGGTGAGGAATAAGAGTTTATGTAGTGTGCACATTAGTTTTATGTGTGATTTTTCAAACCCTTTTCCCATGCCTGCTTGGTTCTGACTGCTGATTTGCAACTCAAATATACATTGTGTTGCTCTGTTTAATGCTGTTTACATTATAACTGTAGCATTTAAACAGCTTTCTCTTGGCACCTTGTCATATGACTTTTTCAGATGTATACAGCTTAATGGCTTTACAAGTAGTTGATGAATTGATGGACCTCCTGTAATGAATTTCATGACTCCTTGGAGCTGTAGAGTAATAATAATAATAATAATAAAATACAGATCCTTGTTTATACTCCCATGATTTCACCACTATTCATCTTAAAGTGAAAATTTGATCCTGACAACTATAATTTGGCCTGAACCCAGTTTTTACTTTTAAAGTTTCTTTTCCACAGTTTCTCTTGGCCTCATCTCAAGTATGCTTGTATAAATCTTACCCAAAACACTTCAGGAAATTCTGTAATTCTCACGTTTAATTTTATTTCCCTTTTTATAGAAGGAATTATGAGTGCTCTACTCCAATCATCTGGACAATTTTCTAATGCTGCTGAGAACTAGGATCCAGAATTGGGTTGACAAATGGTATTATCTTTGATGGACAGCATGGATTTGTTAAAGGGAGGTCATGTTTTAATACTCTACTTACTTATTACAATAAGGTGACAACTTCCTTGGACAGAGGAGAGGGATACACAATAGTATACTTAGATTTTGCAAAGGCTTTTGATAGATTACCACATGATAAGTTGATAGTCAAACTAGAGTGGAAGGGGTTGGATATTAGATTAGTGCATTGGATCGGGGATTAACTGTCTGGTAGATCCCAGAGGGTTGTGTATGAGGGAGAAGTTTCAAGAATGTAGAAGGTCACAAATGGGGTTCAACTAGGCTCAATACTGATATCTCTACTGTTTACCATTTATATCAGTGACACTGTCAGTTGATTTCAGGTGATATTCAGTTATTTGCAGATGGTGTGAAGCTGAAAAGAGTTATTAGTAATGGTGCCAATGAATCGGAGCTATTAGATTATTGCAACTAAATGTAAGGTTTTGATGTCTGAGATTCACCTATGGGAGGCTGCATACGCTGTTGGTGTAACTGTACTAGAGAAATACAGGATGCAAGGGATTCTGGGGTAATGATTGATAGAAACTTGAAGTTTAAGGGTATACTGCAAAGGTGAGAAGGTAATCCCGAGGTTTGCTACAATACTGAGAAGAATGCTAACCAGAAGAGATAGAAGATTGATGATTCCATTGTACAAAGTCCTGATCATATCACATTTAGATTATTGTGCTCAGATCTGGTCACTGAGATTTAAAGAGGATAAATTAATCTTGGAGAGGGTGCAGAGGAAAATAACAAAAATCTCTTCATCTTCTATCCACCAAACCCTCAGAGTTTGGTGGATAGAAGATGAAGAGGTAATTTTACTGCTGTCAGTAAAATTAATGTCAGTAATTAAACTGCTGACAGTTTCAGGGTTGACGCTTCAGAAATCTTTTTGTATGGTAGAACAAGGGGAAGGAGCAAGGACCATCCCTTGATCCTTCCCCTTGTTCTACCAAAGAAAAGATTGTGAAAAGGTGTTGAAGATACCAAGCAGTTTTATAAGCTAGGCTAGGTTTTTTAATCTTTTTTCCCAAGTAAGCAAACAGACAAGTAAGTCAAGTGTTGCACTACATGCAGCTGCAAACTTGACTTACTTGTCTGTTTGCTTACTTGGGAAAAAGGATTAAAAAACCTAGCTTATAAAATTGCTTGTTATCTTTAACATAATATATACCCAAGGTAAAAACCTTTTTACAATTGGAAAAGGTGCAAAAACACTTGACTAAACTTAGACATGATAAGAAAAAAGATCAGAACAAGAACAGGCAGGAAAGTACTGAACTTGGTAATCATAATATTAATAACAAGGTAAGTCAGTTAAAATCTAAGACAAAAGAGGTGATATGGTATGGTGACTCAATCTTAAAATTTGGTCTTGCCAAGGGAGTCACCACTTCTAGTTTCCTGGAGTCAAAAATTAAAAATATGACAAATGTAATTGAAAAGCAAAAAAAGAAAAGTAAAAGAGATGGTAGTTCTGGTGGGTACTAATAATTTAAGTAGTGACAAATATAGTATGAGAAAAGATATGAAAGGCCTGTTGTAAGAAGCGAGAAAGAAATGTGAGAAAGTAAAAATTGTAGGCTTGCTACCCAGATATGACAGTACTGAGCTATGAAGGAGGGCAATGTAAAAGAAATGGATGTGAGTTTTTAGATTTGTGGAGTGTATAATAAGGATGGCCTGTACTTGAATTCATTTTGAATCAGAAGCCTGGAGAAATTACTTCATGGTATGAGACCTTATACAGAGAGTCAAGGAAACTAGATCATCAAGGGAGGAATGGGAAAAATTTGTGTGAAAGTTAAGCTATGGTATGCAAACATGAATAAAGATATGAATGTCTGCAAATGTGGTTATGTATGTGGCATAAAGAGGTTGAAAAATATGCTTTCAGTTCAGATCATTTAAGTATGTATGGAAATGGAAAAGAGAAACTTCTTGAACAAGACCAAATAGATTGCATATCTAATTATAAGAATAGGCTAGGTGGTAATTTATTGTCTATATACAAAAACCATGAGCATAAGAAACAAAGGGGGTTCAGTTCGTTGCTTATGCCTAAGATTGTTGGCATTAGTGAAACCTAGCTATCAGAATCAGATATGGTAACTTGAATCGAGTGTAATGGGTATACTATTTTTAGGAATGACAGAAGATATAGGAGAGGAGGAGGAGTACTATTAATGATATCAGATCACTTAAGTCCAGTTAGGGTAGAAACACAAGAAAACAACAATGGTAACAATGTCCCATGTAGTGGTGAGTTTGAGTCTATCTTGTGTGAAGTGAAAGTTAACAGAATGAAATACAGGGCGTTCGGGATAAATTTGACATATTTATAATTAATTATATTTTTCCGTAAGTTACATGTATTAACACACACTTCTCTTCATTTAAAAGTTTGGACCCTTCTTCATTCATATACAAGATGTCAGAAAGGATGGATAGCTGGAACCCACCTGAATCATGGAAGAGAATAACTTGTATCATGATGATTTGTGCCCGCCATCAAAATAAGGATATTACGACTGCTGCCCAATGCTCCCTGAATACAGTAAAAAAATCAGGCATGAACTAGAGACTTGCAATGGTGACTACGAGGATGTAGCAAGAAGAAAGATCCCTAGCAGACGATCTGATTGCATTCGTACAGCAGAATTCCTCGCAAATCTGCAGGAACAGGTGTTGAAGAACCCTGGCATTGGAATTCGGGCTTTGTTCGTGGAGTTGCTAACTGTAGTCAAGCCCTGGATAACAAGGGTAGCCAATGGTAGGCCGTATGTATGGCAGCAGGATTCGGCCCCTTGCCACACCTCTGGGAAAAGTCAAAAATGGTTGTCTGAAAATTTCTACGACTTCACCAGTCCAAATGTTTGGCCTCCAAACTCCCCAGACCTTAACCCCATGGATTATTTTGTATGGGGCGCAGTTGAAAAAGACACCAATCGCACTTCCAGTAATACAAAAGCCCAGTTAATGGATAAAATTAAAACAGTTTTTGCGGCCCTTCCCAGGGAGACTGTAGCATCAGCTTGTTCGAGGTTCCGAAGCAGAATTGAAGCTGTGATCGATGCTAATGGTGGTTATTTTGAGTAAATCTTGTTGATAGTATTGTAATTAACTCTGCCTGTAATGTTTTTTTGTCAATTCATTAAATTTAATAGATACAAAGAAGATTTTCTTTTTCCTTACGAAACTGTCAAATTTATCCCGAACACCCTGTATATGGTGAGGTGTTGCTAAAGACCTGGTGGCTCTCTTGCAGGGGACAAAGAAATGCATTGCCTATTTAGCCTTATAGGTACCAAATGAATGATCATTATGGGTGACTTTAATTTTCCAAACATTGATTGGGTAGATGTGAAATCTCATCATAAAAAAGAAGAGGAATTTATTGAATTGTTGCGAGATAACTTTTTCAAGCAGCATGTTAAAGAAGGAACTCAGTGTCAGAGAGTGTTGAATTTGCTCATAGCATCAGAAGATTTATCTATCAGAAGATTTATTTATCAGAAGATTTATCTTAAATTTATATATTTAAGAATATGGCTATTTTACCACCAATTGGTGACAGTGATCATGCTGTGCTTTCTTGGGAAGTAATTAATTGTATTGATGCTTTGATTAAAACAGGTTACATGCTGAACTACAAAGCTGGAAATTATGATCAACTTAGGAGAATACTATCTTTGGTCCCATGGTATCAGTTACTGAATGAGAAAAATGTCAGCAGAGGCAGTATCTGAATATATCTTTAGTGTTTGAAGAATAAATAACTCGGGAGTGAAATGGACGTGCAGCCTTATTAAGCAAGAGATCCACAAGAAGAAGATGTGGAAAGAATATCGTGAGAATAAGATTGAGAGGAGTTATGAAATATATAAAGTTTAGGCCAGAAAAGTAACGAATATTGTGCGGAAAGCTAAATCGGAGGATGAAAAGAAATTGGCCATGCAAGCTAAAGGCAATCCAAAAGAATTTTATCATTTTGCCACATACAAAAGAAAGAATGAATGTGAAAGAATAACTTTATTGAATGCAGATGATACTCTAGTGTCAGAAGTTAATGAGATTGTTCAGTTAATGAGTGCTCACTTCGCTAAGATATATCAACCAGGTGTATGTAACATAGTGCACCGTGCTTCTGCTACATTGGATGAAGAGTTAGAGGTTCATGAAAATGAGGTTGAAGAGCTGTTGCATAACCTGGATAAGAATTTGTCTACAGGGACAGATGCAATATCAGCCTGTTTGCATAAGGAATGATCAGCAGATGGCTAGGCCTTTCACATTTTTGTATAACTTGAGTCTCAGCTCAGGAATGATACCACTGTAATGGAAGGAATATATGATACTTCATTATACATGGGTGGTGCAAAAACTGATGTGATTAACTACTGAGCTAACAGTATCTCTGGTGTGGTAGTGAAGATTTTAAAGAAGTTGGTAAGAACTTGCATACAGAAATTATTATTATTATTACCTCACACCTCCAGGGAATCCAAAGACTCATCAAGAGAGGGCACTACTCTACAACTCTGTCTCCACCAACCACAAAGAACCGCAACAATGCCAACACCATCTACTGCTTACCTCAACAACTATTAGTATTTTCACAGATAACCACAAACATCCATGCCCACAGCAGGATTCGAACCTGCAGCCTTTTGGCTGGAATACGGATACGCTAACCACTCGGCCCACCAGGCTGGAAATGGGTAGACAAACAAGCTATACTCTTCAAGGAGCAGCATGGGTTTACTAAAGGAAAGTTATGTTTTAGCAATTTGCTTATATATTATAATTTGCTCATAATTATAATAATTATAATTTGCTCATAATTATAATAATTATAATTTGCTCATAATTATAATAATTATAATTTGCACATATTATATTTTATATGTTATGGCCGAGTTGGATAAAGGGAATGGATAATACACTATGATAATGTTGGATTTTTCTAAGGCATTTGATAATATTATTATTATTATTATTATTATTCAGGCCTCCAAGGAGTCAAAAGACTCATCGAGGGAGGTCCTTCCTAAGACATAAAGTCTGTCAAGACTCATTGATGGGAGGTCCCCCCCCTGAGAAACACAAAGTCTATCATACCACTCTTTAAACTCACTAACCGTTCTCGCTCCCACCACTCCATCAGGCAATGCATTCCACGGCTCAACCACCCTCCACACAAAGAAACCACTCCTTACCCTCTTGCTCACAGTTTCCTTTCGTAACTTCCAGGGATGGCCTCTTGTCATCACTCCTTCCCGCTGATCAACCAAGCGAAAGAAATACCCAGTGTCAACCCTGTAACCACCTCTCAACAGTTTAAAAGTCTCAATCATATCACCTCTCCTTCTTCTATCCACCAAACTCTGCAGTCCACATTCTCTCAGCCAATCTTCATAACTATCCTTGTACAGTCCTGAAACCATCTTTGTCATCTGTCTTTGTATCCTTTCCACAGTTAATTTATCCCCTTCAAATCCTGGGGACCAAATCTGAGAACAATAGTCCAAGTGTGGTCTGATCAGAGACTTATACAACAGAATGATAACCCTCTAATCTCTGCAGGTCAGTGTCCTTCTCATAATAGCAGCAATCCTCTGTGTTACTTTCACCACCTTTGCAATATGTCCCCTAAACTTCAGGTTTGTATCAATCATCAACCCCAGAGGCAGTATCTGAATATATCTTTAGTGTTTGAAGAATAAATAACTCGGGAGTGAAATGGACGTGCAGCCTTATTAAGTAAGAGATCCACAAGAAGAAGATGTGGAAAGAATATTGTGAGAATAAGATTGAGAGGAGTTATGAAATATATAAAACTCTTGTCTCCCCTACTTCCTCCAGTATAACTCCTCCCATAGAATATGCAGCATCCCATCGATGTTTCCCAAACCTCAAGACCTTACATTTTGCTGCATTAAACTGAGACCCCCATTCATTTGCCCATCTATCTAGCTTATTTAAATCCTCTTGCAGGGCTACCACATCTGCACTATTACTAATAATCCTTCCCAGCTTTGCATCATCTGCAAACAACTGAATATCCCCCTGCAATCCACTGGCTATGTCATTGATATAAAGGTTAAACAGTATGGGTCCTAGTACTGAGCCCTGTGGGACCCCACTTGTAACCCTCTGCCTCCTGGAAACTGCTCCACCATACACAACTCTCTGATACCTATCAGACAGCCAATCCTGAATCCAGTTGACCAATCTGACATCCAGACCCATGTGCTGCAACTTAAATATCAGCTTATCATTTGGCACCCTGTCAAATGCCTTTGCCAAGTCTAAGAAAATTGCAGTATATGCCTTTCCCTCATCTAATGTTCTTGTAACTTTATTATAAAAGGCTAGCATATTGCTAAAACAAGAGCGTCCTTTCACAAATCCATGTTGATTCTCACAGATAACATTACCCTCATCTGCCCAATGCTGTATACGGTCCCTCACTACTTTCTCCAAGATCTTAACAACTACTGATGACACACAGACTGGCCTATAATTAGACACTTCCAGTCTGTTACCACCCTTATGCAATGGCACTAATCTTACCTTCCTTCCATTTCCTGGGCACCTTTGCCAAAGCCAGACTTTCATTGAAAAGCCACGTTAAAGGCACTGTCAATTGCCTAGCACATTCTCTCAAAACTCGTGGTGAAATACCATCCAGTCCCACAGCTTTACTGACATCCAGAGTACTCAGTATCTGAAACACACTCTCCTCCTGTACCTCCAGACCTCGAACCAGTCCTATCCCTCTAGCTTTTGTTATACAAAGATTTGTGATATTTGACCCTGCAGAGGTCCCAGCAGATGTGACAGATACCACACAAAAACCTGTTGCATAAACTGGAGAATATGGGATTGGAATATAAACTCTTGACTTGGATCAGGGGATTGTTGACAGACAGATATCAAAAAGTGATATACAGTGGGTGAATCTGCTAGATTTAAGGTGACCAGTGGTGTACCTCAGGGTTCAGTCCTGGCCTTATTGTTTAATCTGTACATTAATGACATCAGGCAGGGTCTAACATCAGAAGTGCAATTGTTTGCCAATGATGCAAAGACAGGCAGGGCAATCAGGGATGCTGCTGAATATCAGCAGCATCCCTGAATATCATACAAAATGATTTGAATAGGGTGGAAATTTGGGCATGCGAAAATGGCTATCAGTTTAATGTTAGTGTAAAGTTATTATGCACTTTGGCATGTTTAGATTTCCAGCAGCATATTATATTATTAGCAGAGTTATGCTACAAGAAACTGAGGAGGCAAGGGATCTTGGCATATTGGTGGATAGGAAGTTGAAGTTCACACTGCAAAAGTTGCAAATACAACTCAGAGGATAATTGTGATGGTGAAGTGAACCTTGACATGTAAGGATAAGGAAGTCATTTTGCCTCTTTATAAGACTTGATAAGACCACACCTGGATTATTGTGCACAGATTTGATCTCCTGGGTTCCAAGGGGATAAGAAGCTGTGTAAAGGGTGCAAAGAAGAGTTACAAAGATTATATTTAGATTATGGGATTTAGATTATGAGGACAGATTGCGAGTATGTGGATTGCAGACTCTAGTTATCAGGAGAAAGAGAGGTGATATGATAGAGATCTATAAACTTTTGAATGGGTGTTATAGCATATCATCTGGTGAAATTTTTCATTATATGAAAGGTGGGGAGAGAACATGGGGGCATCCATGGAAGTTAAGTTTGTTCACGGTCAAGAAAGGGGTAAGAGCTAGGTTTTTCTCCCAGAGAGCAGTGAATGAGTGAGCGGAATAGTTTGTCTTTAGGGATAGTGAGTGCATCTAGTGTGAATGAATTTAAGGGAAAGTATGATAGCTGGTTTGGGTGATTTATAGCCTCCCTCAATGAAACCTTAACTCCTTGGAGGTCTCAGATAATAATAATAATAATAATAAGAAGAAGAAGAATAAAATCTTTCATAATTGATGTCTTAAATACCGACTTTCATCATAAACAGGAATAGGTGTTCGTAGTTATTCTTCTTTAGTTTTATGATATTAAGCAATGTCAACATCAAATATAATTAAGATATTTATTAACCATCTGTTATTGTGCTGGATTTTAAATCAGCTTATTCAGCACAAAGTACTTATTATTATTATTATTATTATTATTATTATTAAACAAGACCTCATGGAGTCAAAGACTCATCTAGGAGGTCCTTTTATCTCACACACATCTCATCATACCGGGTCTTAAACACATTCAGACTCCTTGCAGACACCACACTCTCAGGCAAGGCATTCCAATCATTCACAACTCTGCACGAAAAAAACCTGCCTCTCACTCCTCTACTCACACCCTCTTTATACAGTTTCCAGGCATGACCTCTGGTTCTCCCCTGATCTCCCACTATTCTCTGTAGAACTTCTCCACCATTGATCCTATAACAACCCCTTACCAACTTGTAGGTCTCTATCATATCTCCCCTCTTCCTTCTCTCCACTAGACTCTGCAAATTACATCTTTTCAATCTTTCCTCATACTCGACATTCCAGAGGTCAGAAACTACCTTAGTCAGTCGCCTTTGGACCCTTTCCAACATCTCTTCATCCTTCTGAAAACCAGGTGACCAAATCTGGGCACAATAGTCCATGTGTGGCCTAATCAAAGCCTTATACAATGGAACAAGAATCTCCCTACTTCTACACGTCAGTGTCCTCCTCATCATTCCCAGAAGTCTTTGTGTTGTCTTCACAATTTTGGCGATGTGTCCCCTAAATTTTAGATCCTTATCCACTATCACTCCCAGATCTCTTATTTCCTCTACTTCCAACAATATATTCTCACCAAGCATAAATTCTGCATCCCATCTTTGTTTTCCAAATTTTAAAACCTTACATTTTGCAACATTGAACTCACATCCCCATTTGCTTGCCCAATCACTCAATTTATTCAAGTCTTCTTGCAAGGCCACAACATCTTCACTACTCTTTATGGTTCGTCCCAACTTTGCATCATCTGCAAACAACTGAATATCTCCATCCAAATCTTTGCCAATATCATTAATATACAAGTTAAATAGTAATGGCCCTAAAACAGATCCCTGAGGCACTCCACTAGTGACTTTCCTTTTCCTGGATATTGCACCCCCATACACAACTTGTTGATACCTATCAGATAGCCAGTCTCCAATCCAATGCACTAATCTAATATCCAACCCCATCTGCTCTAGTTTGACTGTCAACTTATCATGAGGTACTCTATCAAAAGCTTTTGCAAAATCCAAATATATTACTGTGTATCCTTCTCCTCTGTCCAAGGAAGCAGTCACTTTATTGTAATAAGTAAGTAGATTACTAAAACACGACCTCCCTTTAGCAAATCCATGCTGTCCATCAAAGATTATACTATTGTTGTCAACCCAACTCTGGATCCTAGTTCTCACAAGCTTCTCCAACAACTTAACCACAACACCTGACACACAGATAGGCCTATAGTTTGATGCTTGAGTTTGATCACCTCCTTTATGAAGTGGCACAATCTTGCCCTCCTTCCACTCTTTAGGGACTTGACCAAGTGCAAGACTCGTATTAAAAAAATATGTCAAGGCAGGTGTCAACTCTCCGGCACATTCCTTCAGAATACGCGGTGATATATTATCAAGTCCCACAGCCTTATTTACATCTAGTTTACTCAACTCCCCAAACACCTCTTCCTCACTTACAGTCAGTCTCTCCTCCCCATCATCAACTGCTCTTAATCTCTCCATGAAGTCACATTCACAAGATTGAAAGATCTTTATGAACTGCTCATTAAGTATCTCCACCACACATTCTGCAACAGCTGTCTTTATACCATTTCCTCCAATCAATGTCATCCTTCCATAATCATTCTTTCTTTTGCTGGCTACATATCGAAAGAACTCCCTAGGATTCTTTTTAGCTTCATTAGCTAACTGCTGTTCATACCTCTCTTTAGCTACTCTCACCAACCAAGTCACTCTCCTTGCCTGGTCTTTGTAGAACTCATGAAATTGGTTACTTCCACTTCTCTTATGCTGCCTCCACAATGCCCTTTTTCTCTGTATTGCATGCTTAATCTCTTTATTCATCCATCTCACACCTAACTTATTTAACCTTCTCACCCGTGGTATACATTTAGACATTGCATCCACTAAATATTTTTTGAAAATCCCCCAAGCTGCATTGATCTCTTTTCCAGCTAACTCCTCATTCCATGCTACACCTGCAAGCTGTCTCCTGAGCTCTTCATAATCACCCCCCTTGTAGTTCCACATATACCCTTTTTTCACAGGGGTCCTTGCACTGCTGGCAACCACCCAAGTAATCACCTCATGGTCACTTTCACCAGTTGGTGGATGAAATGAACTTGTCTCAATAAATTGGCAGACAATTGGAAACACTTCACATGGTAATGGATAAGGGAACTGAAGTCTAATTTAGTATGCTGTGAAGTTGGATAAAGAAATGGAATTATTTTTATAATCATTGGGTTGGCGTTGGTTGCAAAATGATCGTTTTCCAAATTGCAGGTAAATTAATGCAGCCTTACATGTCGAGATTAGGTTCATTGCTGTTGAAGACTAAAAATAGTCTTTCCAGTTTGTAATTAATTTATTCAACACATTAGTTTTCTTCCATCAAATCCATTAACTTGACATGCTATATATAGACATCACTACCGTTTGGAGAGACTATTTTAAGAGTCATCAGAGAAACATTCTCTTAACAAGTATGGCTGCATTAATTTATTTAAATGCAGAAGAGAGTCATTTTAAGATCAGCTGCAACCCCAAAACCCTAAGAACTATTTATCCAGTGTTGAAGTTAGGATTTTATTCCTCTTGTCTATTATGATTTGAATTGTTTTCAATGCTAGTTGACTTTGCCTCTTTATCATCAAATTATTTCTACTCAGAACATAATAATTTAAATTCCAGAGAAATATCAGTTAGTTAATAAATGTATATATTTATTTATATATTTATATGTATATATAAATATGTATATATTTATTTTTCATGTATTATGGATAATCTCATTTTCCATAATTGATGTATTATGGAAAATGAGATTAATGGAAGGGTGCAAAATAATGAAAGATAGTAGGGGAAAAAAGATGACAAATGAATCAAGAGTGTGCTAAATGGAGGTCACATTATAAATGTGGTAGATGAGAGGATATATAAGATCTGTTTTCCAGGGTGATTAATGCTATGAATATAAGAAGTAAACGAGCCATAGATTTAGGGGTGGTTGCAGACACAAACGATTTAGTTGGACAGTGAGAGAATGTGAGGATATATATCAGGAGATTATTGATGAGAGTGAACATCAACAGTGTGATAGGAAGGATAATCAGCATGTTGCTCAGGTATGACCACAGCTTGCTAGGAGACAGCAAGCAAAAAATCATGACTGATATGGCCCCTGAAGTTGAAGTTCAGGGGCCATGTGGTAAAGATTGCAAATACAACTCAAAAGATAATTGCAATGCTCAAACGAACGTTCACATGTAAAGATAAGGATGCTATTTTGCCTCTTTACAAGGCCTCAATAAGACCTCACTTGGACTATTGTGCATAGGTCTGGTCTCCTGGTTTCCAATGTGATTCTGATATATTGGAGAGAGTACAAAGGCGAGTGTTAAAAATGATATCAGGATTGTGGAATACTGATTATGAAGACAAGTTGAGAATTTGTAGATCGCAGACACTAGCCAACAGGAGAAAGAGGGGTGATATGATTGAGACTTACAAACTGCTGAAAGGGTCATACAGGATTTCAATTGATGGGATTTTTCAATTTATGGAGGGTGGGGAAAGGATGAGAGGGTATCCTTGGAAGCTGAGAATGAAGGCTGCCAAGAAGGGTGTAAGGGCTAGATTTTTCTCTCAGAGGGTGGTGCATGATTGGAATGGATTGCCATTGGATGTTGTGAGTGCAAGCAGCGTGAATGAATTCAAGAATAAGTATGATAGCTGGTGTGTATAGTATGTGACCTCCCTCGACGAGTCTCTGATTCCCTGGAAGTCTCTCTTAATAATAATATTATGTTAGTAGAGCTGTTGAGGAGAAAGAGATACAGTTTATTGATGTGGGGTGCATTCGACAGACAGATGAAATTGTATAAAAGGGTTGGATTGCATTTAAATGGATTTGATGTGAGTTAACTGGGATGTTAATCATCAGGAATACAAGATTATTATTATTATTACGGGTATCTCCATGGAGTCAGTAGACTCATCGCGGGAGACCCAAACTAGCAAAACAATATCTGTCATATCTCTTCTTGAATTCATTTACAGACGAAGAGCTCACAACTAAGTCAGGCAATGAATTCCACTCATTCACCACCCTCCAGGCAAAAAACCTTGTTCTGACACCTTTGTTAACCACACTCTTCTTTAATTTCCAGAGATGACCTCTTGTTCTTCCATCACTTTCACACAGCTGAAACATTTCCCCTGCATCAATCCTATAAAAACCTTTTAGTAATTTGAATGTTTCTATCATATCCCCTCTTCTTCGCCTATCAACCAATCTCTGCAATCCACAAGCTCTCAATCTATCAATGTAGGGAGCATTTTTTATATCACTCACCAACTTGGTCACTCTTCTCTGAACCCTCTCCACAGCCTCCTCATCTCCAAGGAATCCAGGTGACCAGACCTGAGCACAGTAATCCAAATGTGGAAGTATCAATGCTTTATAAAGGGGAATAATAACCTCTTTATCTCTGGATGTCAGTGTGTTCCTCAACAACCAAGTAATCCTATGTGCAATCTTGGACACCTTAGCAATGTGTCCTCTGAACTTCATCTCCCTATCTACCAATACCCCTAAGTCCCTAGCCTCATCAATCTCTTGGAGTACCTTTCCATCGATGTAGTACACAGCTGGTAATCTTTTAATCCCAAAATGCATGACTTTACACTTTTCCACATTGAACTGACATCCATTTTCTTTTGCCCATTTTACCAGCTTATTTAAATCCTCCTGCAAACTTTCAACATCAGCTTGATTTTTTATTGCACTACACAACTTTGCATCATCAGCAAACAACTGAATATCTCCCTTTAAGCCGTTTCCTATATCATTTATATACAAATTAAACAACATTGGCCCAAGCACAGAGCCCTGAGGCACACCACTGGTCACCTGCCTCATTCTGGACTCGGCTCCTCCATACACCACCTTATGGTATCTCTCCCTGAGCCATTCTCCTATCCATATCACCAATTTAATATCCATTCCCATCTGCTCCAATTTGCGTAACAGTGTTCTATGGGGTATCCTGTCAAAAGCCTTAGCAAAATCCAGAATGGACAGGGAAACAGGGGTAGTTGGGATGACACTATCTACCTTGACACAGTGTGAGAAGAGTGGATACTGAAGCAGTAGTGAATGCATGTATGAGGGATGATTAGTAGGAATGAGATGGTCTGGAATTCAAGGGAGTGATTGAGTCTGGTGAGATGTATGGAGTAAGGGGATATAAAAGTCAACAGGCAGAGTTGGCAGCATGGAGAAGTTGCAGTTGAGATGTAACATGGGTAGAACTGATTATGTACCCAAAAATGAATTGCTATGCTTATTTATAAATACTGGGAATATCAGAAATAAAGAGAGATGAAATTGTTGCAATGATTGAGTTTATTTATCTGAAAATTTTTGAAATAAGGGAAACCTTGTTGGATGAGATATCCTGACAGAAATATAAGGGTATGATGTTTTTCATGAGGATGGGAAGGGGGTGGAAGTGCTGTTGTTTGTAGAGAGGAGTTATGTCCATTAAATTTGGAAATGGAAGGTGAGTGTATATGTGGGGGGAAGGGAGAGAACAGTCGCAGTAATTTTTTCATAGTAGGGTATGAAGTAGACTAAGATATAATGAAATATTTAGTTAAATTAGGGTTTCTTTCCAAGAATTTCATGGAAAAATTTGTCACTTAAAAATTTCCAATTACCAGGAATAATAGAAATATTTTCTGAGAGATTCAAGATTTTTTTAAAATAATCTTGTTCACCTGAGTTCACCTTAATCCCATTTTCTTCATGCTTATCTATTCATATGCAATGATGTGAAATCAAATTTGTAGTTACCCTTAACAATGAGTAAAACATATGAGGAATTAATATTATTATTAACATCTGACATCCATGGAGTCAGAGACTAGTCATGGAAGGTATACACTATTTCACACTATGCTCTCATCGAACCGTGCCTTAAACTGATTCAATATATTTACATTCACAACACGCACAGGCAATGCATTCCACTCACCAACCACTCTTGATGCAAAGAACCTGCTCTACACTCCTCTGTCTACATCATCCTTATATATTTCCAGTGATAGTCTCTTGTTCTCCCCCCCCTTTCTGTGTAAACCTTTTCCGTGTCACCCTCATGACAATCCCTGACTAGCTTATATGTTTCATTCATATCCCCCTCTTCCTCCTATTCACGAGTGTTTGCAATTTACATTCTCTCAATCTGTCTTCATACTCCACATTCCAAGGACTACTGATCACCTTTGTGAATCTTCCTGACCCTTTCCAACATATCCTCATCACTATGAAAACCCAGTGACAAATCTGTACACAATAATCCATATAATACCTGATCTAAGCCCTATACAATGGCATCATAACTTCTTTATTTCTACATGTCAGGGTCCTCATTGCCATTATCCGATGTGACATCCTCACAACTTGTGCATTGTGGCAGCTGAATTTCAGGTCCCTGTCCACCACCACTCCCAGATCTCTTATCTCCTCTACTTCCTTTAAAGTTTCCCCACTAAGGTATACTTTGCATCTCATCGTTGCTTACAAAATCTCAAAACCTTACACTTTGCAACATTCATGCAATCTATTCAAGTTCTCCTGTAAGACCATAACATCTGCTTGACTCTACATTGCTCTCCATAATTTTGCATCATCTGCAAACAACTGCATATCACTAGTTAAACCTATCTCAATATCATTAACATACAAATTGAACAACAATTGTCCCAAAACTGACCCCTGCAGTAAACCATTAGTGACCTTCCTTTTTTGGGATACTGTGGCCCCATATACAACTTTCTGATACCTATCTGACAGCCAATCAATGATACAACTCGGAAGCCTGTTATCCAATCCCATCTGTTTCAATTTATTTAACATTTCGGCTTTATTAAATTTATTAAATTTATTAATTTTATTAAATTTTATTAAATTTATTAACTTTCGGCTTATTAAATTATTTAACAGCTTGTTGTGTGGCAATCTATCAAAAGCTTTTACAAAATCCAAGTACACCATTGTATATGCATCACCCTTGTCCAAGATATTTGTCACTTTGGTATAGTACATAAGTAAGTTTAGTAAATTAGTTAAATAAGTTAGTTTATTCTGCAGCAGTTACCATTCTACCACTTTCATCCATTATCATCATCTTACCATGATCATTCTTTCTTCTACTTGCCACATAACAAAATAACTTTCTAAGGTTTTTCTCTGCCTGATTTGCCAATTTCTGCTCATACTCTACTTTTGTTTTCCTTATCAGCTGAGTCCCTCCCCTGGCTTGTTCTTTATACTCTTCACGTAACTGATTATTACCATTATTCATCTTTTACTTCCTCCAAAGTACTTTCTTTTTCCAGATTTCATGCTTAAGCTCCACATTCATCCATTTTGCACCTATCTTATTCAACTTTTTGGCCTTCAGAATACATTCACACATTGATGCTGTTATGTACTTCTTTGTCTATTCCCAAACAGCATTTATTTCCTTACCGCTCAACTCCACATTCCATGCTGTCTCCTAACCTTATCATAATCACCAGTTTTATAATTCAACATATACTCTTTCCTCACAGAAGTGTGCATGTGGCTAGCCACAACCTAGGTGTACACTTCATGATCACTCTTGCCATTTGGAGGACCATGTGAAATGCCAGTCACAATTACTTCCTCTGATGAAATGATCAGATCTAAAACTCTTGAATTTCATGTGCCCTTCTTTACGTGCTGTTCAACTTTTTGGCCTTCAGAATACATTCACACATTGATGCTGTTATGTACTTCTTTGTCCATTCCCAAACAGCATTTATTTCCTTACCGCTCAACTCCACATTCCATGCTGTCTCCTAACCTTATCATAATCACCAGTTTTATAATTCAACATATACTCTTTCCTCACAGAAGTGTGCATGTGGCTAGCCACAACCTAGGTGTACACTTCATGATCACTCTCGCCATTTGGAGGACCATGTGAAATGCCAGTCACAATTACTTCCTCTGATGAAATGATCAGATCTAAAACTCTTGAATTTCATGTGCCCTTCTTTACGTGCTGTTTGAGAGAGAGAGAGAGAGAGTCTCTCAAGAAGTCGAGAAATTTATTTTCCTTATTCCCAAATGCTATCTCTTTATTCCAATTTATACCACCATAATTAAAATCACCCATAATAATTACCCTTCCTTTGTTCACTAATCCAACTGATCCAAGTTGTTTATTTATTTCTTCATCACACCCTCTATATTCCCTGGCATATAGCAACATCCAACTAAATATGTCTTCCTGTCAACTTCCACATTACACCACACTGCTTCATAACCATTGCCACTATTTTCAGCTTTCATGTCTACCTTATGTGACACAATTCTCCTGTTATCATCAGCAGCACTACCCCTCCCTTCTTTCTGTCTTGTCCTTTCTATCCTCGTGAAAAATACAATACTGTATCTTTCCATTTCTATTCCCATTAGAATATCATCGCCGGCAAAGGTTAGTCGATTGGTAGAGCCTCTGCTACTAATGGCTCAGTTAAGTAAGTTTGAGCACAGTTATAGTTGGAAGGAGGCCAATTGTTCGATGCTGTTGGCACACTCTCCCTCGATGAGTCTTTGGACTCGCTGGAGGTGTCAAATAATAATAATAATAATAATAATAATAATAATAATCTTCATTCAACCATGTTTCACTTATTCCAATGATTTTGGGGCGAATAAACTCAGACAGTGAATCTGTTTCATCTTCCTTATTTCCGATACTTCTGGCATTTGTAAACAAAGACAGTAATTCATTTTTAGGTCTATAACCAGTCCTATCCATGTCCCTTGTTGGTTGTGATTTCCCCACCATTCTTGCCTCTGCCCAATCACCTTTATCACCAGTCTTAACTTCCCCACCTACATCTCAATATACTCCATCTTCATACACACACACACATTCACTGCCACTTTCAACATCCACTCTCCCAATGCCATGTCTTCCTGTTTCCCCCACTGGACTACCCATTTTTCCCTGTTTCTCTTCCATTCCTGTTCTCTCTTCATCTCTCATACTACTACTACTTCCACTGCCAAGCACTTCTGTCCCTTCTCTACCACTCTCCTGATGTTTTATTTCATTTCTTGTTTCTGATCTCTTGCAGACATCACACAATGTATTTCTATGTAGCGACACTTTCTCCAGTGCACTCACTCCAAAGCTATTCAAATGCAACCCATCACACCTGTATAATTCCATTCTTCCCTCAAACACATGCCATACATCCACAAACTGTACTTTCTTCTCCTAATGCAGTTCTACTAGCATACTATTCATGATTTTGGCACTCCATCACAAGTCATCATTTTCACATTGGCAACCTTTCCCACTACACTGTTATCTTTCACTCTTCTCGATAACCTCCTGATATTTGCTCTCACATGCTCCTTATGTCCACTTAGATCATTTGAACCCACAATCACTACTAACTCTCTTGCTCATTTCCTCCTCATGTCGAATGCCTGAATTATTCTACTCATTCTCCCTCCTGGAAAGCAGACCTTATGGATTATCTCATTAACTAATCATCTCACTATGGAATCTCCATACACTGCTATCCTGGAATCACTTGTTACCTGTTTTACTCTTATTTCTTTTGTTCTATTCTTTTGCACACTTTCATTAGTTTCCACTAAACACCTAATATCACTCCACATATTCCTCATTTAATTTTTAATTTTCATTTTCAATAACTGTTTCATCAAATCTTGCATTCCGACAATTTCGCCTTTCTCCTTCCTACCACTTGTTCTGTCACACCTTACTTCTGTTTCCTCATTCATAATTTCGTTTGTTCCATTATCACTAACTTTCATTTCTACATTCTTGCATTCTTTCACTCCCTCAGTTTTACTAGCTTTCATTTAATTTCTGTTTCTTTTATTTATGGCATCTTTTATCTTTTCAGTCTGTTTTGCATTCATTTCCTCATGGTCTAACAATATATCGCACTTCCTACAAATCCATACTTTCTCTCGTCTCCCATTCTTTTTTTTTTCTCTCTCTCTCCACAAACACATCTCTTACACTCTGCCATACATACAAATTACACTCATGAATGTTGGCAGTGTTTTAAAAGCGTTGACAAAAATCAGACTGTTCATTGTCAAATGCATTTCAAAACATTGCAATGCAAGCATCAACAAGTGAACTTCATCATTATCTTGAACATATTCATGACATGAAAAAAAAAGAAAAACAGTTTAGAAGATGCACAAATGTTGTCCATTTCAAAACAAGCACAATATTTCAATTTGTCAAATAGCACATGGTAGAAGTAGATGAGTTGGTTGACTTGCAGGGGTAAATGGAATTTCTATTAATACTATTGTAAAGAGTATTAATAGAAATTTGAGAAACTCTGTCAAAAGTTTCTCAAAAAGCAGCTTTCAGTTTCCAAAAAATCCATGATCTGTTATGGCATTAATATGTCATTATTATGAAAAGAAAAGAAATAGCAATCTACACTGAAAATATTTTAGCTTTAAATGTAAAAAGAAAAAAAAAAGAGCATTTTTTAGAAGAATAGACCAGTAATCGAAACTGGTGGTACATGAACCTTCACATATATTACAAGGAACAGTCATTAAATCTTGGTTTAATAAATATTCATAGTACTTGTTCTGCAGAAAAGGGCTGTCTTTTAGTTAAAGGAAGTTAGTATCCTTCAAGATTTCTTTTGAAACAACAGTCCATAACTGAATGCTATGGTTGTGTTGCGACCATGCATTTCATCTTGCCGTGATAAAAGTATTTTAGTTCAAAACATTGGAAGATAGTAGCAGCAATAATAGTAACAAAATCAAAACAAAACAAAGTTGAATCTGAATACACTGATGAAAATAACTAATTAGATTCTGATAATATGAAATATGTTTTACAGGATGATGTTTCTGTTTTAATATCTAGTATAAAAAATTGTTGAATTGTTTAAATTATTAGTGCATAATTAGGGGATATTAGTGGAATTGTTAGTGGATAGGGAGTTAAAGTTTAGGGCGACACATAGCAAAAGTGGCTAAAATAACTCATCAGATATTTTACTTAGTTACTGAAGAATACTTTGACAAGTAGAGACAAGCAGGTTATTGTTCCTATTTATCGAGCCTTGATAAGACCCCATCTTGACTACTTTGCACAAATCTGGGCTCCAGGGTTTCTTGGTGATGAGGAAGAGGTGGAGGATCCAGAGGCAGGTGACCAAGATGGTAGCAGGTCTATGGAGTGAACCTTACGAGAACAAGTTGAAGAATTGTGGGTTACAGAAACTGGTTGATAGGCAAGTAGAGACAAGCAGGTTATTGTTCCTCTTTATCGAGCCTTGATAAGACCCCATCTTGACTACTTTGCACAAATCTGGGCTCCAGGGTTTCTTGGTGATGAGGAAGAGGTGGAGGATCCAGAGGCAGGTGACCAAGATGGTAGCAGGTCTATGGAGTGAACCTTATGAGAACAAGTTGAAGAATTGTGGGTTACAGAAACTGGTTGATAGGCAGAAAAGGCTTGATATGATTGAGACACAAATTACTGAGGAGTTTTACAATATTAAATCAGAGGAAATTTTTCACAGCAGGTACAGTGTTGGCGGTAGAACTAGGTTTTTTGCTTGGAGAGTAGTGAATGAGTGGAATAGGTTGCCAGAGTCTGTTGTGGATGCCATGACTGTGAATGAGTTCATAGCAAAGTATGATAGATACTGTGTGGATGTTGAATAGTTCTTGACATGATGTTTAGGGCCTCCCTCGATGAGTCTAAGGTCTCCTTGGAGTTGTCCATAAAAATAATAATAAATACTCTCCAACAAGAAATTCCATTTTGAAAATGAACAATAAAGAGTGAATAAATAAAAAAAATAGAGTTATAAGTCATTTTAGATGACTGAACATGTTGGAATCGTTATTCATACTTTCCATTATGAATGACAGATTTTTAAAGATTTTAAAACCAGTAATAAGTAATTTGCAAGAATTAAAGATCTTATTTATGGAAGGACAAGTATTCAGAAATGGCTGAAAATATGTTTCATTTTTTTAAAACCCAGGAGAACTGTAGTGGACATCATGATGCAAATTGAAAATTAAGTATTAATTGGGCATGCAATTGAGCATGTGTCTAACCATCTCTAGACACATTTCTGCACTCACACTCATTTGCACTATGTAAATGAGTGAGAATGCAGAAATGATTATGAATGACTGGTGCAGTTTCACAGGTTTCGAATCTGAATGGGTTGGTAATTGAGAGAACAACGGCATACTGCACCCTTCAATTGGAAAAAGCCTAAGTTCGCTTCTCATCATTATGGGGGGAATCTTTATAAGGGCTTTTTCATTTGAAGGTTAGCTGATCTCATATGAAGGTAGCAGGGTTTCATAATGGAAATTTGGGTTTTTCATCCAGTGTAAAGGAAAATTGGCCTTTAGAATACACACAATTTACAAACAAGAAAAAAAAACTGTTGGTGGTGATGGGTGGTAGATGGTGGTTGATGGTAGTTGTGTGTAATAGGAGAATTAAGTAGTAGGGGAGATGGTTAGATGTATGTATCAGAGTGGAGTAGAGTGCCATCCCAGAATGAGTTCTTGGACTCCTTGGAGGTGTCACATAATAATAATAACATTATGCAAGAGTAACTGTGGACCCAAGGGGGATATTGAAATGTATGTACATGAATGCCAGAAGTAACAGAATAGAGGAGAGGAGTTTTTGGCACTCTTTGACAGAAAATGATATAGTTTCAGGGATAGAATATAAGGAATATTGTATTTTCAGAAAGGATATAGAGAGAATAGGACAGGAGGAGACATATCACTGATGATAGCTGAAGAACTTCAACCAAAAATAAAAAAAAATAGAAGTTAAGGAGGATTTAGATCTGAGGGAGATGGTTCATTTGAGGGTATCTAGTGTGAAGAGAACAAAATATATTGTTTATTGCTGCTATACATCTGGGGTCCAGAGGAAAATATGGATGCCCTGCATCAGCAGATTAACAGAATGAGTCAATGGCCAAGCAATTATCATGGGGACTTCAACTATGGGATATAGATTGGAAGGTGGAAAGTGTTGGATTCTGAATGAGGAGAATTGGAAATTATTAATACTTCATTTAGAGTCCAACATAATCAGCTAAATTTGGTCATCAGACTAATAATCTCTTATTAATAATATGCTATTCATATGATTTCTTTCAAGTTATGTTTATTAATATTTATTTGTTCAATTATTATTTTGATAAGAAGTACAGTTGTAAAAACTATGTGTTAAATGTCACTTATTATTATGAAATTAATATTATTAAAACAGAGATAAAAACTATAAAATATGCAATCTTATTATGCTATTAGTAAAATGTAATGTATTCAAGTAATTCTTCAAAATAAGATTTGATTGGTTGTTGTAAGAAATTATGTTATTTTTAGCCAGCGCGTGCTTTAGCGTGAGTTACTGTACAATATGCTAGAAGCCAGTTCGATATCAACAAAACCATGGAAAAACTTTTATTGGGATTATATTGATCAAGTGCATATAAAAAACAACTAAGTTATACCAACTAGTTTCACCAACTAAGTCTGTTGGCATCTTCAGGGTACATAACTGATGTATGGCACTAAAAAGTAAAAAATGTTACAAACTATAATCAACCGATTCCAATTATATTAAAAATGCTTTTTTAAGTTTAAAAAAGTTTCTATTTTTAAAAGAACAATTCCATTCAAGACGAGTGAAACATATTTATTTTAAAACATCTTTGGCACTTCTACGTGAACGGATACAGCATACCAGATTTCTTTTAAGCCAAATAGATTTAGACTGTTATCAGATTTATGACGATATTTCTAGTACTTTAGATCAAGACATATGGTCGCATTTGGACAGAATGGTCACTACTAGCTATGATTAAGCCTTTACAACAAGCAAACGAAACCAAATAAAAAAATTTAATGATCTTTATACAAAACGTTTTAAGTCAAAACCTTCTCTACCAGACAGCAAAGTTATTTTTAATTTATCGGATCATGTATTAACAAAATCAGAGATCAATATACTTAAAAAAGGGTTCAATTTTGTGATAACACCTCATAATGTCCTTAAAGTGGATATCATTTGTAATATAGAAAAGGCAGTCTCGTCGTTACCAGAACCCATAGCTAATGATATTAGATTAAAAAGTAGTATCATCCTCTCATCTTCCAGAACTCCTAACAAAAACATCACTACTCTGGAAAAAAGAACATTGTATAGTTTGAAGAAAAAGAAAGACATTATCATATTGAAGGCAGATAAGGGAAATTCAACAGTGATTTTAAACACCAGTGATTACGAAGATAAGATTAACAGCTTATTGTCGGATACATCAACCTACCGTGTCCTAGTCACAGACCCAACACTAAAGAACCACAATGATACCAACGATTTAATACGTCATATGGAGAACTGGTCTATAGACTTAAAACGAAGATTGAAATCCATGCATTCACTAACACCAAGACTATATGGCACTCCTAAGGTACACAAAAATGGAATACCACTACGCCCGATTGTGGATGGAATCAGTTCGCCAACTTATCTGTTATCTAAACACCTGGCAGTCCTCCTCAAACCTCGCATCCATAATTCGGACACTTATATACGAAATTCGCAACATTTTGTTGAGGAAACAGAACAACATCTCTATCTCCAATACGGATTTACTCGCCAGCCTGGATGTTACATCTCTATTCACTAACATCCCTGTGGAGGAAGTCATCAACATTTTAAGAAGTTTGCTCCCACAAGACATTACTTCTCTGTTCCGTCATTGTTTAACATCAGACTTTTTCTTATGGAATAAAACCATATATCAACAATTGACTGGCCTTGCAATGGGTAGCCCCCTCTCTCCATCTTGTGCTGATCTCTTTATGGAGGATTTTGAAAGTAAAATCTTAACTCAAATAGACCCTAAACCCACAGTATGGTGGAGATATGTGGACGATATCTTTATCGTTTGGAACCACACAAAAAAAGGACCTGTTCGACTTTCTTAACAAAATCAACTCTCTACACCACACAATCAAATTCACTCTAGAACTTGAAGAAGATAACCAATTATCATTTCTGGACACTTTAATTAAGAAGCTTCCGAATGGTGGTATCAACCTCTCAGTTTACCGCAAACCTACCAATACAGGATGTTATTTACATTTCACTTCCTCACACCACATTTCTCAGAAACTTAGTATTGTACACATGTTGAAGAACCGTGCCTCTCTCCTTACAACAGATCAACAAGACCTACAGGAAGAACTATCCCTGATATCCACCAACCTTACTATGAATGGATTTCCTTGAAGACTCGTCCACAAGATACTTTTCTCTGAACCCCAACAAAGACAACAAGATGATGTACGTTATATTGAAATTAGCAAAAAGAACACATAGGTGACGTCAATAATAACAGAGAAGAAAAATCGGGGTTAGCTTTTCATTTCTCAAGAACGAACCATACCATAGAGTGGGATAGAAGCAGAATTCCTTACATGGAGGAGGACTTCCGCTCCCGAATTTTTAAGGAGGCCACAACAGTTGCCCGCTGTATACAAAACCTTAACAGGAATCAAGGACTAATCTTGCCCGTGATCTGGAAGACCCTTATCAGATCCTTCAACTTGCCAGAACTGAATTATAGTGCCAACTATAGAATGTTTATAAATAACAACAAGTGATATCATCCATACTCTATGAATGTATTGTACGCATGCTATTCTTTGTTTAATATAATTGGAATCGGTTGATTATAGCTTGTAACAGTTTTTTACTTTTTAGTGCCATACATCAGTTATGTACCCTGAAGATGCCAACAGACTTAGTTGGTATAACTTAGTTGTTTCTTATATGCACTTGATCAATATAATCCCAATAAAAGTTTTTCCAGAGCTTTTTGGTCAAGAAAATTAAACGTTTTTTTAACATCAACAAAACCAGTTAGAACCAGATTTTGGCGGGAAAGGAGAATAGGATGTGATGAGAAAGACATGAAAAAGAAGTAACACAGTAATAAGCGAGGAGAGAAATAACCTGGGGTTGAATGGAGTAGGAAGGACTGAGAACCGCTCTGTATTTTGACTTATCTTTCTTTGAGCTCTTATTCTTTTATAAATCCCTATCACCTCGCAGAAGGATAGCGTAGGATGAAAAGATAATAAGAATGAGTAAGAAATATTGAAAGTTAGGCAATTACAAGCAAGAAGATAAATTCCCCCGAGTTAACTAATCAGTTACTGAAACCCATGACTCTATAATATTTGTGTGCTCTCAAAGTGAAACTATTCAAGAACCAAGGAGTGTTTCTAGGATTCTTGATAATGAGGAAGCTGTATTGTTTATACCGGTAAGGATATCTTTTCTATGCCTAGTGTGAAGTAGCAAAGCTTGTTTCTGGAGAACATGATATAGTTCATATTGCTGAAATTAACATTTCAAGATTGAATGTGTATAGTGAAACATTTCCTTGTAAATGCAATATATGAAGTATTTCTGGATTAATAGTTCATATTTGAATCTGTGATATTATTATTATTATTATTATTATTATTATTATTATTATTCAGGCCTCCAAGGAGTCAAAAGACTCATCGAGGGAGGTCCTTCCTAAGACATAAAGTCTGTCAAGACTCATCGAGGGGAGGTCCCCCCCCTGAGAAACACAAAGTCTATCATAAAACTCTTTAAACTCACTGACCGTTCTCGCTCCCACCACTCCATCAGGCAATGCATTCCACGGCTCAGCCACCCTCCACACAAAGAAACCACTTCTTACCCTCTTGCTCACAGTTTCCTTTTGTAACTTCCAGGGATGGTCTCTTGTCATCACTCCTTCCCACTGTTCAACCAAGCGAAAGAACTCCCCAGCGTCAACCCTGTAACCACCTCTCAACAGTTTAAAAGTCTCAATCATATCACCTCTCCTTCTTCTATCCACCAAACTCTGCAGTCCACATTCTCTCAGCCAATCCTCATAACTATCCTTGTACAGTCCTGAAACCATCTTTGTCATCTATCTTTGTATCCTTTCCACAGTTAATTTATCCCCTTCAAATCCTGGGTGCCAAATCTGAGAACAATAGTCCAAGTGTGGTCTGATCAGAGACTTATACAACGGAATGATAACCCTCTTATCTCTGCAGGTCAGTGTCCTTCTCATAATAGCAGCAATCCTCTGTGTTACCTTCACCACCTTTGCAATATGTCCCCTAAACTTCAGGTTTCTATCAATCATCAACCCCAGATCTCTTGTCTCCCCTACTTCCTCCAGTATAACTCCTCCCATAGAGTATGCAGCATCCCATCGATGTTTTTCCCAAACCTCAAGACCTTACATTTTGCTGCATTAAACTGAGACCCCCATTAATTTGCCCATCTATCTAGCTTATTTAAATCCTCTTGCAGGGCTACCACATCTGCACTATTACTAATAATCCTTCCCAGCTTCGCATCATCCGCAAACAACTGAATATCCCCCTGCAATCCACTGGCTATGTCATTGATATAAAGGTTAAACAATATAGGTCCTAGTACTGAGCCCTGTGGGACCCCCACTTATAACCCTCTGCCTCCTGGAAACTGCTCCACCATACACAACTCTCTGATACCTATCAGACAGCCAATCCTGAATCCAGTTGACCAATCTGACATCCAGACCCATGTGCTGCAACTTAAATATCAGCTTATCATTTGGCACCCTGTCAAATACCTTCGCCAAGTCTAAGAAAATTGCAGTATATGCCTTTCCCTCATCTAATGTTCTTGTAACTTTATTATAAAAGGCTAGCATATTGCTAAAATAAGAGCGTCCTTTCACAAATCCATGTTGATTCTCACAGATAACATTACCCTCATCTGCCCAATGCTGTATACGGTCCCTCACTACTTTCTCCAAGATCTTAACAACTACTGATGACACACAGACTGGCCTATAATTAGACACTTCCAGTCTGTTACCACCCTTAGGCAGTGGCACTATCTTACCTTCCTTCCATTCCCTGGGCACCTTTGCCAAAGCCAGACTTTCATTGAAAAGCCACGTTAAAGGCACTGTCAATTCCCTAGCACATTCTCTCAAAACTCGTGGTGAAATACCATCCAGTCCCACAACTTTTCTGACATCCAGAGTACTCAGTATCTGAAACACACTCTCCTCCTGTACCTCCAGACCTCGAACCAGTCCTATCCCTCTAGCATTAAAACTGACTCCTCTAGGATGAAATACTCCAATAAAGTGTTCATTGAACAATTCCACTAGCATAGTGAAGCCTGTTACATGAGAACACAATGTAAAATTGAAATTGGATTTTCTGAGGACTATTGTATTAAATTGATAAAACTTGGAAGATTTTATCAATTTAAGAAGTTTCTAAGTGAATGACTGACGACTTCTACATTGTAATTGTTCTGAATAGTTAAGCTGAATCAATATTTAAAGTACATTAAACGATAACTTTGTTTAGAGTGAAATTGCGTTTGGAATCTTTGATAATAAGAAGAGTGGAATTTATATGCATAAATTCTAATCGTAAATGATATACTCAGCTGAGTAAATTGCTAATGTCTTAATGAGAACCTATTCATTCTTAATTGTATTATCCCTGCTAGAGATTCTTGTTTTAATGTAAATTTATGTGTTAAAGCATTAAAGAAATCAGGAAAACACAAGGTTCAACTGTATTTTTATTACAGTTGAACCTTGTGTTTTCCTGATTTCTTTCATTGCACTGCTCATTAAAATAGTTCGAATCTTAGCGAGAACCCTATATTCAATAAGAAGAATTTCGGCCTGAATTAAGTTGATAACTATATGGGACTAACTGATGGTTGATTTCACAATGTTGCTTGTGCGAATTAGAACATAGAGTGGTGCAGTTAAAAATAAATTTTCTCTGTGTTCGAATGTGAAATCAGTCAACAGCTAGAATATACAACGGAGTAAAGAGTAACATCCAACAAAAGGGCATACAGCACTATGGAAATGGAATTTATACAGTTACTAAGAGACAGCTATCTGAAACGGTATATAATGGAGGAGACCAGGAGTTTAAGATTGTTAGATTTGTTAATAGCATCAAAATAATCTATCCATAACTGTGTCAGCAGCTGTACTTCCAATTGGGGAAGGTGACCATACAGTCTTGTTCTCAGAGGTTGCTAAACATGTGGAATTCTCAGTAAAGAAAGAGTTCATTTAGAGCTACAAACCTGATGATTGTGACAAAATTAGGAGACAGCTTGGAGTATTGCATGGAAAGTGGTCATGGATTGTTTGAAGGAGCAGTATTGGACTGCATACCCAGGGTCATGAGGATAAACTAAGTAGAGGTTAAATGGATGAGTATCAATATAAAACAGGAGCTGCAAAAAAAAAAAAAATAATAAATAAAAGAAAACGTAGAGAGAATATAAACAAAAAGGTGATTAGCATGCTCATGAGCAGTATGAAGTGCTGGAAAAAAGGGTGACTAGTATGGTAAGGAAGGCAAAATCAGATATGAGAAAAAAATTAACTAAGCAGGCCATAGTAAATCCAAAAGAGGTTTTTTTTGCTGTGTAGCAAATAAGAGAAAGAATGATTATGGAAGGATAACTTTGCCCATTGCCATTGGTAGAAAAGTGACAAAAAGTAGAAGAAATGTTGAACTACTAAGTGTTCACTTTGCAAGGGTGCATTTACTTGATGAGACAGATTTGAGAAATAAGGTCGACTCACTAGGAGTGGTCGGCATATTGAAAAATATCAATGAAAACACAGCAGTGGGACTGGATAGTATGTTATCCTATGTGCTACAAGAATGTGCAAGAGAATTGGCAGTGCCTCTTATAATGTTGTTTAATCTGTCTCAGCTCTGGCAAGGTTCCAAGAGTGGAAAGAAAGTAAGATAGTTCCATTTCATGAAGATGGCACCAAAAAGAAGCAGCAAATTACAGACCACTTAGTATCTCAGCCTTTGCAATACATGAATTTATGTAACCTTTAAAATTCATGAATAGTGGATAGGAAAATTATACTCTATTCACTATTCATGAATTTTAAAGGTTACATAAATTCATGTATTGCAAAGGCTGAGATACTAAGTGGTCTGTAATTTGCTGCTTCTTTTTGGTGCCATCTTCATTGTTTGGCAGCATGGCTTTGTAATTTATACACATTTTATAATAACATGACTGTGGAATTGGGTAAAGGAAGTGATTACATCAGGATACTGGACTTTGCAAAGACTGACAGCATACTGTATTGAGAACTATTATATAAGTGGAGTTGGAGTAGTTGAGAATGGACATGAAGCTGGTGGCATGGATGGATGCAGGGGGGAGGGTGACAGACAGACATCAGAGAGTAGTAAATGGTGGAGTGGAGTGGAAAGAAGGTGAATGGGGAAGACTTGTGGAGTGCCTCAGGGTTCTGTACTAGGGCCACTGTTCTTTAATTTGCATATTAATGATATAAGGAGAAGATATCGAGTTGTGCTGATGATGTAAAACTGGAAAACAGTCGTTGATAATGGGATGTAGAAATCCTGCAGGATGGTTTAAATAAAATAGCAGTGTGAACAAAGTATAATAGTTATCACTTTAATGCTACAAAATGTAAAGTACATCACAGTTGAGTAGCAGCATGGGTAGAAATGGTTATTGACCAAATGAATTGGTATGCTTATTTATGAATGACAGCAGTATTGTAAATAAGGGAGATGAAATTGTTACATTGGCGGAGTTTATTTTCCATAGTTGGAATAAGTGAAACATGGTTGGATGAGAATGATATCTTGATGGATATAGAAATGGATATGGTGCATTTTGTGAGGATAGGGGAAATTATGTCTGTACAAGTTTGAGATAGATGGGGAAAAAAGTGACATAGGTTTTGAAGCAATTTGGTGTGAAGTGGAGGTTGACAGAATGAGATATTTGGTTAGGTGTTGCTACATCAGGGAATGTGGAGTGTGGAGACAAAGAAATCCATAAGCAACTTAGCTTAGTGAGCAAGCAAAAGGTGATCATTATGGCTGATTTCAATAACAGCAGTATTGAACAGAATTTCTCAAAAGGACTTCTTAAAGGACTTAATCTTAGGCAATATGTAACAGAAAGCAAATGAGGGTTATGAGTCTTAGATCTGGTTATATCATCCGATGATGTGACTATGAATAGAGTGTCTAATCTTCCCTCATTGATGAGAGTGACAGTGAAGTGATCGCCTGGAACTGCAACTGCTGGTGATTATGAAAAACTTAGGAGACAACTGGGAGCTATAATGTTGAAAGCAGAGTTGAGTGGAAAGAGACAGATGCTACTTGGGCATTGATTGAGAGCTATTTCACTAAAGTAATGGAGTGCATTTGAAAGGGTAAAAGGCTTAATAAGGTAGTGTAAAACTCGATGAAGCTTGGAAATACCAAAGCAATTTACATCGATTTTTACAGAGGTCAAGTCTCATGAGATTGTTACAAAAATAACCTTGTATGTCTGTATATATTTTATGTTAAATATTAATTTAAATAACCCTATGGGAATTGACTGTACTTACTTCTTTAACAAAAAATTGGTAGAATGTAAAAAGCAAAGGCAATGTTTTGCCACTGGAACTTTGTATAATAGCTATGTATAAGGGCACAAGAAAGTTGTTTATGATTTAAGTATATGAGAAAGTTGTTTGCGAGCTCTGCATATAAACACCTTCAAAGTCAGTGTCAAAGCGATCGGCAAGGTTCAGACAAGTTTCCACTGCAAAACAAGATAGGATTAAAGGGGTGCGAGGAGAAGAAAGAATGGGTCGGTCTTAACAGAAGATCAAGGAGTCGTTCCGAATTCTTCAGAGGTTATAACCCTTCTTGCAAGGTCCTGGAGAACATGAAATAAAAAGGGACTGAGCCGAACATCGGAGTGGGCAGTTAGAGGCAGAAGAGGGGCAGCTAGAGTCGTCGGCAGTTAGAGTTATCAGAGTCGACAATTAAAGGCAGAAATATTGGCAGTAGGATCCAGAGGACTGGATGTTACTGCGAACCCATGCCAGAGGAAAAGAATGGGAATGACAAGAGAACAGCCGATGTAAATACATGAGGCAGTGTCGGTCGAATGTCTTTTTGCCATGGGAGGTCAACCGAAGCCAAAAGGCATAGAGCGATCTTCAAGCCTCTATGCTGAAACCTCTTGCCTGAGCTTTTCGTGTACCAGAAAATTGCAGTCCAAAGCCCACCAATATCCCGACGAAACGCACCCTGAAGCAAGACTCTCCAGATGGAAGCCTAAGGCCCGAGATGAAAGGAAAAGCATAGGGATTTAGTGCAAGACCTTTGGATGAGTGTGCGACACAAAGCCTCTGTAAGTTTGTTCCATCTTTTGTTGTACATTCCTTTTGTAATCTAGGAGATATGTTATAGATGGACTGATAAAAAATAGTAATAAGAAGTGTCTATAAGAGAGTCCTCTGATTAATTGGAATATAATTTGTGAGATAACTTGGCATAGCTAGCTAACCTCCTTGTGAATAAAATAGTTTCAATAATTTGATTTAATAAGCAGAGAAGTAATTGAGTAATTATATTGTATAGTAATTTAGTATTGAAAAGGGAAAGATTGTTTCTTTATGCTAAAAGTCTAATGGATAGGTAGAGAGAGAGAGAGAGAGAGTAACCTCCCTATCGTATAATTAATGTATTTTGTTATTAATGTAAATAAATGTGTTTTAATTATATGTCAAATAGCCTCCTGATTTTAATGCACTGTTCCTAAATAAACTCAGATCTGTGAGCGGGAAACAACTAAGGCATTAAAAGTGTAGTTTAAGTACTTCAGAACCACAACTGTTTATGTAAACTTGATTGAAGGAATTTATGCTAGTTAGAGAGAGAGATCTACTGGATGTTTTACCGAGTCTTATGCCGATATAGAAATACTGGTGGTGCAGTCTTAACAAATAAATTTTCCAGTGTTCATAGGCATAACTAATAAATACGAAAGGTGGATAAACATAGTACGCAACAGAATAAGTAAGAAAGGTTACGAAAGCAAAAACGCACTGCTAGTTGGAATAAAGTGTTAATACTCTGTCTACAATAATGCATTACAGTTCATCATTGGTTACAATGGCGCAGTAGCATTTGTTTCCAGTAGGAGTAAAATGGATGAATGAAGAGATTAAGTGTGAAATCTGGAAGAAGAAGGTGCTGTGGTGGCAGCATAAGATGAAAGTTTGTAATAATCAGTTATGTGTAGAGTAAAAAAGAGCAGGCCAGGAAAGTGACTCGGTTGAAAGACAGCAAAAGTGCAGTATAAGAAGAAATCAGCCAATCAAGCTAAGAAAAATCCTAGTGAGTTCTTTCGATATGTGACAAAAGTAGGGAAAATGACTATGGGAAGATGAAAACTGTCATATTGGTAACCAATATGGAGGATATAGTTGAAGTATTTAATTATTATTATTATTATTATTATTATTATTATTATTACGGGCAATTCCAAGGAATCCTTAGACTCATCGAGGGATGTCCTACACATCATGTCAAGAACAACTATTCAGCATCTGCACAGTATCTATCATACTTTGCTTTGAACTCATTTACAGTCATGGCACCCACAACAAACTCAGGCAGCTTATTCCACTCATTCACCACTCTCCAAGGAAAAAACCTAGTTCTACACCCTTGCTCAGTTTTCATGGATGGCCCCTAGTTCTTCCACCACCAGACCTGTTCTGAAAAATTTCCTCTGATTTAATCTTGTAAAAATCCTTCAGTAATTTGAATGTCTCAATGATATCACCCCTTTTCTGCCTATCAACCAATTTCTGTAAACCACAGATCTTGAACCTTTTCTTGTAAAGTTCATTCCATAGACCAGTTATCATCTTGGTCACTTGCCTCTGGATTCTCTCTACCTCCTCCCCATCAAAAAGAAACCCTGGTGCCCAGATCTGGGCACAGTAGTCAAGATGGGGTCTTATCAAGGCTTGATATAGAGGAACAATAACTTGCTTGTCTCTGTTCGTCAGAGTATTTTTCAGTAACCAAGTGATTTGATGAGCTGATTTAGCCACTTTTGCAGTGTCCCCCCCCCCCCCAACTTCAACTCCCTATCCACCAACACTCCCAAATCCCTGGCCTCATCAATCTCCTAGAGTACAGTTCCACCAATGTGGTATACTGCTGCTAATCTTTACACCCCAAAATGCATAACCTTACACTTTGCCACATTAAAACATCCATTCTCCTTAGCCCATTCCTCCAGTCTATCCAAATTATCTTGCACAATTTTGACATCATGTACATTGACTATTGCTCTACCCAACTTTGCATCATCAGCAAACAAATGAACTGTTCCTTTCAGATCCTTTCCTATATTGTTAATGAACAAATTAAATAGCAGTGGTCCAAGAACTTTTAATGGTCAGTTTATCAGTGTATTTCTTCCTTGTGAAATCTGTTTAACACGTCTTGTAATGGGACAAGTCCCAAAGGAATGGAAAGTGGAAAACATTGTTCAACTCCACAAAGGGGGAAAAATAAGACTGAGGCTACAAATTGTAGACCAATCTCTGTGTCTATTGTTGTTGTTGTTGTTATTAATGTGTTAGAGAATTTGGCAAGTACTAAGATTTAGAAGTTGGTTGATAATTGCAGTATTCTTTATGATGGTGAGCATGGGTTTGTCAGGGAAAGGTCATGTTTCAGCAATTTGCATATGTATTATAACAAGGTGAAAAATTCACTTGATAAGGGAGATGCATTTAAGGAAGTGTACTCGGATTTTTCAAAGGCCTTTGATAGACTGCCACATGACAAGCTAGTAGCTAAATTGAAATAGACGGGATTGGATAACAGACTGGTGAGTTGGATAGCTGATTGACTGCCAGACAGGTATCAGCAGGTTGTATATGGAGAAGTGGTATCCCCAAAAAAAGGAAAGTTCCTAGTGGAGTGCCACAGGCATCTCTCTTGGGACCATTATTGTTTAACTTGTACATTCATGATATTGGGACCCGCTTAACTGAAGATGTAGGCCTATTTACCAATGATTCAAAATTGGAAAGGGCTATGAGGAGTAGAGCAGATGTTGTGGACTTGCAAGAGAATCTCAATAGACTTTTATAAGGTTTTGATCAGGTCACTTATGGACTACTGTGCACATATTGGTCAATTGGTAGAGCCTCTCCTATTAATGGGTCACGCAAAAAGTTAAGCAAGTTTGAGCATGGTTAGTAGTTGGAAGGGGTTCGATTGCTCTATGCTGTTGGCACACTCTCCCTCAATGAGTCTTTGGACTCCCTGGAGGTGTCACATAATAATAATAATATTTGGTTGCCTATTTTTCAATCGAATGTTTTGGAGAGAGTCCAGAGAAGGGATACTAAGTATCAGGTTATGGAATACCAGGTAGAAGGAGAGATTGAGAGAATGCAACTTGCAGATCCTTGTGATTAGAAGAAGGAGAGGGGATATGCTTGAAACATATGTTGGTCAGGGGCTGTTTCCAGATTAATGTGGAGGACAGAATGACCTCTTGTTCTACAAGGTAGAACAAGAGGTAATTTCTAAAAGTTGTATAAGGAGGATGTGAGACGAGGGATGTGAGCAGGAGGCTGAAAAGCAGATTCTTTGCATGGAGAGGGATTGGTGAGTGGAATGCATTGCCTTAACTGTTCACAATTGCTTCAGAAATTGTGAACGGTTGAGGGCAAGGTTCAGTGATCTTTTTTGCATGAAGGAGTATGGACCATCCCCCAAAGAGTCCTTTTACTCCATGGAAGTCATATGTGAATGATAATAATATAAGATCATGAATGTGGTGAAAAATGTTCCTGCATTTGGTGAGATGATCATGATTTGATCACCTGGGTGGTGTCCAGTCATGTGAAGATTCTGTTAGGAAAAGATGTGTGTGTGTGTGTGGAGCCACAAGGTCAGTGATTATGAAAATCTCAGGAATGACAGCATGGAGTTCTGGCATGGAATGGAGTGTTAGGAAAGGAAATAAATGCTGCTTAGTTACTGATCAAGAGCTATTTCACAGCAGCAGTGTCTTAATGTAATCCAAAGTTCAAAAGGCTAAATAAAATAGGTGTAAAATATATGAACAAAGAGTTGATTAAGCATATCGCAGACGAATTTAAGACGATATTAAGCAGGTGAATGCAAGGCGAATCAGAGTTGGAGTAAGAGAGAGTTATGGGAATGATAGAAGAGGAGAAAATAGGAACAGTAGAAAAGAGAGAATGAGTTAACGGAATGGTAGTAGAGGAGGGCGTTTGAGGACAGAGAGGAATTGTATGCGAGAGACCGCTTGCATTCGAATGAGGAAGGACGTAGGCATCTGGAGAGATTGCTGTTCTGAATGAGTCGGTGTGTCCCAGGGTGGATGGTAGCAGGGGTGGCCTCACGTAGGAATGGGTACTTGGGAGAAGGGGGACGACATCAGGTAATGCTGAGTCTAGTAGAGTCTAGAGAGGGATAATGCTGGGTATAGAAACAGCCGCATTTTTATGCTTTCGACTAATACCAGGAGTATCCGGAATAAAGGAGAGGAATTGGTGGCGCTGATAGCATCAGCCTGGCCAAAGATTATTGGGATCACTCAGACGTGGCTAACAGAAGAGGATGTAATAACAGGAATAGAAGTCGCTGGGTACAGCATTCTTCGGCAGGATAGGAAGGGAAAGCATGGTGGTGGAGTACTGCTTATGATAAGTGATGACTTATGTCCTCTAAGAGTGGAGGCTTTGGAAGGCAGTGGCAATAGTGATATTGAAAGCATATGGCGTGAGGTGGAGGTGGGCAGGATGGGATATTTCGTGGGATGTTGCTACAAAACAAGGAGCATAGAGGGTAGGGACCAGGAGATGTTTAGACAGTTGAGTTTGGCAAGTGCAAGAAGAATGATGTTATGGGAGATTTTAACTATAAATTGGGGAGAGGAAGATGCATATAGCAATAAGGGAATGGAATTTCTAGAATTCTTGAAGGACAAATGTCTTACGCAACATGTAATAGAGGCAACAAGAGGTTCAAGAGTTTTGGATTTGGTCATAGCATCAGAAGAGTTAATAACTGAGATGACATCACTCCCACCAGTTGGAGAGAGTGACCATATGGTTTTGACTTAGAAGATGAATAGACATGCACGAGTATCAAAGAGACGAGAATGTATGTGGAATTATAAGGCATGCAATTATTATAGTCTTAGACGTAAACTTAGGAAAGTTTCATGGAGGGAGGAATTGGAAGGACGGGATATCATTAGTGCTTGTGAAATTTTGAAGGAATATTTGTTAGCAGCAATAATAAGCTGTATTCTACGAGTGAAGAAGAGGCCACAATTTGGAGTAAAGTGGATGACAACCAATATTAAACAGGAACTGCATACGAAAAATAGGCTATGGAAGAGATATAAGGAGACAGGTGAAGAGAAGATGCATGAAGAATATAAGACCCAGGCCAGGAGAGTGACTAATATGGTAAGGAAGGCGAAACTGGAATATGAGAAGAGATTGGCCCTAAGATCCAAAGAAAAATAATAGGGAATTTTTAGCTATGTGGCCAATAGGAGGAGAAATGACTGTGGAAGAATGATATTGTGGGATAAAAATGGGAATACAGTGACTGATGCAGAAGACATAGTGGAATTGTTCAATAACCACTTTATTGGAGTATTTCATCCTGGATGAGTAAATTTTAATACTAGAGGGACAGGGCCGGTTCGAGGTTTAGAGGTGCAGGAGGATGTGTTCCAAATACTGAGTACTCTGGATTTCAGTAAAGCTGTGGTATTTCACCACGAGTTTTGAGGGAATGTGCTAAAGAACTGACAGTACCTTTGACCTGGCTTTTCAATGAAAGTCTGGCTGCGGGAAAGGTGCCCAGGGAATGGAAGAACGGTAAGATAGTGCTATTGCACAAGGGTGGTTGCAGACTGGAAGTGTCTAATTATAGGCCAGTTTGTGTGTCATCAGTAGTTGTTAAAATCTTGGAGAATTTAGTGAGGGACCGTATACAGCATTGGGCAGATGAGGGTAATGTTATCTGTGAGAGTCAACATGGATTTGTGAAGGAGTGCTCTTGGTTTAGCAATATGCAAGCCTTTTATAATAAAGTTACAAGAGCAGTAGATCAGGGAAAGGCATATACTGTCATTTTCTTGGACTTAGCAAAGGCATTTGACAGGGTGCCACATGATAAGCTGATATTTAAGTTGCAGCACATGAGTCTGGATGTCAGGTTCTTCAACTGGATTCAGCATTGGCTGATTGATAGGTATCAGAGAGTTGTTTATGGTGGGGCGGCAGTTTCAAGGAAGCAGAGGGTTATAAGTGGGGGTTCCACAGGCCTCAGTACCGGGACCTATATTGTTTAACCTTTATATCAATGACATTGTCAGTGGATTGCAGGGGGATATTCAGTTCTTTGGAGATCATGCAAAACTGGGAAGGGTTATTAGTTATAGTGCAGATGTGGTAGCCCTGCAAGAGGATTTGAATAAGCCAGACAGATGGGCAGATGAATGGGGATTTCAGTTTTATGCAGCAAAATGTAAGGTCTTGAGGTTTGGGACACATTGATGAGATACATCGAACACTGCATACTCTATGGGAGGAGCTATACTGGAGGAAGTAGGGGAGACAAGAGATCGGCGGTTGATGATTGATAGATACCTGAAATTTAGGGGACATATCGGTGGTGAAGGTAACACAGAGGATTGCTGCAATAATGAGAAGGACACTGACCTGCAGTGATAAAAGAGTTATCATTCTGTTGTATAAGACTCTGATCAGACCACACTTAGACTAATGTTCTCGGATTTGGTCCCCAGGATTTGAAGGAGATAAATTAACTGTGGAAAGGGTACAAAGTCAGATAACAAAGATGGTTTCAGGACTGCACAATGTTAGTTATGAGGATCGGCTGAGAGAATGTGGACTGCAGAGTTTGGTGGATAGAAAAAGGAGAGGTGATATGATTGAGTCTTTTAAACTGTTGAGAGGTGGTTACAGGGTTGACACTGGAGAGTTCTTTCGCTTGGTTGAACAGCGGGAAGGAGTGATGACAAGAGGCCATCCCTGGAAGTTACGAAAGGAAACTGTGAACAAGAGGGTGAGGTGTGGTTTCTTTGCATGGAGGGTGGTTGAACCATGGAATGCATTGCCTGATAGAGTGGTGAGAGTGAGAACAGTCAGTGAGAGTAAGGAGTGGTATCATAGACTTTGTGTTTCCTAGGAGGGACCTCCCTGCGATAAGTCTTTTGACTCCATGGAGTCCTGAATGATAATAATAATAATAATAATAATAATAAAGGCATATAATCTGAAAGAATTCATTACGAAAGGCTTAGGTGTCATTCATTATTCATAATGTGTAATGGTATGAACAACACCAAGATTAAAAATGTACATTTATTAAACTCACTAATATTTTGCTGGTTTCTACCCAGAAACCTCTTGGTGTTGTTCATACTGTTAAGCATTATTATGAATTCAAAAGAAGGTTAATGTTATGGAGCCTCACAAAATGAAGGATGGGTGATAATCATTTGTATGAGAGGAGGGGATAGTAAGAATGGGCTAGTAAGTTGACTTAGTTGCTAATTTTGGTTTATAGTATAAACAGAAATTAGCTATAAATTATATATTTAGTTTAATCCTTTATCCACATGTAAGTAAAGAAAGTTTGCACCTGAAGTATCTTCAGGATTGGGGTAACTCGTGGCAAAGGTGGACTGAGTTCACATCACTTTCCTTAGTATCCTATAATGCAAAGCACATCTCCTTGCAGACATGTATAATGTTATGCATTATGGGAAGGGTCACTACCCAGACCAGTTTCGACCTTTATTGAGGTCTCTTCAGTGGGAACCTGACCCAGAGGTGATGCCAAGGTTGAAGCAATGCAGAAGTCATATTTTCATATGCCAGTTGCCAAAAGGTGTCATACCTTATTATTAAACTACTCTGGATTAGAGAAAGATGTCGGAAGTGTTTTTCACTTGGTTAGACTATAAATTATATATTTAGTTTAATCCTTTATCCAAGTGTAAGCAAACAAAGTTTGTGCCTGAAGTATCTTCAAGACTGGGGCAACTCATGGCAAAGGTGGACTAACTTCTCATCACTTGCCTTAGTATCCCATAATGTAAAAGCACATGTTCTTGCCTTAGTCCTGAAGATACTTCAGGCACAAACTTTGTTTGCTTACACTTGAATAAAGGATTAAACTAAATACATAATTTATAGTCTAACCAAGTGAAAAAAACATCCAGAGTAATTTAATAATAAGGTGTGATACCTTTTGGCAACTCCTATATGAAAATATGATTTCTGCATTGCTTCAACCTTGGTATCACCTCTGGGTCTGGTTCCCACTGAAGAGACCTCAATAAAGGTTGAAACCAGTCTGGGTAGTGTCCCTTCCCATAATGCATAACATTATACACATCTGGAGGGAGATGTGCTTTGCATTATGGGATACTAAGGCAAGTGATGTGAAGTCAATCCACCTTTGCCATGAATTGCCCTAGTCCTGAAGATACTTCAGGTGTAAATTTTGTTTGCTTACACTTGGATAAATGATTAAACTAAATATATATATATAATTTATAGTCTAACCAAGTGAAAAAAACTTCCAACATCTTTATCTAGTCCAGAGTAATATGCCAGTTGCCATATTTCCATATAGCAACTGGCATATGGAAATATGACTTCTGCATTGCTGGAAGCTTGGGTAATGGATGGCGATGCTGTTAGCCAATGTAGTTCTAACTGAGGCTCAGATATTGCTGTTACCCAGGTAGAGGGGGGGGGGTAATGGATGGCAGTGCTGTAGCCCATGAAGTTAACTGAGGCACTGCTGTTGCTGTTACCCCTCAGATGAAATATGAGTGGTTCTGCTCGGTAGTGGGGTAAGCCTGCCACTGGGTAGAGCCAAACACTGAGAATTCTTATCAGTGACAAGGTGAGCCTGTTACTGGGGGAATAGTGCTGAGTTTTGATCCTTCGGGTCGCTCATTGTTGGGTAATCCGGGGAATCCCACAAGTTTTTGGAGAGGTAATCCCGCACTTAATACAGGGAAACCAGTCTGGGTAGTGACTCTTCCCATAATGCATAGCATTATACATGTTGCAAGGAGATGTGCTTTGCATTATGGGATGTTAAGGCAAGCGATGTTGAAGTTTGTCCACCTTTGCCATGAGTTGTCCCAGTCCTGTTGATACTTCAGGTGCAAACTTTGTTTTCTTACACTTGGATAAAGGATTAAACTAAATATATAATTTATAGTCTAACCAAGTGAAAAAAACTTCCAACAAGAAATTAGCTAATCAAGCTAAGAAAAATCCTTGAGTTCTTTTGATATGTAACAAGTACACTGATTTCTCTAAATTAAGGAACAAAGAGAAATATGATGATAACTCAAAAGCTGTATTTTTACACAATCCAGTGAAAAGCAGCATGGTATGAGATGTGAAAGAAACACTCACAGAAATTGTAAATATATAGTTTAATTCTGTAACAAATGGGTACATGAAGACAGTGGTCAAAAACAAAATGAAATTGTCAGTGCTGCAATGAGGAATGTGGTCACTGTTCATATCAATACAGCACTCATAATGGTATTTCACGTTGTTTATAATAGTGTTCTAGTGCTCTGGTAAAACAACTATTGCTCCTGCAAAGCTCTCTTAAGTCCCTGAAGGTTTTGGGAAAGGGGAGATTGAAAGTAGCAACACATCTACCTAGAGCATCCCAGACATGTTCAAAAGGATTAAGGTCAGGAGATCTGACTTTCCAGTCCATACATGCAATAGTCTCTTCTTCAGAATACTGGCTCACAAGCTTTGCTCAGTGATGATGATGAGCATTAATGTTTTGTAGGATAAACGTCTTACCTATTGCACCTGCATCTCGATGAAATTCAGAACTTCTCTGTAAATTGCAGCATTCATGATTCCACTAGGAAGCATGTACATCCACCCAACAAGATTCTTGTAGATAAGCTTATACGTTGGTTAGACTCACTTCTAATTTTTTAGGAAATAACAACATAAACTCAATTATTAACTATAAAAATTCTGATTAATAACTACCTATATTTAGGTGATGTTACATTGCCATCTTCAGGGATCACAAAGCAATTATATGTGCATGCAGGGTGCTCACACTAAGCAAATGAGGCTGAAGAAAGGCAAGCGAAGTTAGTCCTCAAGTCCTAAAAGCCCCCCCGCCCAGTGGGCTAAATTGTGTTGCCTTTGCCATTGGACTGATGATCTTAGCATATATGCTTCCCAACTTCAGGGCAGTCTCATGCACCGAAATTTGTTGAGGTTTGAGAAGTTTCTCAGAGCTGAGGCTAATTCAAGGAATAATCTTTCGTACTTGTACTTGCTGTGATGTAATAAAGTGGCCTTCTTCCAGCGTATACTGTTGTGGCGTCCTAAAAAATTAGAAGTACACCCAACAAGATACTTCATCAAACCATCTTACTACCTCCACCATAGGTGTCCCTGTCTCACTCCATATTATGGCACACCTAGTATCACTTTGTAAAGCAAATTGAGACTTATCTGTAAACAACACATATCCCTCCTTCCCCCCAGTTGGTCTTGGGTCCAGTTGACATGGAGCTTGGCCCATTTCAAAGTGAGGATAGGGATATGCAGACTTCTATACAGAGTGGAAGCATATACCAATGTTCATGTAGTTGTTGCAAGAACAGATCGTAGCTGATTCAGGATTGTACTCCTGTTTTGGTGAGCAGATAATTGGAGATGTTAGTCACCCACTGCAGTTTTAGTATATGTGGTCTTTCTTCATTGTATCTCCAGGATGCTGTTTGCAACTGTTGGAATTGGTTCCAGAGTCTATGAACCACGGAATGACTCACAGACAACCATTTGGCTACCTCCATCTGACTCTGGTCAACTTCTAGTTTTTCGATGGCTTGCTCTTGATTTCATTGGTTAAACTTGCAGCTATATCTAAGAATTTTATTATCAAAACTGTCTTGTTTTCACTCCAGACACAAAATGGAAAACCACTTCAAAATGCCTGCTTTTATGCCATGGTTCATTTGCAAATACTTCTGACAATGGTGCCAATCATTTGTGTACAATAACCAGATAGCATAATTTTTTACATAATGTACCTGACTTTCATATGTTTTTTTTCCTTTTGTTCATAAATTACCTTGTTCATAAATTTTTCTCTTTATTCCTTAATTTATGGAAACCAGTGTAGAAGAAAGACTTAGTGAGTACGGGCATGGCAAACCCGAGGTACCTGATGCTGGACCATGCCTTACTTCATGTAATATATATCTGTTATATTATTCTGTAGACTGGTCCCTCCTCTTCTTTCTTTGCTTCTTTCTCCTGATGCTATTAGAGTATTCGAGGGCTAGGGGTGAGTCTTTCCTATCTTGCTAAGTCATTTCGTCTTATGCAGCCACCAAAGGAGGCAAGCTAGCCTCAATAGGTGCCGGTCCCAAGCCCGGATAAATGCAAGGGTTGACGTCAGGAAGGGCATCCGGTCGTAAAACTTCAGTGCCAACTCAAACTATGATTATGAGTCGAAAAGAAAATGATATAAGGGCTAGGGCGTACCCCTTAAGCGACGCGCAGCCACATCGCCCTACAGCTGTGAGAAGTGGACGAGGGCTACCGCATCGAGGGCGGGTGCGGTTAAAGAAGCGAGCCCAGCAGGTGGAGAGGATGTTGCGAGTGGGAACACTGAATGTTGGAAGCATGACTGGAAGGGGAAGAGAGGTGGAAGACATGATGAGGAAGAGGAAGTTGGACATTTTATGTGTGCAGGAGACAAGGTGGAAAGGGGGAAAGGCAAAGGAACTGGAAGATGGATATAAATTGTTCTACTCTGGAGCGAATAACGAGGGAAGAAATGGTGTAGGAATTGTGGTGTGTGGCAGAATGAAGGGTGAAGTACTGGACGTGGGTAGAAGGAATGACAGGATCATGCGAATGAAATTGGGTCTTGGAGAAGAGCGGGTGGTCGTATTATGTGTATATGCCCCGCAAGTTGGTTGTACAGCAGAGGAAAAAGATGAGTTCTGGAACGTGTTAGATGAAGAAATGAGGGAATTGGAAGAAAATGAGATGGTGATTGTCGGAGGAGACTTGAACAGGCACATAGGAAGACAGAATAGAGACTCTGAAAGGGTGCATGGTGGCCACAGAGTGGGAATGATGAACCAGGAAGGAGAGAGGGTTGTGGACTTTGCAGTAGCGTTTGATCTGGCAATTGTGAACTCGTTTTTCTTCAAGAGGGAAGAACATTTGATAACATTTAGAAGTGGTAACAACAGCTCACAAATTGACTACATTTTGACTAGAAGAAAACATCTTAAGGTTGTGACAAATTGTAAGGTAATTCCAACAGATCAAGTAGCACAACAACACCGACTGCTGTGTGCAGACTTTAAATTAAGATCGAAGATAAGAACTTCTGGTTGCCATGGGATGAAGACAATTAAGTGGTTTCGCTTAAAAGAAGAGAGTGTGAGGAATCGTTTTAGGGAGAGAGTGTTAGAGAGGATTTCGGATTCACTGGAAAGTGTACAAGATTGGTGGAAACATAATTCAAAAGTAATCCTGAGCTGTGCAATCGAGGTGCTTGGTGAGACATCTGGAAAGATTAGAGAGCAGAAGGAGGGTTGGTGGTGGAATAATGATGTACAAGTGGCAGTGACAGCTAAGAGGAAGGCAAAGCAGAAGTGGGATGAGTCAAGAGTGGAAGAGGACAGAGAGGTGTACAAACAGAGAAAGCAAGAAGCCAAGAGAGTTGTGGCACAGGCGAAGACCATGGCATATCAAGATCTGTATGATCAATTAGAAACAAAGGAAGGACAGAGAAAAATTTACCAACTAGCGAAATGTAGAAATAAAGCAGCTAAGGACATCTTACATGTGAGGCAGATCAAAGATGCTGAAGGAAGAGTATTATGGAGGGATGTGGACATAAGAAACAGATGGAAAATATACTTTGAGGGACTTCTGAATGAGGAAAATGCAAGGACTCACAGAGGAAATGGGCAGCCTTCTGAGGGGATGGTGCAGAACATCGGTAGAATGGAAGTGATGGAGGCCATGAAGAGGATGAAGAATGGAAAAGCGGTGGGCCCCGACAGAATTCCAGTGGAGGCATGGAAGGCACTGGGGGAAGAGGGAATTGACCTGCTGTGGGACCTGTTCATGAAAGTTTGCCAACAGGAAAATATACCTGAGGAATGGAGGGAGAGTACTCTTGTTCCCATCTACAAGGGTAAAGGGGATGCACAAGACTGTAAAAATTACAGAGGAATAAAGTTGATGTCCCACACAATGAAGATCCTAGAAAGGGTTCTTGATGGTAGATTGAGGGAGGAGGTGGAGATTGCAAAGGAACAATTTGGCTTCATGCCTGGTAGATCAACAACAGATGCTATCTTTGGGTTACGACAGATGATGGAAAAATATCGAGAGAAACAAAGGGAGCTACATCTGGTATTTATTGATCTGGAGAAAGCATACGATAGAGTGCCAAGGCAAGAAGTCTGGAGGTGTCTGAGGGAGAAGAAGGTGCCAGAGAAATATGTCAGGTTGGTGCAGGAAATGTACAGAAATGTGAAGACAAGTGTTCGGACCTGTTTGGGACAGACAGAAAGTTTTCAAGTAACAGTTGGCTTGCATCAAGGGTCAGCATTAAGTCCTTTTCTGTTTAATATTGTGATGGAGGTGGTAACAGAGGAGGTGAGAGAAGATGCACCTTGGACAATGCTGTATGCAGATGACATCTTGCTGTGTGTAGATTCAAGAGAAGAAGCGGAAACTAAACTGGAAAGATGGAGAAAAGTACTGGAAGAGAGAGGTATGAGACTGAGCAGAAGTAAGACAGAGTATATGTGTTGCGCAGTGGGCGGTGGCCAGGAGACAGACCTGGAGCTGGAAGGAAATGTCATCAGGAAGGTGAGAGACTTTAGATACTTAGGTTCGACAGTGGAAGAAGATGGAGGAGGTGAGAAGGAAGTGGGATGCAGGATACAAGCAGGTTGGAGGAACTGGAGGGAGATGGCTGGAGTGTTATGTGATAAGAGGGTGCCGATCAATCTGAAAGGCAAAATTTATAGGACAGTAGTGAGGCCAGCTATGACATATGCTATAGAAACTGTGGCCCTGAGGAAAAATAACATTAGCAGGATGGAAGTAGCAGAGATGAGAATGCTTAGGTGGATGTGCGGTGTGACCAGAAAGGATCATCTGAGAAATGACTATGTCAGGGGAACAGTGAAAGTTACGAACTTAGGAGCGAAAATACAGGAGGCAAGGTTGAGATCGTTTGGTCATGTGATGAGGAGGGAGGACGAATATGTGGGAAGAAGGGTCATGCAGATGGATGTGCAAGGAAGGCGGAAGCGTGGGCGGCCAAAGAAGAGATGGAGGGAGCTGGTAGAAGAGGACTTGAAGATGAAGAACTTGGATGTGGTGACAGCCCAAGACAGGAAGGTGTGGAGGAGACTCATAAGAAACAGTGACCCCACTTAAGTGGGAGAAGCTTCAGAAGAAGAAGAAGAAGAAGTGTAGAAGAAAGACTGAATGAAAACAGTAATAGACTGGTAATCACCAGTGCATATAGTTGAGGTATTCAATGAGCATATCATCAAGGTATTTCATACACTATATAAGTGTGCCACATGAGGAGCTTGAGTGTAGACAGGGGATGAAAGAGAGAGAGAGAGATTGATGGTGAGTGAGCAGGAGGTATATGAAGAATCAGGTAAACTTTATTTAAATAAGGCAGTAGGACTCAGTGACCTATCATGACCTATCAGTGACCTCTCTAACCCTGTCACAGAATTAGTTCTGACAGGGTTAGACCTAAAAGACTGGAAAGAAAGGTAAAATTATCCTAGTTCAGAAATTATTATTATTCAGGCCTCCATGGAGTCAAAAGACTCATCGTGGGAGGTCCCTCCTAAGAAACACAAAGTCTATCAAGAATCATCGAGGGGAGGTTCCCCCCCCCCCAAGAAACACAAAGTCTATCATACCATTCCTTGAACTCATTGACCATTCTCGCTCTCACCACTCCATCAGGCAACACATTCCATGGTTCAACCACCCTCCATGCAAAGAAACTACTCCTCACCCTCATGCTCACAGTTTCTTTTCATAACTTCCAGGGATGGCCTCTTGTCATCACTCCTTCCCAGGGAAAGAACTCCCCAGTGTCAACCCTGTAACCACCTCTCAACAGTTTAAAAGTCTCAATCATATCGCCTCTCCTTCTATCCACCAAACTCTGCAGTCCACATTCCCTCAGCCGATCCTCATAACTATCATTGTACAGTCCTGAAACCATTTTCGTTATCAGCCTTTGTACCCTTTCCACAGTTAATTTATCTCCTTCAAATCCTGGGGACCAAATCTGAGAACAATAGTCCAAGTGTGGTCTAATCAGAGTCTTATACAATGGAATGATAACTCTTTTTTCACTGCAGGTCAGTGTCCTTATTATTGCAGTAATCCTCTGTGTTACATTCACCACCTTTGCAATATGTCCCCTAAATTTCAGGTTTCTATCAATCATCAATTCCCAGATCTCTTGTCTCCCCTACTTCCTCCAGTATAGCTCCTCCCATAGAGTATGCAGCGTTCAATGTGTCCCAAACCTCAAGACCTTACATTTTGTTGCATTAAACTCCATCCCCATTCATTTGCCCATCTATGTAGCTTATTCAAATATCCTCTTGCAGGGCTGCCACATCTGCACTATTACTAATAATCCTTCCCAGCTTTGCATCATCTGCAAACAACTGAACATCCCCCCTGCAATCCACTGACAATGTCATTGATATAAAGATTAAACAATATAGGTCCCAGCACTGAGCCCTGTGGGACCCCACTTGTAACCCTCTGCTTCCTTGAAACTGCCCCACCATACACAACTCTCTGATACCTATCGGACAGCCAATACTGAATCCAGTTGACCAATCTGACATCCATACCCATGTGCTGGAAATTAAATATCAGCTTATCATGTGGCACCCTGTCAAATGCTTTCGCTAAAGCTAAGAAAATGGCAGTATATGCCTTTCCCTCATCTACTGCTCTTGTAACTTTATCATAAAAGGTTAGCATATTGATAAAACAAGAGCACCCCTTCACAAATCCATGTTGACTCTCATAGATAACATTACCCTAATCTGCCCAATGCTGTATACGGTCCTTCACTACTTTCTCCAAGATCTTACTAACTACTGATGACACACAAACTAGTCTATAATTAGACACTTCCAGTCTGCTACTGCCCTTATGCAATGGCACTATCTTACCTTCCTTCCATTCCATGGGCACGTTTCCAGTAGCCAGACTTTCATTGAAAAGCCACGTTAAAGGCACTGTCAATTCCCTAGCACATTCTCTCAAAACTCGTGGTGAAATACCATCCAGTCACACAGCTTTACTGACATCCAGAGTACTCAGTATTTGAAACACACTCTCCTGTACCTCTAAACCTTGAACCTGCTGTATCACTCCAGCATTAAAACTGACTCCTCCAGGATGAAATACTCCAATAAAGTGGTCATTGAAAAATTCTACTATGTCCTCTGCATTAGTCACTCTATTCCCATTTTTATCCCACAATATCATTCTTCTACAGTCATTTCTCCTCCTACTTTCTCCGGCTACATATCTAAAAAATTCCCTAAGGTTTTCTTTGGATCTTAGGGCTAATCTCCTCTCATATTTCACTTTCGTCTTCCTTACCATACTAGTTATTCTTCTGGCCTGTGTCTTATACTCTTCATGCATCTTCTCTTCTCCTGTCTCCTTATATCTCTTCCACAGCCTCTTTTTCGCATGCAGTTCCTGTTTAATATTGTTTGTCATCCACTATACTCCAAATTGTGTCCTCTTGTTCACTCATGGTATACAACTTACCATTGCTGCTAACAAATATTCTTTCATAATTTCCCATGCACTAATGATATCCCGGCCTTCCAATTCCTCTCTCCATGAAACTTCCCCAAGTTGACGTCCTAGACTATTATAATCACTTGCCTTATAATTCCACATACGTTTCCGTCTCTTTGAGTCTCCTGCATGTGTATTCATTTTCCAAGTCAAAACCATATGGTCATTCTCTCCAACTGGTGAGAGAGATGTCATCTCAGTTATTATCACCTCTTCTGATGCCATAACCAAATCCAAAACTCTTGAACCTCTTGTTGCCTCTATTGCATGTTGCCTAAGACATTTGTCCTCAAGAATTCTAGAAATTCCATTCCCTTATTGCTACATGCATCTTCCTCTTCCCAGTTTATACTACTGTAGTTAAAATCTCCCATAACAATCATTCTTCTTTCACTTGCCAAACTCAACTGTCTATACATTTTCTGGTCCCCACCCTCTGTACTCCTGAGTCTGTAGCAACACCCCACTAAATATCCTGTCTTGCCCACCTCTACCTCACACCATATGCTTTCAAAATTATTAGTGTCACTGCCTTCCAAAGTCTCCACTCTTAGAGGACATAACTCATCACTTATCATAAGCAGTACTCCACCACCATGCTTTCCCTTCTTATCCTGCCGAAAAATGCTGTACCCTGCGACTTCTATTTCTGTTATTATATCCTCTTCTGTCAATCACGTCTCAGTGATCCCAATAATATTTGGCCAGGCTGATGCTACCTGCTCCAACAATTCCTCTCCCTTATTCCGGATACTCATGGCATTAGTATATAGCATATAAATGCCGTTGTTTCTATACCCAGCATTATCCCCTCTAGTGTTACCTGATTTCGTCCCCCTTCTCCCAAGTACCCATTCCCACAAGAGGCCACCCCTGCTACCATCTTCCCTGAGACACACTGACTTTTTCAGAACAGCAATCTCTCCAGATGCCTACGTCCTTCCTCATTCAAATGTAAGTGGTCTCTTGCATACAATTCCTTTCTCTCCTCAAACGCACTCCAAGCATCCACATATTCCAGTCCTCTTATCACACATTCTAGTTATTATGTCATTTAATATTACTGCTCTTCTGCTCAGTTCATCATTATCATACCTAGGCAACACACACACTATCTTTCTTCTCTGTGTCTTCTTTCGTACCACCTCAAGCAAGAATCTCATATCACTCGCTGCCCTATTTACACCACCACTCAAGTCATTTGTTCCCACCATTACAATCATCTCATCCATGCTTTCACCTCTCTTAACTGCCAAAGCCACCCTTTCTATCGTTCCTCCTGGCAAACACTCCTCACGCATCCTATCTTGAACACCACGGATCATCGAGTCCCCCATACATTATACCTCTTACCATTCCGTTTCTCCTATTGTTTCCATTTTCTCCTCTTCTTTCATTCCCATACTGACTGAGGGTATGAATTGTAAGCCATTTTGCAGATGTGGTTAAGGTATTTTAGAGAGATTCATAGGACTATGATTCATAACTGAGTTGATATATCAGTATTGTCAGTCATGGTCATTGTGGATTTGTTAAAGGGAGGTTATGTTTCCAGAATCTGCTTATGATAGATTGCTATATAATAGGTTGGTAGCAACATTGGTATGTATGGGATTAGACAAGTAAATTGGATGGTTGTTGGCTTGGGTTGTTGGCTGTCATGCAGATAAGTATCAGCAAGTTCTGTGGGGTAGCAGCATTCCTAAAACATGAAAGTCACTAGTGGTGTGTGGCAGGAGTCTGTTTTGGTACCATAGTTTAACTTGTATATTAGTGATTTTGAGACAGACTTAACTGCACATATGCAGTTGTTTGCATATGGTGCAAAGTTGGGGGAAATGAGAAGTAGAGCAGATGAGTTTCACAGGAGGATTTGAATAGACTTTGTGAATAGCCATGTGAGTGGGGCTATCAGTTCTGTTCTGTTAATTCTTGCAAGGTGTAGGTTTGGGGTTCAGAGTATACAAAATTAGTGGTAAAATTTTGAAGGAGGTGGAGGAGTTGAAAGATGTGGCAGACAGATATCTGATGTTTTCAGTGCTAAATTGTGAGGATATTACATATGGTATGATATATGGAGGATCTGGTGATCACTACGTTCACAGTCCACCTTCAACCTCATCAAACATGCTCCTTTTCTTTCCTTCCATGTATATATCTTCTCTGAATGAGTCTTCTGCATATAGTGTTCCTTAATAAACTACAACCTTCAACTTAAAAAAAAAACAAGTTCCTTATTGTTTTTTAATCCTGTTGCCCACACAGAGCATAAATATTTGTATGTGGTGTATGTGTTATATTCTATACAAATGTAAAAACAAATTTCTCTCTTTATATTTGACAGCCTCAGTTTGTCCTATTTCGATACTTTATTATACAAATCTGAAAGGCCATAACTAATGTGTTTAAAATTTCTGATTTTAGTAGAAGACCCTGAAATATCCAATACCATGGTGTACAATAAAGAGTCTTCTGATCACAGGCAGCAACAGTCCTCATCTACAGATATATTAAATTTCCTTGAAGCTACAGGAAATGAAGAAATATCTTTACCAAACTTTGATTTTTTATATAGCTTGATCTCGGACTGTTGTAATGAAGATTTTTTGTTTGAATCTAGTAAGTCTTACCCTTAATTTTTAATTGGTATCAATTAATAAAGCTCTATAATCAAAAATAACATTGATATTAGTGTTTGAATCAGAATTAAAATTAAGTATTAACAAGTAAGTGTCACAGCAGCACAGTCAGTAGTCATGATTCTTTTGCTTGAATAGAAATCCCTTGAGATCTATTCTAAAAATGCAAAACATTTTTTATATTGTTACAGTAATCTCTCTCATTTATTCAGTCACCATGGGAAATTAGTTTTACTAGTGAGATAATTGAAGGGTCAGTTAACTGAAGGTACAGTCACATGATGCTGGAACATAAGTCATTTGGCATGTTTAAGTGTTAGATAATTGAGAGATCATTGTATCATCACCAGACTTCCATGGCAAGAGACTCATTGAGGGTGTCTGTTAAACACAGTGCTCACTAAACTGCACTTTAAATTCAGTCATTGTTTCCTCATTAACTGCACTCTCATGCAAGGCATTCTACTTACCTACCATTTTGCAAACAAAAAAACTTGTTTTTTTGCTCCCTTGCTCACATCAAGCTATACAACCAGGAATAGCTTCTTGCTTCCATTAAAAATATCTTCTGCATTAATCCATACAAACCCTTCATTAAGTCTGGTCTCAGACATGTTTTCCAAAATGCAAATGTAAGTTGACAAAGATATAGCTACATTAATACGGACTACTTATGTGTAAATTAATTATTTATTGGTATGAAATTTTAATTTCCCGTGAAATATACGTATCATTTGTATAAAAAACGGAATAGAATGACATGCATATATTATGGAAAAATTAAGAAAAGTGACATTAAATCTTAAGTAAGGCATCAATGGTTAATTAATTGATACAGTCAAAATTAAACAAAAAAAAATTAGCAAAGAAGAGCAGATTGGAGGACTACTATTTCTCCTATGAGAGATAAATGCAAGCCATTGGACCTGTTCAAGTTATAACAATTTAAGATTCCTTTACAGATTTCTTTATAAAGCTGTTTCATAAGAATTCTGCTGTTATATAAAATGTCTGCTATATTCTTCCACAGGACCCTGTGTATGTGTGTGTGTGTGTGTGTGTGTGTGTGTGTGTGTGTGTGTGTGTGTGTGTGTGTGTGTGTGTGTGGAGAAGTGGCATACTCCTCAAAAAAAGATACTATTGATTTATTATAATTATTATTGCACAGGCACCCTCCATTAAGTTCTAAGACTCATCGTGGGAGACCCAAACTATCAACACAGTATCTATTGTGTTGACAGTGCCTTTGACCTGGCTTTTCAATGAAAGTCTGGCTGCGGGAAAGGTGCCCATGGAATGGAAGGAAGGTAAGATAGTGCCATTGCATAAGGGCGGTTACAGACTGGAAGTGTCTAATTATAGACCAGTTTGTGTGTCATCAGTAGTTAGTAAGATCTTGGAGAAAGTAGTGAGGGACCGTATACAGCATTGGGCAGATGAGGGTAATGTTATCTGTGAGAGTCAACATGGATTTGTGAAGGGACGCGCTTGTTTTAGCATGATGTGATGCTGGGAAGGGTTATTAGTAATAGTGTAGATGTGGTAGTCATGCAAGAGGATTTGAATAAGCTAGATAGATGGGCAAATGAATGGGGGGGGTGATAGAAACCTGAAATTTAGGGGATATATTGCAAAGGTAGTGAAGGTAACACAGAGGATTGCTGCAATAATGAGAAGGACACTCACCTGCAGAGATTAAAGGGTTATGATTCGGTTGTATAAGACTCTGATCAGACCACACTTAGACTATTGTTATCAGATCTGGTTCCCATGATTTGAAGGGGATAAATTAACTGTAGAGAGGGTACAAAGGCAAATTACAAAGATGGTGTCAGGACTGTACATTGTTAGTTATGAGGATCGGCTAAAGGAGCGTGGACTTAAGAGTTTGGTAGATAGAAGAAGGAGAGGTGATATGATTGAGACTTTTAAACTGTTGAGAGGTGGTTACAGGGTTGACGCTGGGGAGTTCTTTCGCTTGGTTGAACAGTGGGAAGGAGTCATGACAAGGGGGCCATCCCTGGAAGTTATGAAAAGAAACTGTGAGCAAGAGGGGGAGGAGTGGTTTTTTTTGCATGGAGGGTGGTTGAACCATGGAATGCATTGCCTGATAGAGTGGCTAGAACAGTCAATGCATTTAAGGAGTGGTATGATAGACTGTGTGTTTCCTAGGAGGGACCTCCCTTGATGAGTCTTGATAGACTGTGTGTTTCTTAGAAAGGACCTTCCACGATGAGTCTTTTGACTCCATAGAGGCCTGAATAATAATAGTAATAATAATAATAATAATATTGTACCTCTTCTTGAAGTCATTAACAGACAAAGAATTCAACTCATTCCATTCATTCACAGCTCTCCAAATGAAAAGTAGTCTATTCTACATGCCCTTGCTAATCACACTCTTACCCAACTTCTAGGGATGACTTCTTGTTCTGTCCGCACTGTCCAGATGCTGAAATATTTCTGTTGTATTAATCCTATAAACTCCTTTGAAAACTTTCAACATCTTTCTCTAAATCCAGAGTAATTTATTAAACCCCAGTCCTAAAGATACTTTCAGGCGCAAACTTTGTTTGCTCACACTTGGATAAAGGATTAAACTAAATTTATTATACTCTAACCAAGTGAAAAATAAACTTTCAACATCTTTCTCTAAATCCAGAGTAATTTATTAAAAAAGGGTGGCACACTATTTGGCAACTCCTATAGGTAGAGATGACCAGCTAATGCTTCTGCCTGGTATCTCCACTTGGGCCTGACTCCCACTGAAAAGACCTCAATAAAAGTCGAAACTAGTCTGGGTTGTGGCCCTTCCCTTAATGCATAACATTAGACATATCTGCAAGGAGATGTGTTTTGCCTAATGGGAGATACTGAGATAGGAGTGTTGGTAGCTTGCTCCACCTTTTCAAGGAGTGCCCTGGTGTTGTACCACCTTACCCCAGTCCTGAAGATACTTTCAGGCGCAAACGTTGTTTGCTCACACTTGGATAAAGGATTAAACTAAATTTATTATACTATAAACTCCCTTAACTTAAATATTTCTATCATATACCCTCTTTTTTTGCCTATAAGCAAACTTTTGCAACTCACAAACCCTCAGTCTCTCCTCATAGGGAGCATTCCACAGACTACTCACCATTCTGGGTTGAGTAAATAGAAAAATAAATGACTCAAGGAGAGTATTGAGAAGTCACAACATCTCATAAGTGGTATCAGGGAAACTTGTTATAGATCCAGGAATGAGCTATTATGTTTGTATACAGATTCTAGAAGTGTAAGAAACAAGGCAAATGAAATAGTTTCATTAATTGAGTCTGTTCATCCAAGAATTGTCGGAATAAATGAGACATGGTTGGATGAGAATAGCATCCAAACAGGAATAGAGATGAAAGGGGTGTGATGTGTTTTGTGAAGATAGAAAGGGTAAAAAGGGAGGTGGAGTGCTATTGATGATAGAAAAAGAGAATGCCATACAAGGTAGAGATGCAAGGAGGAAATAGTGTTAATGGTTTTGGGGCAGTATGGTGTGAGGTAGAGGTGAATAGAATGAGATACCTTGTTGGATATTGCTATATCCCTGATAATGTGGGAGGGTAGTGACCAGGAAATGTATAAGCAAATTAGCCAAGCAAATGAGAAAAGGGTGATCATTATGGATGATTTTAATTATAGACTGGGATGATGAGATAGCAACTGGATGTAAAGAAGATGAGTCTTTTGAATTTTTGAGAGACAACTATCTCAGGCAATATGTAACAGAGGGCACACAAGGATTGAGGGTTATGAATTTGATCATCTCATCAGATGATATTATTATACATGAGGCGTTAAACCCTTCTCTAGTTGGTGAGAGTGACCATGAAGTGATTACCTGGGTGGTTGCCAACCATGTAAAGACTTTCGTGAGGAAAGGGAATATGCGGAACTACAAGGCTGGTGATTATGAGAATTTCAGGACACAGCTTGCAGATGTAGCATGGAATGAGGAGTTAGCTAAAAAGGATATCAATGCAGCTTGGGTGTTCTTCAAGAACTGTCTAGTTGAAGCAATATCTACATATATTCCAAGGGTCGGAAGGATAAATAAGGTAGGTGTGAAATGGATGAATGAAGAGATTAGGCATGTGAAACAAAACAAAAAGGCATTATGAGGCAGCATAAGAGGAATGATAATAATCAATTCCATGAGGGTTACAAAGAAGTTAACTAAATACCAAAGTATTTAGTTAAAATTCCAATGAGTTATTTCAATATGTAGCCAGCAAAAATAAGAACAATTATGGTAGGATGGTGGCATTAATTGGAGAAATTGGTATAAGATCAACTGCTTCAGAGGATATAGTTGAGATATTTAATGAGCAGTTCATAAAGGTCTTTCCTTGTGAATATGACATCAAGGAGAGTTTGAGAGTAGTGAATGATAAGGAAAAGAGGTGGTTGTGAGTGAGCAGGAGGTATATGAGAATGGTACAAGTTTGATGTTAATAAGGCTATGGGAATTGATGATATATCACCACATATTTTGAAGGAATGTGCAAGTGAGTTGACATCTGTCTTGGAATGTTTATTTAACATGAGTCTTACATTGGGTCTAGTTCCAAAGGAGTGGAAAGAAGTCAAGATTGTATTGCTTCATAAAGAAGGTGACAGAAGTTAAGCATCAAATTATAGACCAATCTGTGCATTAGATGTGGTTAAAGTGTTGGAAAGGCTGGTGAGAATCAGAATCCGGAATTGGGTTGACAACAGTGGTATTATCTTTGATGGAGAGCAAAGATTTGCTAAAGGGAGGTCATGTTTTAGTGATTACAATAAGATAGAGGATTTCAATAAGCTAGATAGATAGGCAAATGAATGGGGATATCAGTTTGATGCAGCAAAATGTAAGGTCTTGAGGTTTGGGACATATCGAACGCTGCATATTCTATGAGAGGAGCTATACTGGAGGAAGTTGGGGAGACAAGAGATCTGGGGTTGATGATTGATAGAAACCTGGAATTTAGGGGACATATTGCAAAGGTGGTAAAGGTAACACAGGGGATTGCTGCAATAATGAGAAGGACACTGACCTGCAGAGATAAAAGAGTTATCATTCTGTTGTATAAGACTTTGATCAGACTACACTTAGACTATTGTTCTCAGATCTGGTCCCCAGGATTTGAATGGGATAAATTAACTGTGGAAAGGGTATAAAGGCGGATAACAAAGATGGTGTCAGGATTGTACAATGTTAGTTATGAGGATTGGCTAAAGGAACGTCGACTTAAGAGTTTGGTAGATAGAAGAAGGAGAGGTGATATGATTGAGACTTTTAAACTGTTGAGAGGTGGTTACAGGGTTGACGCTGGGGAGTTCTTTCGCTTGGTTGAACAGTGGGAAGGAGTCATGACAAGGGGGCCATCCCTGGAAGTTACAAAAGGAAACTGTGAGCAAGAGCGTGAGGAGTGGTTTCTTTGCATGGAGGGTGGTTGAACCATGGAATGCATTGCTTGATAGAGTGGTGAGAGCGAGAACGGTCAATGAGTTTAAGGAGTGGTATGATAGACTTTGTGTTTCCTAGGAGGGACCTCCCTCGATGAGTCTTGATAGACGTGTTTCTTAGAAAGGACCTCCCACGATGAGTCTTTTGACTCCATGGAGGACTGAATAATAATAATAATAATAAAAAGATGACAGCAGTATTGAATGCAGCAGATGGTTACAGAGTAGTATACTTCGACTTTGCAAAGGCTTTGGGAGATTTTCACACGAGAAGTTGATAGTCAAACTAGAGTGGATGGGGTTTGGTATTAGACTAGTGCATTAGATTGAAGATTGTCTGATAGGTATCAGCAAGTTGTGTATTGAGGACAATATCCCAGAAGAAGAAAGTCACTAGTGGTGTGCCTCAGTGATCTGTTTTAGGGCCATTACTGTTTAACCTGTATGTTAACGATATTGGGGAAGATTTGAATAGGGATATGCAGTTGTTTGCAGATTATGGAAAGTTGGAATGAACTATGAGGAGTAGAGCAGATGTTGTGGCCTTACAAGAAGACTTGAATAGATTGAGAGAATGAACATGGGAGTGGAGTGGGGATGCCAGTTCAGTGTCACAAAATGTATTATTATTATTAACATTTGACCTCCATGGAGGTAGAGACTCATCGTGAGAGGTCACACTATTGCACACAATGCTCATCCAACACATACTATTACACACAGTGCTCATCCAACCGTGCATTAAACTGATTCGATGTGTTTACAACACACTCAGGCAATGCATTCCACTCACCAACCACCGTCCATGCAAAGAACGTACTCCTCACTCCTCTGTTCACACCCTCCTTATACAGTTTCCAGTGATGGCCCCTTGTTCTACTGCCCTCTCCCATTCTATGAAATATTTCTTCAATTCCTTCACCACAACTCCAGATATACAGACAGGCCTATAATTTGAAGGTACAGCCTTATCACCACCTTTATGCAGTGGAACTTGTGCTGTTGTAAGACTTATTAAACAGGCATGCCAATGCTAATGCAAATTCCCTGGCACATTCCCTTAAGATGCTTAGTGATATGTCATCAAATCTTGTTGGCTTATTGACATCAAGTTTATTTATTTCCTCAAATACCTCTTTCTTACTCACAATTAAGCCATCCTCTCCTATGTCCTCTACATTTAAGCGCCTCATGATTTGACCCTGATCAGGATAGTTGAACATTTGTCAGTCGGTCCTAAAAGACAGGAGAAATCCATTCCAAAGCGGGACATTGCAAAAGCTGGTCTTGCTGGTAAACCGAAAGGGAATCGGATTAATATTCCTGAACCGGGACACGGAGATAGGGCCCTCTGGGGCCAAGTGCGGTAATTCAACCAAATTTGGAGAAGTCGACGGGAATCCTAGGGAGAGTTGTCTTTTCTTTGTTAGGGTTTCGCTCCCTGGAATCAGTTCGTTTGGAGATAGGGATGCTATCCCAATAAAGCACTATGTCTCCTGCGGTGTCCGGAGCACTCCTGTCAGCCCTTAAAAATCCGAGGGAGAGAGAGTGTGATTTTCGTGCCGGACTGTACCCATATCCGCAGCAAATCTCCAAGGTGAACAGCGCTTCTAATCAATAGAATAATGTAGGTAATGGAAGTCGGCAAGACGGATCCATAACCTCGGGACAAGGACTATCTCTGAGGACTGGGCCGGTCGAGCTAAAGTCTGAAGCGGATATGGTGCAGTGCCATATCACTGTCCAGTGATAGAACGGTTGAGTGTGGAACAGCATCAGAGCCTTCTCTTGGAATGCCTCAGCTGCACAGCATGCCTGATGGCCTGTCTGGCACGACTGTTTCGGACAGCAACTAACAACTGAATGAACTGGCACGGACCAGGGGAATCCTACTGCCTAATTACAAAGCAAATTGAGATGGTTGTTGAGATATGGTGATGCAATGTGATTTCTGCTTAGTGCTATGAATGTTTAAGTGAAAGAAAAATCAATCAAGGTCATGAGTAATCGGCAGGAGTAAACATGACTCTCCTTGCAGTAGACGTGTCGGATGGAGCTCTGGTTTGGTTGGTGAGCTTGCCTACTACTTCAGTCGATATGTCATCAGGGGAAGCCTGATGACATATCGAGTGCGGGATTGCCAAACCTTAAAATTCCCACTGAAGCACTTTCGTGAGAGTGGGTCTTTGTGACCTTCGAGGATCCCGAAGAGATATGCCTGGCTCAGTTGCAGAATCTGGGAAGGATTGGGACTTCGTGCTGTCTTTAACGTGGTGAATTGCCATCCCACCGTGCACCTATGCACACGAGCTTATAGTAGGAAATTGGTTATCAGACTATTGTTAGATCTTGGACTGGAGAGGTGTGCTCCATAATTCACACCCTGTCCCAGCACAGTACAGGTTGGGAACTTTCTCGATAAGTCTAGCAATAGATGTCTCATTGGGTCAAAGTTGGTGAAGTTTCTAATTTTAAAAGACAGAATATGAGTCTCACTAGATCACAGTATGGTGACTGCTCTTCTAAGCACGACACCCAGACTAGTACCTAGGTCGTCTGCAGACGATTTGGTGCGAATACATCACACCTGAATGTTGCAGCATAGGAAGCAGCTGCCACATAGTCTCAACAGCTGCCTTGATGCTTCCATTCTAGTGGCCTTATCACCAGGGCGATCACACCATGACAGTATGAAAACAACTCCGGCTAGTGCTACCTTTCAACGTGCGAGGCACAAACAGTATCGTTGCAGTGGCTAGATGGGATTCTGACTTAGAGGTGTTCAGTCATAATCCCATGGATAGTAACTCATTCTATATTGGATAGTAACCCAGCCCGACCAGTCTTCAGAGCCAATCCTTGTCCCGTGGTTACGGATCCGTCTTGCTGAATTCCCTTACCTACATTATTCTATCGACTAGAGGCTGTTCACCTTGGAGGCCTGCTGCAGATATGGGTACAGTCCTGCATGAAAATCACACTCTCTCTCTCCCCCTCGGATTTTCAAGGGCTGACAGCGCGCTCTGGACACCGCAGGAGGCGCAGTACTTTCAGTTGTGGAATCCAAGAAGGATTGGGCCTTCGTGCTGTCTTTAACATGGGGAATTGCCATCCCACCTGTGCACCTATGTACACTAGCTTATCGTAGGAAATTGGTATGGGATGAGGAATTTACTCTTCAAGGGCAAGAGTTAGTGAAAATCAGTTAGTGAGCTTAGGCAAGAGTGTTAGTGAAAATAAGAAGTGAAATGAAACATCTGGATGATGAGGTTAAACACCTACAGAAGAGATTGGCTGATGTGAAGGAGTAGGAGAAAATTAATGTTATGAAGAAAGAGTCAAAGGATAATCATATATCATTGTATGGAGACTCATACATGAAAGATGCTTTTTTATTAATATTATTGTTATTATTATTGTGTGACACTTCCAGGGAGTCCAAGGACTCATCGAGGGAGGGCATCTGCTCTGAAATTCTTTGTCACCATCACTCAATTCACCAACTACAACGAACTGCAACAGCCATCATCATCTACACCAATGCCATTTACTGCCCACCACCACTAGTATTTTCACAGACAATCACAAACATCCATGCCCACGTTTTGATTCGAACCTGCAGCCTTTTGGCTGGAGAGCAGATATGCTAACCACTTGGCCAACAACTGGTAGAATAAGTAATGCTTTGCAGAGAAGAAAAAAGCAAGTATCAAAATTAGGTGGTAGTTGTGGACACAAATGACTCAGGTGAAGAAACGAATGTTGATAAAGATAATAGGGATATTATCTCTATATCAGTAATAGAGATATTATCTCTATCAGATATGACAATAGTGAATTGAGAGCAGAGATATTGTATAGCAAGATGGTTGAGTTGTGTGAAGTAAAGGAAGTTCAGTTTGTGAATCTGTGGAGTGAATTTGAAGGAAAGTTGGAATGGTTTAAAGCTGATCAATTACATTTGAATGGGTTTGGTGTTGGGCATTTAGAAAGGCTGTTGTTTTCTGAGATTGCACAGAATCAAGAGATTAATGTAGCTACCAATCTAAGGATACTAGTGAAGCAGGAAAACTGGTTGTATGACAACCAGTTTTCTGGTTGTCATACAACCAGAAACTTAAAGAAACAGCTAAACTGGATGTACGACAGGAGGAAGATGGATATGAAGTTGAAGATGTGGTTGTAGAAGCACAAGGTTATGAGATGCATAAAGGTGAGGATGAGACAGGTATGAATATCAGTCAGAATCAGGAAATGGGAGTGGTCAGACCGAATAGAGAATGTTAGTACTATATAATATAATGGCCTCAAAGAAACAGGGATTGTTATGTTTGTATACCAACTTAAGGAGTATTTGAAGTATGAGAACTGAGTTTGTTGCATTGATTGAGGCTATATGCCCAAAGATGATTGGAATGAGTGAAACTTGGTTGTCTGAGGAAGATGTGATGTCAGGAATAGAAGTAGAAGGATATATAATTTTCTGGAAGGATAGAAATGTGAAAAGAGGAGGGGGAGTGCTGTTAATGATTGCAGAGGAATTGTGTCTGCAAAGTGGGAAGCTGATAGTGCATGCACAGATTTTGAATCTGTGTGGTGTGAAGTTGAAATAAACAGGTAGTATATCTGATAGGATGCTGTTATAGGCCAGGGAATGCAGAGAATACTGATTGTGAAATGTTTAGGCAAATTGGTTGGGCATGTAAAAAGAAGGTAATGCTGATGTTAGATGACTTTAATTACAGGAATACGAAATGGAAGGATGAAATTGTATAGGGGAAAGGAGAGTGAATTTGTTGATTTTCTGAGAAATAAATATCTTTAGTAGCATGTGACTGAAGTAACTAGAATCTTTAATGTTTTAGATTTGTTGATAACTTCACCAGATGTAGTTGATAATGAGCAATTGACACTGTCAGCAATTGGTAAGAGTAATCGTGAGATACTTGTTTGAGAAGTAGTGAAACAATAAAATTAGTAATAAAATTAGTAATAAACCATTTGCAACATATCCCCATCACCATGAAAACCCAGTAACCAAATCTGTGCACAATAATCCATATGAGGCTTGATCAAGGCCTTACACAATGGCATAATAGCCTCTCTATTTCTGCATGTCAGGGTGCTCTGCATCATTGCCATTATCCAATGTGACATCTTTACAACTTGTGCAATGTGGCTCCTGAATTTCAGGTCCTACTCCACCATTACTCATAGATACCTCATCTCCTCTACTTCCTTTAAAGTTTCCCTACAAAGCGTGTACTTTTGTATCCTATCATTGCTTACCAACTCTCAAAACTTTACACTTTGCAACATTGAACTGATAGTTCCACTGACCTGCCCATTCATACAATTTATTCAAGACCTCTTGTAGGGCCATTACATCTACTTGACTCTGTATTGCTCTCCCCAGTTTTGCATCATCTGCAAACAGCTGCTTATCACTAGTTAAACCCATCCCAATATCATTAACATATAAATTATTATTATTATTATTATTTATTATTATTATTATTATGGGTATCTTCATGAAGTCAGTAGACTCATCGTGGGAGACCCAAACTGTCAAAACAATATCTATAATCCCAAAATGCATCTCCAAGGAATCCAGGTGACCAGACTTGAGCACAGTAATCCAAATGTCGAAGTATAAATCGATTGGAGTACCATTCTATCAATGGAGTACACAGCTGATAATGTTTTAATCCCAAAACGCATAACTTTACACTTTTCCACATTGAACTGACATCCATTACCTTTTGCCCATATATTATTTATTATTATTATTATTATGGGTATCTTCATGGAGTCAGTAGACTCATTGTGGGAGACCCAAACTGTCAAAACAATATCTATCGTATCTCTTCTTGAATTCATTTACAGACAAAGAACTCGCAACTGAGTCAGGCAATGTATTCCACTCATTCACCACCCTCCAGGCAAAAAACCTCGTTTTCACAACCTGGTTAACCACACTTTTCCTTAATTTCCAGAGATGACCTCTTGTTCTTCCATCACTATCACACAGCCGAAATATTTCCCCTGCATCAATCTTATAAAATCCTTTTAGTAATTTAAATGTTTCTATCATATCCCTTCTTCTCTGCCTATCAACCAACCTTTGCAATCCACAAGCCCTCAATCTATCAATGTAGGGAGCATATTTTACATCACTCACCAACTTAGTCACTCTCCTCTGAACCTTCTCCCCAACTTCCTCATCTCCAAGGAATCCAGGTGACCAGACTTGAGCACAGTAATCCAAATGTCGAAGTATCAACACCTTATAAAGGGGAATAATAACCTCTTTATCTCTGGATGTTAGTGTGTTCTTCAATAACCAAGTAATCCTATGTGCAATCTTGGACACCTTAGCAGTGTGTCCTCTGAACTTCATCTCCCTATCCACCAACACCACAAAGTCCCTAGCCTCATCAATATCTTGGAGTACCATTCTATCAATGGAGTACACAGCTGATAATGTTTTAATCCCAAAATGCATAACTTTACACTTTTCCGCATTGAACTGACATCCATTACCTTTTGCTCATTTTGCCAGCTTATTTAAATCATCCTGCAAACTCTTAACATCAGCTTGATTTTTTATTGTGCTACCCAACTTTGCATCATCAGCAAACAACTGAATATCTCCCTTCAAGCCATTTCCTATATCTTTCTGGTATCTTTCCCTGAGCCATTCTGTTATCCATATCACCAGTTTAGTATCCATCCCCCATCTGCTCCAATTTTCGCAACAGTATTCCATGGGGTATCCTGTCAAAAGTCTTAGCAAAATCCAGAAGTACCACTATGTAGCCATTTCCTTTGTCCAAACTCAGATATCATTCTATTATAAAAACTTAATAAATTGCTAAGGCAGGATCGACCTTTAACAAAACCATGTTGGTCCCTATAGAGTATCATATTCTGATCCACCCATTCTTGAATTCTGTCTTTAACCAACTTTTCCAATGCTTTTACCACCACACCTGAGATGGTGATTGATCTGTAATTAACTACCGCAGTCTTAGAGCCACCTTTATGCAAAGGAACTGCTTTGCCTTCCTTCCACTCCCTAGATACCAGAGTTCAAACTTAAGTTAAATAACCAAGTAAGAGGTGTTGACAATTCCTTTGCATATTCACGCAACACCCAAGCTGATATTCCATCTAAACCTACAGCAGTGTTTGCATTTCAATTCTGCAATATACTAAGTACCTCTGATTTATTAACTTCAGTTTTTCACATTAGTTATTGCTACAGGTACAGAGATATCCTCAGTTGAGTGATAGAATTTTGAAAAGTGATCACTCAGTAACTCTACTGTTACATCTGAATTGGTCACCTCAATACCATCAACACCCGCTAAGTCAGCGATGTAGTTAGAGCTGTTGCTGCCCGGTGTGGTTCCTGAGTTAGCCACTCCTCTCAATACACACCAAAAATACTACAAAAAGTCAAAACGACGTTTAGGGAAATAAATTAAAACACTATGTTTATTTTTGAAGTAAAACTTTAATTTCAACATTCTAAAATGTTATTTTTCTTGCTTTTCTGTTAGCAAAATCGTCGATGACATTGGCGAAGTCTATTTCGTAGTAATTCTTAATAAATTTTATTTAGAAAAATTCCTGTTACGACTAGCAACACTTACAGCAGTTGTGAGGAAAATTCACAGTAGTATTACAATAGGAACTGAGTTCTTGAGACTGTATTTTAGAATTAACTGCAAAAGTTCAAAGTGCTGCCTGGGGCAGACCACTCCCTCCGCACCCCCCCCCCCCCCAAGCTATGCCACTGCGCTAAATTTATCCTTCAGAAGCCATTCTTCCTTTTACTTGCCACATAACAGAAGAACTCTTTGGGATTACCCTTGATCTTCTTGGCTATGGTCTTCTCATAATCTGATTTAACATTTCTTACTATGCTGGTAACCTTCCTAGCTTGAGCCTTGTACTGCTTATATGGGTGTACTGATCGCCTTTCTCCTTGTAAATTCTCCATAACATTTTCTTTTTTTGCAGATCAAGCCTGATACTATTACTCATCCTTCTAACGCCTACCTTGTTTATCTTCCTGACCATGGGAATACATTCTGATATTGCCTTCCTCAGATACCCGATGATTTTATCCTATGCACTGCTAACATCTTTCCCCTGCAATATGTTCTGCCATGGTACGGCTGTAAGCTCACTCTGAAGCTTGTTATAATTTCCTAACCTGTAGTTCCATATATACCCCCTTTTTAAGAGAGAAATCCACAAATTTTGTAACCTCCCAAGTCAATACCACATGATTGCTCTCACCAATTGGAGGTAACGAGGACACCTTACTTATGCACATATCCTCTGAACCAATGACCATGTCAAACATTCTCACACCAGGAGTCCCTTCAGTTACGTACTGTTTCAAGTAATTGTCTGTTAGAAGGTGAATGAATTCCATTTCCTTTTTGTCACATGACATTTCCTCCTTCCAATTGATATCACCATAATTAAAATCCCCCATAGCAATCACTAACAATCACCCTGCACTCATTGCACTAATTTGCTGATGCATGAATTCAAAATTACTCCCTGTATCCCCTGGCCTATAGCAGCAACCAACTGTATATTTGGTTGCGTTGGTCACTATTTCACACCTGACCACTTCAAATGAACTGTCATTCACATGCATGTGTATCCTCTTGATATACTACTTTCTTTGGATGCAACTTATCAGCTATCATCAACAGTACCCCCCCCCATTCTATCTTCTTTATCCTCCCTGAAAATACTGTACCCATCACATTCAATTCCAGTAACTACATCTTCTGCTGACAGCCAAGTTTCACTAATGCCTACAACTTTTGGTGAGATTGCACTGACTAATGCCAAAAATTTTTCCCTCTTATTTCGAATGCTTCTTGCATTAGTATACAAAAATTGCAGATTTCCTTTAGTTCTTGTACCAGCTTTAGAACTGATATACATGTCACTAATTTCAGTAGTCCCATGCCGATTTTTATCCACTCTATTCTGCAATTAATTCCGCGAATAAGGATCAACAAATATACATTCACTGCATAAGTTTCTCCCTCTTATCTTACACTAAGCCTTTTCAATTTTAGTTTCCCTGCCCAATTACTTCAACTTGTTCAGAAAACAGTAACTTCTTCAATCGCTTATGACCTTCCATGTTCAGATGGCAACCCATCTCTTGCATGCAGCTGTTTTTTGCCTTCAAACACACTCCAGACATCAACAAATTCCAGACCTCTTTTTTTGCACATTCTTGCAATTATATCATTCATTATCATCGCTCGTCTACTTAACTCATTCATATTCATTCATATTCCTCTTGTTATTTTCACCCTCTACCATGCTACTTGTCTCTCTAGGTGAAGATTCTCCCACCCCCAGAAGCAACAAAGTCAGTTATTGTAATATCTAACTCACTAAGTTCCTCCCATTGCTTACATTTTGTGCATATATGCATTCCCGCTTCTCTCACCTGCCACATATCCAAATGCTGAGAAGCATACATACCACATGCCACACACTGCATGCCACAAAATCCTGTATTATGTTACACAAAATAGAGTCCTTAAATGGGAGGAGGACTTGGCAACACGCCATTTGTAATTGGAGCTGCTGCTGCCGCCATTATTCAAATAGTGCTGAGGAACTACTATAACTAAATACTAAATGCTTTACTATACCATGTTATATGCTCTACTGTAAGCTAATTTACTTATTTGATACTATAAGTATAAACTGTATTTAACTATAGTAAATAACTAAAACTAAACATAACATATGTGTTCCTTCTTACGTCTCTCCCGAGCTCTTCAAGGAAGACTGAGAGTTTGTCAGATAAGTGCCGATGTGCTGACAGTAAAAAGAAAATATGATCAAAATCTGATGCCAAAGAACAAGAGAAAAGACTCATGCCAGCTTGGACGTTGCCCAGTCAAACAAGGTCCGTATACCCAATCGAGCAGTCAGGGTTGGATCGAAAAATCAACTACTGAAAACAAAGACAAAAAAATCAAACTCAAGTCTGTAAAGGATGAAATATCAATAGGTACATGGAATGTCTGTACACTATGGGCAACTGGAAATTGCAGTTGCTTCAAGAAAAAATGAAGAAATACAGATGCGACATCTTGGGTATTTCAGAAATGTGATGGACACTGTCAAGAGAAACAAATGGTGGAAGAGTTCTCTGGTCAGGAAGTGAAAGTAAGCATGAAGCAGGCGTAGGTTTCCTGCTAAGTAACAAGGTCTGTCAGGCAATGATAGGATACAAAACCAGTTAGTGAAAGGATAATAGTTGCAAGATTCAGTGCCCAACCATTTAATATCATGACCATTCAAGTATATGCGTCCACTGTGGAGAGTGCAGATGAAGATATTGAGAGATTTTACAGAGATCTACAACTAGAAATTGATGAGGTACCGAAGCAGGATATACTCATCATTGGAGGAGACTGGAATGCAAAGATTGGTAGAAATAACACAGGATGGGAAAAGGTTATGGGAATTTTGGGATATGGAAAAAGAAATGAACATGGAGAGATGCTTCTGGAATTTGCCACTGATAACAACTTGATGATTTGCAATACCAAATTCCAACAAAAATATTGTCGTAAATGGACATGCTGCTCCTTCGATGGCAGGCATAGCAATATTATCAACCTGATATTAATAGATCAGAAATGGAGAACATCAGTTCGACAGTGTAGATCATTGCAAGGAGCTGATATTGATTCAGACCACAGCTTAGTGATTGCGAATATAAGACTAAAACTGAAACAGAAATACAAAGGAAAGTTCCAAAAGGCTAGAGACATTTCAAGACTAAATGAAGACAGGCTCATGGCTAAATGAAAACAGCATATTAAAACATACTGGAATCTAAGCTGAAGACCACAAGTGAAAAGCAAAATATAAATGCAAGAGCAGAACGAATGACTACAGTACTAAAAAAAGCAGTAGAAGAAGTAATTCCTGAAAGAGAGAAGATCAATAAGAAATTGATAACTCAAAAAATCCTGAAATTGGTACAAGAGAAAAGAGAACTGAAACTTAAAAGAGATAATTCAGAGGTCTGTTATCTCTGAGATAATTCAGAGGCAGAAATAATGCTGCAGGATAATTCTGCAAAAAATGCAATGAAGTATGGAAAGCAGCAAGATCTTATAAAGCCAAATGGCTGGAGGGCCAATGCAAAGACTATGGAAAACACAAAACTAGAGAGGTCTATAAACTTATAAGAAATGTCAATAGGAAGTGGCAGACAAGATCAGTAGCAGTTAAAGATGAAGATGGTAAAGTATTGATGGACATTGCAGCGAACTATATAAAAATCAACTAAATAATACTGCAACAGAAGTAATCAAAGAACTAAACGCAATATCTCCACCAGCAGAGATCTTTGAAAATGACATCTTGGAAGAGGAGGTGAATAAGGCTATAAAACATCTCAAGAACAACAAGAGCCCTGAAAATGACAATATAATAGGCAAGATGCTAAAATATGGGGAAGAATTGGTTGTAAAAGAAATGCATAAGCTATGCAATGAAATATGGAGATCAGGGTATACCCCCGAAGAGTGGGAAAAATTGATCTTGGTTGTTCTTCGTAAGAAAGCCAGTGCTTTAGAATGCACCAATTACAGAACTATTGCACTACTGAGTCATCTTGGCAAAGTGCTGATGAAAAATACAGAATGCCTGAAGGGTCATATGGAGGTACATCTTCCTGAGCAAGCCAGAGTTTGAAAAGATCGAAGTACAGTGCAACAAATACTCACACTAAGACTAATAGCAGAGAAAGCTCGAAGAAAGAAAGAATTAAAAGATATATTGCTGTTTCGTGGACTTCCAAAAAGCATTTGAGAATATTGACCAAAATATAACATGGGCTGTCTTTGAATCCTATGGTGTGGACAATAAATTGATCCACCTGTTGAAAGATATAAACAGCCAAGCACAAGTAACAGTCAAGATAGCAAGTGTGACTGGAGATTGGTTTGCCACTAGACAAGGAGAGCCATTATCACCAACCATCTTCATCACACATCTGGGAAGGACACTAGTTAAGATTAAAGAAGAAAGTGGAGGCATTTCAATAAATGGAATGAGAATAAACTACCTCTGCTTTGCAGACGACATCGTCCTGATTGAAGAAGATGCAGCAAGGCTAGAAAGAACACTGCAAACACTATACACAGAAGGAAAAAGATATGGACTAAATGTCAATTTTGAAAAAACTAAAACAATGATATTCAGACCGCAGGAGTTACTGAACAAAGTTACCACTGAAGGATTTCAACTGGAAAATGTGGAACACTTCACATACCGTGGATGCCACATGATGCATGACTTGGATCCAAAAAAGAGGTAAAAATTACAATAGCCAGAGCAACCGCTATCTTAAAAGCAATAGACAAAATATGGAAGAGCCGAGCTATAAAGATATACACTAAACTGCACATTGTGGAAACCTGTATCTTCAGCAGCATGCTCTATGGATGTGAGGCCTGGGTACGCCTGAGAGAATCTGAAAGGAGGATATTAGCATTCGAGAGGAAGTGCTATAGATAAGCGGGAATCCAGAAAGTGAACAATGAGGAAATCTATAGATGAATACAACCAAAAGATAACCTGCTACAGAAAATAATCAAAAGGAAACTACATCTGTTTGGCTACATATGTAGAATGAATGATGAGAGAAAATTAAAAACGTTGCTGTTTGGAATGATTGAAGGAAAGAACAAAAGAGGAAGACCAAACAGAGAATGGGGCGATGACATCGTCAATGGTGTGGAAATTTTATACACAAACTGAGTCATCTTGCACAGTTTGTGTATAGAATTTCACAGAATGCAGTGGAGGAATCTTATCAAGATGGCATCAGACACCTATGGGTGTTGAACCCATGGTTGTTGTTGATTGTTGAAATAACTAAATACGAAAACTTATCTTCTTCCTCTCTTCCACCATAGATGCATCCGATTCTGATCTCACCTTCTCAGTAACATCCAAAAATAACACAATATAAACAACTAAACTCCAAAAGCAGCACGACTTGTATCACTGAAAAAAATGTAGCACAATTCGTGACAGAAGTTACAATATACACCGTTTAAAAATACTTTTTTTTTCTAGTACAGCTCAAATCCACCCCCACATTCTTCAGCGACTCTAGCCCCTGATCTTTGTCATTCAGATTTACTACACCCAGTTTAGAAGTGTAAAGGAAATTGTACAGAAAAATATTACACATTATGCTATTATTTATGAATGAGAGAGAAATTAAGAATTTTCACACACAAATATTAAATTATAAGATTGAACTGTAAACATAATCATTTTCATTATCATATCCATTTTTATATGAATTACATTTTTATTTAATTCAAGAATAATTTTTACAGATAAGGTAGCTGAACTTGATGGTGGTGAGAATGATGACCTAAAACTAACTTATGATCCAGATAAGGAAATAGGTAAGATTTCATTGAAAATAATTTTAGTAATAACTAGAAACATATTCTAGCATTATGCAGGGAAATAAAATGTAATAAAAAAGAAATAGAAATTTGTTATGAATTGAGAAGCTCAATTGGACATGCATCAGTCTAGATCAGGGGTAGGAAATGTTCGGCCAGCGGGCCTTATACAGCCCGCAAAATCCTTTGGTCTAGCCTGCCAAGGCAACCGCAGGTGGGACTCGAAATTTAATAAATCTAGGAGCTTTTTTCATAGCAACATAAATTTATATTAAGTGAATCATAATAATGACTTAAATTTTGAGGGACAAGCAAGGAACGTCCATTACAGGATCGACAGGACACATCCAAGTACATGACAGGACAGACACATATGCTTCTGTGGCAGCCAATGAGAAGACCTCGAGAGTCAATATATACGAACTGTGGATATGTTCCAAATCCAAGATGCAGGAATAGAACAGGGATCACAGCAAAATAATCGCATTGCTGGCGACACACACACTGGATAGTTATTAAAACTTAAGTGATGTGACATCCTACAAATGGCGACTACAAAGAAAAGAAAAGTTGATGCAGAGTGTCGATCATCGATCTTTCCAAGAGAAATAGACAAATGACTATTTTTTTGTTGAAATCAGAGGCAAACCTGTTTGCCTAGTTTGTGGCGATGCATTAGTAGTAATGAAAAAAGCCAATCTGGAGCATCATTACAGCTCAAAACATGCTAAACTCAATGAATTGGGAAGCCAAATGCTCTTGGATAAAATCGATGCTCTTCAGCGGAGTTTGGAATCACAACAAGCTGCTTTCACTAGGCCTTGTTGTGATAGAGACAACGTTATTCAAATGAGTTATGTAGTGAGAAAGCTAATCACAAAGAAGCAGAGGCCTCATGTAAAGGGAGAGTTTGTGAAAGAATGCATGGTGGCTGTTGCAGAGTTGTTAGCACTAGACAAAGTAAAATTGTTTCAGAGTGTTAGTTTGTCTCGGAGAACCATCTCAGATCGGATTACTTAGCACAAGATATTGAGAAAGCATTGAAGGATTATGCAGGAGATTTCCAATTTTTCTCTCTGGCTTGTGACGAGACAACAGGCATAACAAATACTGCTCAACTGGCCCAACTGGCCGTTTTTGTTTGTGGGATAACTGCAGATTTTGACATGCGAGAGGAACTGCTGTCACTGGAAACAGTTCCTCTCGCGTGAGAGAGAGAGAGAGAGGAACTGCTGTCACTGGAAGCCATGCATGACACTACAAGAGGTGAGGACTTGTTTGAGAGAGTTGTTTTGTCAATGAAAAAACTTGAGCTAACATTTGAAAAGTTAAGTAGCCTTACTACAGATGGAGCTCCAGCCATGGTTGGCTTGCAAAAAGGGTTAATTGCATTTGTCAAGAAAGAACTGAATCATCTCAGTCTTGATCCAAGTGATTTAATTATATGCCACTGCATCATACACCAAGAAAGTCTCTGTGCACAGTCATTGCAGCTCAACAATGTGATGTCAACAGTAGTGTCATGCATAAATTTTGTCAAAAGCAGAGGGCTTAACAGCCGCCAGTTTAAGGAGTTACTGAATGATCTCGAGTCTGAGTATGGTGATCTTATTTATCACTGTGAAGTGCAGTGGCTGAGTCGCAGGAATATGCTCATGAGGTTTTATGAACTGTAGGATGAAGTCAAGCAATGAATGGAAAACCTGTCACTGAACTCAATGATAGCAAGCAGCTGTGTGATCTAGCATTCATGGTGGGCATTACCAAGTACCTCTCAGAGCCGAACGTTAAGCTGCAGGGCCCAACCAGCTTCTCAGCTCCCTGCTTTCACACTTGAAATCATTTGAAGCTAAATTAAGGCTGTGGAAAGTGCAACTCAAAAGGAATAACACAATGCATTTCTCCACTCTGGAAGGACAAAAGCCTTCTATGACACTTGAATATGCTGGTAAATGTGCAAGACTAATTGAGGCATTTAATGAAATATTCAAGGATGTGAAAAGTAAACAAATGGAATTGAACATCTTTGCTACAGCATTCAATGTGGAACCAACTGATGTGCCTGATAACCTACAATACGAAATCATTCAGCTGCAAAGCGATGATGAGTTGAAAGCTAGGTACAACAACCTCTCACTGCTTGAGTTCTATAAACAATACATAAATAATAATGAATTTCCCACTTTGATGAATTTCCCACATTGAAATATGCATCTATGTTCGGAACAACTTACTGCTGCGAGCAGTTCTTTTCAAAACTTACCATTGCAAAGAGTCGACTGCACTCCAAACTGACCGACGCAAACCTGGAAAAGCAGTTGCGAATAGCAACATCATCAATACCAGCTAACATCACATGCCTCACCAGAGAGAAGCAGTTCCAGCCATCGCATTAGAGGTGAGTTAATTAAATGTTTGACCAAATATTGCAGGCTAATTTTGTATGCCCGCGAATGATGTTATAAATATCCAAATGGCCCTTGGCAGAAAAAAGGTTCCCCACCCTTGGTCTAGATTAAAAAAAAAGAAGCAGGAAAATGAGCAATGTATGTGAGAGAGAGAGAGAATTATGGGAGAACAGGAAGCATTACACTGGTGGAAGAACATGGACATGAGGAAATAGGCACTCCACAGCAGGAAATGAAAAGAGATCAGGTGAGGAGGGAGAGGGAGTGAGAATGTGTGGCATAGAGAATGTAGAGCTTGGCAGCAGGAGAGAATATGTCTGGTAGTCAAACAGGTGATGAGATAGCCTCACATGGAAGATAAGTTACATCTTAACAGAACAGAATTAGTTGCAATTTTAGTGGTTCTATTCTATGAATGGTGGCAACTAAATTGTGACACAGACTGAGTTCCAAACGTCGTTATCATCAAATTCCTAACATGTACTATCGGGGGGGGGGGGTGTACAGGATATTATGATAGTACTACATGAAAACATTACATTGTTACTAACTTCCAATCAACAATTTCACTTCAAATCAATCTCTTATTTGTCAAGATTCCAATATCATATATTATATTTCAATCACTTCATACTCCACCTAGATCTTGTTCTTCCTCTTGGTCATTTTCCTGCAATCCTGGCTAAGAACAGCTTGTTTTGCTAACTCTCCCTCTCCCATTCTGTTTAAATGACTATACCATCCTAGATTAGCTCAGCTAACACATACCTGAATGCTGACAATATCAAGTTCTTTCTTAATATTCTCATTTTTAATGTGAAATGAAACTGGCATTAATGCAATCTGTTCCCTCCCCTAATATTCCTCAAAACTCTTATATCTGTGGTCTCCAGTCTTCAACTAAGTGTTTTGTTTTTAACCCAGCTCTCAGATCCAAAGTTAAAATCGGTTTGAATACTGTCTTGCAATACAACAAGTTTAGTGTTTTGTGACACTAATTTCTCTCTTATTCCATATAATTAAATTCTGTTTAATGCGAAATGAAACCAGCATTGATTAAATCTGTTCCCTCCCCTAATTACATTGTTACTAACTTTTAATCAACAATTTCACTCCAAATTAATCTTTTATTGTCTAGACTCCAATATCATATCTTATATTTCAGTCACTTCCTACTGTATCAGTCCACTTAGACCTTGTTTTTTCTCTGGTTCATTTTTCTGCCATCCTGGCTAAGAATAACTTCTTTTGCTAACCTTCCTTCTCCCATTCTTCATAATATTCCTCAGAACACTCATATCTGTGGTCTACAGTCTTCAACCAAGTGTTTTGTTTCTAATCAAGCTCTCAGATCAAAAGTTAAAATTGGTTTGAACACTGTCTTGCAATACAGCTAGTTTAGTGTTTTGACTAATTTCTCTCTTATTCCATATAAATTTATTAATTTGACTACTGACAATACCAACTTTGCTAATTCTGTTGTCTACTTCTATGTTTAATTCGCTATCTTTGCTAAAAATTATGCCTAAGAAACTGAAATGTTTTATTTGTTCTTATAGGTTCTCCATTTTAGATGCATTTCATGTTTTCAGTGTTTCTGCCTATTTTCATTGTCTTTGTCTTTTTATTGCTGATTTTTCAGCAATAAAAAGACAAACTTGCACTGGATTTATTCAAAAATATAACATCATCTCCATATAGTAAAGAGCTGAGATTGATATCTCCTCTCCTTATACAGCTTCCAGGGATGACCGCTTGTTCTCATCTGATCTTCTACCATTTTATGAAAAACCACTTCAACATCGATCCTATAACAACTGCTTACCAATTAGTATGTTTGTATCATATCACCCCTCTTCCTCCTATCTACTAAACTGTAAATTGCAGTTTCTCAGCCTTTCCTCGTATTCAACATTCCAGATATCAGAATCTACCTTAGTCTGTTGCCTCTTGACCTTTCTCAACACCTCTTCATTTTTTTAAAAACAAGGTGACAAAATCTATGCACAGTAATCCATGTGTGGCTTAATCAAGGCCTTATACAATGGAACAAGAATCTCCTTACTTATGCAAGTCGGTGTCCTCTGCATCATTCCCATAATTCATTGTGTAGTCCTCACAATATTGGCAATGTGTCCTTTAAATTTTAGATCTTTAATCTATAAACTCCAAGATCTCTTATTTCCTCCATCTCCAACAATATATTCCCACCAAGCATACCCATTTCCAACCCATTTTTGCTTCTGAAATTTTAAAACCTTACATTTTGCAATAGTGAATTGGCATCTGTATTCTCGTGCCCATTTGCTCAAACTATTCAAGTCTTCTTATAAGGCCACAGCATCTGCTCTACTCCTTATAGTTCATCCCAACTTTGCATCATCTCAAAACAACTGAATATCCCCATTCACATCTTCCCCAATATCATTAACATACAGGTTAAACAGCAACGGTCCTAAAACAGATCCCTGAGGCACACCACAGGTGACTTTCCTCTTCAGGGATATTGTTCCTCCATACAGTTTGCTGGTACCTATCAAATAGCGAATCTCTGATCCAATGGATTAGTCTAATATCCAACCCTATCTGCTCTAGTTTGACTATCAACTTATCATGCAGTAATCTATCAAAAGCTTTAGCATCTATTTCCATTTAGCATCTTGTATCTATTTCCATTGTCCAGTGAAGTTGTCACCTTATTGTAATAAGTAAGTAGATTACTAAAACATGACCGCTCTTTAACAAATCCATGCTGTTTATCAAAGATATACCGTTGTTTTCAACACAATTCTGGATCCTGATTCTCACCAGCTTCTCCAGCACTTTAATTACAACAACTGGGATGCAGATACGCTTATAATTTGATGCTTGAGTTATGTCACCTCCCTTATAAAGTGGCACAATCTTGCTTTCCTTCCACTCCTTTGAAACTTGACCCAGTGCAAGACTCATATTAAAAAAATATGTCAAGGCAGATGCCAACTCCCTTGCATTCCTTCAAAATACGTGGTGATATATTATTATTATTATTATTATCATTATCATTATCATTATCTGAGCCCTCCAGAGAGTCAAGGACTCATCGAGGGAGGCTATATAAACACCCAAACCAGCTATCATACCTTCCCTTAAATTTATTCACACTAGATGCACTCACTACCCCTAAGAGCAAATTATTTCACTCACTCACTGCTCTCTGGGAGAAAAACCTAGCTCTTACCCCTTTCTTGACTGCAAATAAATTTACCTTCCATGGATACCCACGTGATCTCTCCCCACCTTCCATATAACGAAAAATTTCATCAGTTGATATCCTATAACACCCATTCAAAAGTTTATAGACCCCTATCATATCACCTCTCTTTCTCCTGTTAACCAGAATCTGCAATCCACATACTTGCAATCCGTCCTCATAAACTAAATCCCATGACCCAGATATAATCTTTGTAACTCTTTTTTACACCCTTTCCACAGCTTCTTTATTCCCTTTGAACCTGAGAGACCAAATCTGCACACAATAATCCAGGTGTGGTCTTATCAAAGCCTTATAAAGAGGCAAAATGACTTCTTTATCCTTACATGTTAAGGTTCGCTTCAACATTGCAATTACTCTCTGAGTTGTATTTGCAACTTTTGGTATGTGACCTTTGAACTTTAAATTCCTATCCACCAATATGCCAAGATCCTTTGCCTCTTTAGTTTCTTGTAGCATAACCTCGCTAATATAATATGCTGCTGGAACTCTAATCATGCTCAAGTGCATAACTTTACACTTAGTAACATTAAATTGATAGCCATTTGCCCAAATTTCCAGTCTGTTCAAATCATTTTGTAATTGCTGCATATCAGTAGCAACCCTGATTGCCCTGCCTATCTTCGCATCATCGGCAAACAATTGCACATATGATGTTAGATACTTCCTGATGTCATTAATGTATAGATTAAACAATAATGGCCCAAGGACTGAACCCTGAGGTACACCATTGGTCACCCTAAATTGGGCAGATTCACACCCACTGCATACCACTTTTTGAAATCTGTCTGTCAACAATCCCCTGATCCAAGTCAATAGATTATATTCCAGGTCCCATATTCTGCAGTTTACGCAACAACCTGTTTGTATGGTATCCTATCAAAGGCCTTAGAAAAATCCAAAAGTATCATAGTGTATCCATTCCCTTTTTCCAACTCGGTCATAACATTGTTATAAAATATGAGCAAATTGCTAAAACATGACCTTCCTTTAGTAAACCCATGCTGTTTCTTGCAGAGTATAGCATATTTGTCTACCCATTTTTATATGCGAGTTCTTACCAACTTTTCTAAAATCTTCACTACCACACCAGAGATACTGACATGTCGGTAGTTAGACACATTAGTTTTTGCACCACCATTGTACAATGGAAGCATCATACATTCCTTCCATTCCTGTGGTATCATTCCTGAACTGAGACTCAAGTTATACAAACATGTGAATTCAATTCAGCTGAACATTCCTTTAGCAAATGGGCTGATATTCCATCTGTCCCTATAGGCAAATTCTTATCCAGGTTATACAACAGCTCTTCAACTAAATTTTCATGAACCTCTAACTCTTCATCCAATGTAGTAGAAGCACTGTGCACCATGTTACATACACCTGGTTGATGATATATCTTAGCGAAGTGAGCACTCATTAACTGAACAATCTCATTAACTTCCGACACTAGAGTGTCATCTGCATTCAATAAAGTTATTCTTTCACTTTCATTCTTTCTTTTGCTTGTGGCAAAATGATAAAATTCTTTTGGATTGTCTTTAGCTCGCATGCCCAATTTCTTTTCATACTCCTATTTAGCTTTCTCACAATACTTGTTATTTTTCTGGCCTGAGCGTTATATATTTCAGAACACCTCTCACTCTTATTCTCACGATATTCTTTCCACATCATTTCCACGAACTTTTTCAAAGATTCCCATGCATTACTGATATTTTTCCCATTCAGTAACTGATACCATGAGACCAAAGATAGTATTCTCCTAAGTTGATCATAATTCCTAGCTTTGTAGTTCATCATGTAACCTGTTTTAATTGGAGCATCAATACAATTAGATACTTAATAAGAAAGTACAGCATGATCACTGTCACCAATTGGCGGTAAAATAGCCATATTCTTGACAGAGATCTCTTCTGATGCTATGAGCAAATCCGACACTCTTTGACCTCGAGTTCCTTCTTTCACCTGCTGCTTGAGAAAGTTGTCTCACAACAATTCAACACTTGTGACATTGTTCCATCATTGTTTTCTTGTGTTTCTACCCTAACTGGATTTAAGTCATCTGATATCTTTAATAGTACTCCTCCTCCTCCTCTCCTATCACTTCTGTCGTTCCTAAAAATAGTATACCCACTACACTTGATTCCACTTACCATATCTGATTCTGATAGCCAGGTTTCACTAAAGCCAACAATCTTAGGCCACATCATATTCAATAAAGCAACAAACTCAATCCCTTTGTTTTAATGCTCCTGGCATTTGTGTATAAACATAATAAATTACCACCTAGCCTATTATTATAATTAGATATGCAATCTATTTGGTCCTGTTCTAGAATTTCTCTTTTCCCTCTCTAGATATACTTAAACTGTCCAAACATTAAGCATATTTTTCCACCCATTCACCACATTCAAAGACATTCATATCTTTATCCATGTTTGCATACCATAGCTTGACTTTCACACAAATTTTTCCCATTCCTCCCTTGATGATCTAGTTTCCCTAACTCTCTGTATAAGGTCTCATACCAAGAAGTAATTTCTCCAGGCTTCTGATTCAAAATGAATTCAAGTACAGGCCATCCTTCTTATACAAGTCTTTTCTGCCATCAAACACGCTCCCACACATCTAAAAACTCGCATCCTTATCTTCTACACAGCCTGCACATGAAATCATTTGCTATCATCGCCCTCCTTCTTAACTCAATATTGTCATATCTGGGTAGTAATCCAACAATTTTTACTCAATCACATTTCTTTCTTGCTTCTTCCAACAGACCTTTCATATCTTCTTGCATGCTGTATTTGTCACTACTTAAATTATTTGTACCTGCTTGAACTGCCATCTCTTTTACTTTTTTTTTTTTGGTTTTCAGTTACCGTTGTCTTATTTTTAATTTTTGCTCCTGGGAAAAAAATACTGAACTCACTCAGCAAGGGCAAATTTTAAAATTTTCAAGTTGACTTAATTCCCCATATACCTCTTGCTCACTTACAGTCAGTCCCTCCTCCTCATCATCAACCGCTCTGAAACTCTCCATGATGTTACATTCACAAGAATGAAAGACCTTTATGAATTGCTCATTAAATATCTCAACTATATCCTCTGGAGCAGTTGTTCTTATGCCATTTTCTCCAATCAGTGTTATCATTCTTTTTTTTTTTTTGCTCTCTACATATCAAAAGAATTTCCTCTAGGATTCTTTTTGGTTTCATTAGCTAAATGCTGCTCATACTGAACTTTTGCTACCCTTACCAACAAAGTCACCCTCCTGGAATTGATTATTACCACTTCTCTTATGTTACTCCATAATGCCTTTTCTCTCTGTTTCGCATACTTTATCTCTTCATTCATTCATCTCACACCTACCTTATTTAACCTTCTGAGCCTTCAAATACATTTAGCATTGTTTCTACTAGACAGTTCTTGAATATCACCCAAGCAACATTGATCTCCTTTCCAGCCTCATTCCATGCTACACCTGTAAGCTGTCTCCTCAGCTTCTTATAATCACCAGCATTGTAGTTCCACATATACTCTTTCCTCACAGAGATTCTCACACTGCTGGCAACCACCCAGGTTAGTCTTTTATGGTCACTCAATTATGTTTACATAAGGTAGACATGAAAGAGGGAAATAGTGGCATTAGTTTTGAGACAGTGTGGTGTGAGGTGGGGGTTGACAGGAATAGATATTTAGTTAGATGTTGCTAGAGGCCAGCGACTATGGTGAATGGTGATGAAATATATAAGTAACTTTGGTTAGTGAAAAAGAGTAAGGTGGTTATTATGAGTGATTTTAATTATTGTAGTATAGATAGGAATGAAAAGGTAGTAATTCGAGAATTTCCCCAAGTTCTTGAGAGATAACTCTCCCAGACAGTGTGTAAATTAACGCACGTGAGGATGAACAATTTTAGGTGTGGTCATTTCATTAGAGGATGTAATTGTGAGTGGGATTTTACACTTTACTCCAGTTGATAAAATTGATCATGAATTGATCACATGGGTTGTGGCTAGCTATATGAAGACTTCTTTGAGGAAAGGATTTATGTGGAATTACAAGGTTGGTTATCATAACAAGCTTATGAGGCAGCTTGGAGCTATAGTATGGAATGAGGAGTTGAGCATAAATTAAAGATGTCAAGAAATGATATTTTTGGTTTCATCCTGTATCCAAGTGTATGCAAAATTTGGTGTGAAATAACTTCATGGCTGGGCTACTTGTATATAGAGGATAATGACTTCACATCAATTACCATAGCATCCCATAATGCAATTCACATATCCTCATGGACATGTACAATTCTATGCATTATGGGAAGGGCCACTACCCAGATCTGTTTCAACCTTTATTGAGGTCTCATCAGTGGGAGCCAGACCTAGAAGTTATACCTAGGTTGAAGTAATGCAGAAACCATATTTCGATATACAAATAGTCAAAAGATGTCTGACCTTATTACTAAAATACTTTGGATTAGATATCGATGTTGAAATTTTTTGTCACTTGATTAGATGATAAATTAAAGATGCCAAGAAGTAATATTCGTGGTTTCATCTTTTATCTAAGTGTAAGCAAACAAAGTTTTTGTGTGAAGTAACTTCTTGACTGGGCTACTTATATGTAGAAGCTAATGACTTGACATCAATAGCCTTAGTATTGCATAATGCAATGCACGTATCCTTACGGATATGTATAATGCTATGCATTATGAGAAGACCAGTTTCGACCTTTATTTAGGTCTCGTCAGCAGCAACCAGACCCAGATACCAAGGTCGAAGTAATGCAGATATCATATTTCCATATATAAGTAGTCAAAATATGTCACTCCTTATTGCTAAAATTTTCTGGATTATAGATAGATGTTGAAAGTTATTTTCATTTGGTTAGCTTATGTAGGCATTATAGATTGGGTGTCATTTCTGGAGCACAAGTCTTAAGCATAATTGGAGGAATACATTCTGGACCTTATTAGTATCAAGATTAATTACAATTTTTCCTGATGTCCTTTTGGCGAATAGGCATCCACTGGGCAGTTTGTGGTAGTACAGAAAGGAGGTAATTTGCTTTGGTCATCTAGGCAAGAGTTTGAGGAAAAAAACTGATGCCAGGAGGTCTGCCATTTCCTTGAGTCAGGTTACTATGGTGCCATCAGGATGCAAGAGAGAGGTGGGAACAGGCAAGGGCAGAAGTTATGCCCAATAGCCTTAGCAAGGCACAGGAAAGCTTGACTGCCAGTTGAGCAGGAGGTGAGTTTATTACATTTCATTCTTATGAAGTCTGCTTTGGAATCATCAATAACTTTTTTTTTACACTTGTTTCGGGCACTTGTGTAAGCTGAATGAGAAGATGGAATTTTTTAACTTAAGCCACTGAACATAAGCTGCATTTTTATCATGGACAGCAAAGGCACATTTTTTTGAGAACCAGGGCTTGGATACAGGTTGGAAGCGTTCAGTGGAGTGGGGAATGAAGGCTCTCATTCCAGTGAGGATTATTTTGGTTACTAGTTGAGTGCAGGTGTTTGGATGATGAGAGCAAAAGCAGTAATCTGACCATGGAAAAGAGACATAAAAATTCTGGAAGTTATTCCAGTCGGCACAGTTACAGTGCCATAGGGTATGAGGTTGAGATTGGCTGGGAGGAGGATGATCTGTAGAGAAGGAGACTTGAATAAGATTGCAATCGGAATTACCAAGGAGTGAACAGACACCCGCAGTGTATTTGGAGGGAGAGCTAGTTAAGAAAAGGTGCAGGATGTTAAAAGAATGACAAGGATTGTCTGGTATTCTCATTGGTAGATTGACTATTTGTGTTAGGTCATTACTGATGGCAAATGATTCAGCTTGCCTTCCAGCTTCATCTGTGAAGTTCAATTTTCAGTGATAGGTAGTCAAAAAAGGGCAGCACGATTGTCAGACTTACATGAGCGGTAAAAGCAAGTAAAGGCTGTAAAGTGAGGTAAGGAAATCTTGAACCAGAGCAGATCAAAAAGCAAGGATTTCAATTTGGATAGCCTTTGACAAGGCATATCAGATTTTACAAAAGTATATGTTCCTCCCTTTTTGCAGGATGCATCATGCAGGATGTAGTTTGGATGGTTGAGAACCTCAATTGGCACCTTGCACTGTGGCAGTGCAAGGTGCCAATTGAGGTTCTGTTAGGAAAAAAGAGATCAGGTTTTGATGTCTGTAAGTGGTGGTGTATATCACTAATATTTGTATTAATGTCTTGAATGTTGGTGAAAAGGATATGGAAGAAGTTTTAGTGTTATTTTGGTTAGGTTGGGGCATATTTTATTATTTATTCTGTTTTTTTTTTCATATTTTTAGATTTTTTTTGTTATTATTTATTTGAGATTTTTTTGTATCCACAGTTAAAATGCTAGTATTTTTATGATTGACTTGCATGTGTAGAGTGGTTGATTCAGGAAACATAAAGAGTAGAGGTAAGCAGCTGACTCCATTCCAAGCATGATCTCAGACAATGTCTGCCTGAGAAAGTTCTTATAATGGACAGTGTTCCAGCACATCCACCACAGTTGGAAGAAGATTTGGATGAAGAGCTTAATATCATCAAAATTAAGTTCTTGCCTTCTAATACCATACTACTCCTACAACCAATGGATCAATATGTTATTTCCAACTTCAACCCTAGCATACCAACCTGGCAGGGTAAGCTGCAGCAGGATTATTCAGTGGCTGATCAGGAAACATCTAACAGATTTTAACATAACAGTATTACCATTGAATTCAGTCCTGTGCACCTGCAGAAAACTATTTTACTGCTGTCCTCACATGGAGTAGAAACTGAATCCCTAGTTGAATAATAACTCTGTGTTGAATTATATACAGTGGTACCTCGACTTACGAAATGCTTGACATACGAACTTTTCGAGATACAAACTTTTTTCATATCCCATTTTGACCTCTATATATGTACCTAGACTCAAGATACAAGCGATGATGCTTTTCAAATAAACTAAAGCTTGCTTTACATTATACTTCTTTTTATGCACATTTAGCTGAGCAGGTGCTGAACCATCTCTAGTGTAACAATTGTTGTTACTGTGTTGTATTTATCTGAAATAATACGAACACTGCACATATTTGCTTTTTTGTGTATCTATTTCGGTATTTGTGTAAACAAACAATACACTTTGTGAAGTTTTTTTTTTAGGTTTGTATTTATTATGTGTTATTTATTGTTTGTATTTATTATCAGCAACTCTTTTTAATATCTACTTAAATGAAATAATAATAAAATGGAGTAAAAATTTACATCAAGGAATTAAACTTTCACCTACAGTTAACTTAAACACTCTCCTCTTTGCAGACGACCAAATAATAATTACAAATTCTGAAGATAACTTACAGAAAGCTATTTTAAATCTAAATGAGATATCCAAAGATTATGGTATGATAATATCAACGGAAAAATCAAAAACTATGGCCTTTAACAGACAAGATCCAGCAACATAAATAGTATTAGATAACAAGATCTTAGAACAGGTGAATTCATTTAACTACCTAGGATGTATGATCACCTATGAAAATGAAAAAGATATAAACATAAAAATTGCAAAATATTTAAAAATAACAGGAGTAATTAACTCTATATTTAAACCAAACCTAGTTCAAAAACAAACCAGGCTAAAAGTATACAATACATTAGCCCTACCGGTCTTAATGTATGGAAGCGAAATCTGGACAATAAAACAAAAAGACAAACAAAGATTAACAACAGCAGAAATGAAGTTTATGAGAAAAACTGCAAAGTATACCGTATTTTATCACAAAAGAAATGAAGATATTATGAAAGAATTAAACCAAGAACCAGTAATTGAAAAAATTAAAAAATATAAACACAGATGGATGGAACACGTTCAAAGAATGAAAACAGAAAGATTACCAAAACAAGCCTTAAAGTACAAGCCATTAGGAAAAAGAAAACCAGGACGTCCTCTTAAACAATTCAACGATGACTTCTAAGGCCGGAACAGGCCATACTAGGCCTAAATTCTTGATACATATGATGATGATGATGATGATTTATTATGTGTACTGTATTATTATTATTATTATTATTATTATTATTATTAAACAAGACCTCATGGAGTCAAAGACTCATCTAGGAGGTCCTTTTATCTCACACACATCTCATCATACCGGGTCTTAAACACATTCAAACTCCTTGCAGATACCACACTCTCAGGCAAGGCATTCCAATCATTCACAACTCTGCACGAAAAAAAACCTGCCTCTCACTCCCCTACTCACACCCTCTTTATACAGTTTCCAGGTATGACCTCTGGTTCTCCCCTGATCTCCCACTATTCTCTGTAGAACTTCTCCACCATTGATCCTATAACAACCCCTTACCAACTTGTAGGTCTCTATCATATCTCCCCTCTTCCTTCTCTCCACTAGACTCTGCAAATTACATCTTTTCAATCTTTCCTCATACTCGACATTCCAGAGGTCAGAAACTACCTTAGTCAGTCGCCTTTGGACCCTTTCCAACATCTCTTCATCCTTCTGAAAACCAGGTGACCAAATCTGAGCACAATAGTCCATGTGTGGCCTAATCAAAGCCTTATACAATGGAACAAGAATCTCCCTACTTCTACACGTCAGTGTCCTCCTCATCATTCCCAGAAGTCTTTGTGTTGTCTTCACAATTTTGGCGATGTGTCCCCTAAATTTTAGATCCTCATCCACTATCACTCCCAGATCTATTATTTCCTCTACTTCCAACAATATATTCTCACCAAGCATAAATTCTGCATCCCATCTTTGTTTTCCAAATTTTAAAACCTTACATTTTGCAACATTGAACTCACATCCCCATTTGCTTGCCCAATCACTCAATTTATTCAAGTCTTCTTGCAAGGCCACAACATCTTCACTACTCTTTATGGTTCGTCCCAACTTTGCATCATCTGCAAACAACTGAATATCTCCATCCAAATCTTCGCCAATATCATTAATATACAAGTTAAATAGTAATGGCCCTAAAACAGATCCCTGAGGCACTCCACTAGTGACTTTCCTTTTCCTGGATATTGCACCCCCATACACAACTTGTTGATACCTATCAGATAGCCAGTCTCCAATCCAATGCACTAATCTAATATCCAACCCCATCTGCTCTAGTTTGACTGTCAACTTATCATGAGGTACTCTATCAAAAGCTTTTGCAAAATCCAAGTATATTACTGTGTATCCTTCTCCTCTGTCCAAGGAAGCAGTCACTTTATTGTAATAAGTAAGTAGATTACTAAAACATGACCTCCCTTTAGCAAATCCATGCTGTCCATTGAAGATTATACCATTGTTGTCAACCCAACTCTGGATCCTAGTTCTCACAAGCTTCTCCAACAACTTAACCACAACACCTGACACACAGATAGGCCTATAGTTTGATGCTTGAGTTCGATCACCTCCTTTATGAAGTGGCACAATCTTGCCCTCCTTCCACTCTTTAGGGACTTGACCAAGTGCAAGACTCGTATTAAAAAAATATGTCAAGGCAGGTGTCAACTCTCTGGCACATTCCTTCAGAATACGCGGTGATATATTATCAAGTCCCACAGCCTTATTTACATCTAGTTTACTCAACTCTGCAAACACCTCTTGCTCACTTACAGTCAGTCTCTCCTCCCCATCATCAACTGCTCTTAATCTCTCCATGAAGTCACATTCACAAGATTGAAAGATCTTTATGAACTGCTCATTAAGTATCTCCACCACACATTCTGCAACAGCTGTCTTTATACCATTTCCTCCAATCAATGTCATCCTTCCATAATCATTCTTTCTTTTGCTGGCTACATATCGAAAGAACTCCCTAGGATTCTTTTTAGCTTCATTAGCTAACTGCTGTTCATACCTCTCTTTAGCTACTCATCTATGTGATGTGATGTGTTTTATTGTAACTTCACATTTATTTTCTAAATAATAATAATAATAATTATTATTATTGTTATTATTATTCGTGACACCTCCACCTAATCTACCAGATAATTCACTGATCAGCGTATTATTTTCAACATGGGGCCAAAGAAAACTAAGAAAGAACAGAAGAAGAAAGTCGCAATAGAAATTAAGAAAAAGATTGTGAAAAAATTTGAGAAAGGAGTCAGGCAAAGTGATTTGTGCAAGCAGTATGAGTCCAAATCCACCATAGCTACAATTGTCAAGAAAGCAGATTTTTATAAGGAACTGGATGTAGCCAAAGGAGTATCTATCGTGTCATCTCGAAGAAATAAAGTTATGGAAGAAATGGAAACTTTACTACTCGTCTGGATTAATGACATGAAACTGAAAGGAGATAGTGTATCTCAAAACATGATCTGTTTACAAGCTCAAACTATTTACAAAGATCTTTTGCAGAACTTGCCATCCACTAGCAGTAGCAAAGACATCGGCAAAGAGTTTAAAGCTAGCAAAGGATGATTTGAGAAATTCAAGAATAGAACCGTTTTCCATAGTGTTGTTAGACATGGAGAAGGTGCTAGTGCTGACAAAGAAGCCGCTGAAAGGTTCATGAAAGAATTTCAGAAACTGATGGAGTCAGAAGGTTACAGACCAGATCAAGTTTTCAACTGCGATGAAACTGGGCTTTTCTGGAAGAAAAAGCCTAAGAGAACGTTCATCACTAAGGAGGAAATGGCATTGCCAGGACACAAGCCAATGAAAGACAGACTAACTTTGCTTTTTTTGTGCCAATGCCAGTGGTGACCTGAAGATAAAACCTCTGTTGGTTTACCACTCCAAAAATCCTAGAGTCTTTAAAAAGCAGAATGTTAATAGGCACAAATTCAGTGTTATGTGGAGAGGTAACAGCAGGGTCTGGGTAACCAGGCAATTCTTTTGTGAGTGGATGACAGAGGTCTTTGCTCCCACAGTGAAACAGTATCTACAAGAAAAGGGTCTGCCTGAGAAAGTTCTTCTTATAATGGACACTGCTTCAGCACGTCCACCACAGTTGGAAGACGATTTGGATGAAGAGTTTAATATCATCAAAATTAAGTTTGTGCCTCCTAATACCACACTACTCCTACAGCCAATGGATTAATATGTTATTTCCAACTTCAAAATGCTTTATACCAAAGCTCTTTTCCAAAGCAGTTTCTAAGTTATCACCGACACAGAATTAACCCTCAGGGAATTCTGGAAGAATCATTTCAATATTCTTCATTGTTTGTGTCTTGTTAGTCAGGCATGGAAGATGTTTCTGTGAGAACTCTAAAATCAGCCGGGAAAAAATTATGGCCTGACTGTATCTGAGGAACTGCATTGGAAGGACCTGAAAGTGAAATTGACATTGTTGATACAGTTAATTCCCTGGGCAAGACCATGCATTTGGAAGTTGATGAAGCAGATGTAGAGGAGTTGGTAGAGGAGCACAACATTGAGCTGACCACTGAAGAGTTACAGGATTTAAGAAGAGAGCAGGAAAAAGAAAGGGATGAGGAGGAAAAGCAAATGTCTTTAGAGGACGAAGAAGAGAGCAACAAAAGGGAGCAATTCCAACAAGTGACATCAAAAAAATTTTCCAGCACTGGGGCAAATTGCAAGAATTGGTTAACAAGTGGCATTCAAATCAAGGTGTTGTTTCTAGAGCCACCAATATCTTCAATGACAATGTCATTAATCACTTTAGAAGAGTGTTAAGGAAACGACATATTCAGTCAACGTTGGATAGGTTTTTTAACCTCCCTTACCTAAGAGACAAAAAGAAGCAACTGATGACAAGAAATCGAAAACTCCTGAACCACAAAACCAGTCACAAGAAAATTGATTTTTTTTTTACAATTTCATGGAAGATGATTTTCATACTAATCATGTAAAACCAAAGATTTCATAAATAAAAATTAATATGCAATGGTATATAAAGTGCATATTTATAGTGTAAAAATGCTCCTTCTCACTCCTCCATTGATTTGCATTTTCTTCATTTAGTTGGGAATAGTTTTTTTATTTTTTTAATTTATTTTGAATTTTTGAAACTGAGAACAGATTAATTGATTTCCCATAAGATATAATGGAAAATTGGGTTTCGAGATACATACTTTTCGAGATATGAAATGCGGTCAGGAACGAATTAAGTTTGTAAGTCGAGGTACCACTGTATTTAGTTTAATCCTTGATCCAAGTGTAGGCAAACAAAGTTTGCACCTGAAATATCTTCAGGAATGGGGCAACTCGTGGCAAAGGTGGACAAACTTCACATCACTTGCCTTAGTATCCCAAAATGCAAAGCACATCTCCTTGCAGACATGTATAATGCTATGCATTATGGGCAGGGTCACTACCCAGACTGGTTTCAACCTTTATTGAGGTCTCTTCAGTGGGATCCAGAGGTGATACCAAGGTTGAACCAATGCAGAAATCATATTTACCTATATGAGTTGCCAAAAGGTGTCACACCTTATTATAAATTACTCTGGATTAGAGAACGATGTTGGAAGTTTTTTTTTCACTTGGTTAGACTATACATTATATATTTAGTTTAATCCTTTATCCAAGTGTAGGCAAACAAAGTTTGCACCTGAAGTATCTTCAGGACTGGGGAAACTCGTGGCAAAGGTGGGCAAACTTCACATCACTTGCCTTAGTATCCCATAATGCAAAGCACATCTCCTTGTGATGTGAAGTGATGTGAAGTTTGTCCACCTTTGCCACAAGTTGTCCCAGTCCTGAAAATACTTTGGGTGCAAACTTTGTTTGCCTACACTTGTATAAAGGATTAAACTAAATATATAATTTATAGTCTAACCAAGTGAAAAAAAACTTCCAACATCGTTCTCTAATCCAGAGCAATTTATTAATAAGGTGTGACACCTTTTGACAACTAGTATAGGTAAATATGACTTCTGCATTGTTTCAACCTTGGTATCACCTCTGGATCTGGCTCTCACTGACGAGACTCCTGAGGGTCGAATCTGGTTGTAAGTTTGGGTGATGGATGGCGATGTTGTAGCCAATGAAGTTCTGAGGTTTGGCTGTTGCTGTTACCCCTCAGATGAAATACGAGTGGTTCTGCTCGGTGGTGCGGTGAGCCTGTTACTGAGGGGGAACAATGCTGAGTTTTTGATCCTTCGGGTCGCTCATTATTGGGTGATCTGGGGGATCTCATGAGTTTTTGGAGAGGTAATCCTGCACTTAATACAGGGAAACTGGTCTGGGTAGTGACCTTTCCCACAATGCATAGCATTATACATGTCCGCTAGGAGATGTGCTTTGCATTATGGAATACTAAGGCAAGTAATGTGAAGTTTGTCCACCTTTGCCACAAGTTGCCCCAGTCCTGAAGATACTTCAGGTGCAAACTTGTTTGCCCACCCTTGGATAAAGGATTAAACTAAATATATAATTTATAGTCTAACCAAGAGGGGAAAACTTCCAACTCTGTGTTGAGCATGCCCAGCAAGGCAATCACTCACACTGCATGTGAGATGAAAGGGGGGGGGGAGAAAACAGAAACCAGAGGCCCTACTCTGGGGATGAAACATGGCGGTAGCCACTTCACACTTCCAAAAAGCAAGGTGGTAGTGTTTCACTACTAGGCAATGAAAGACATCTACCATCTAGAGGTCTAGTAGTTGGCATTTCTTCTCAGCTAGGGAAGATATGCATTTAAGGCAGCAATACTTGTCCCACAAGAGCTCTGTTTATGGAAACAGGCCATAACATGAGAAAGTGGGGAGGACTTGACTCAGGGAGGCTTTATGTGATCCAAGAGAAATGTTTCTTTATTCAGTGATGCTTATATTGGATACATCAGCATGGACGATATCGTAATGTTTTAATGAAACATGTAGACGATGCAGACAGCGGAAAACATTTATTTGCTCTTAATTTTATCCATGTTGCAAGAACTTTGTCAGGGAGAGAATAAAAGAGATCAAAACTATATTCAGAATTGGCATTAATTACAAAGCATGCATTTATTACTAGCATGTCTTGGTCACAGTGAACACAGTTGAGTGAACAGGAGAACACAGAGTTCAAATGAAATAGTTAGTTATGATAATTCAATATACAGAGGTTACATAAATGATTAAAAAAACATAGTTATTTTTGATTGTGTCACAGAACTTTGGGCATGCAATCAGAGCAATTGAAATTCATATTATTATTATTATTATTATTATTATTATTATTCAGGCCTCCATGGAATCAAGAGACTCATCGCCGGAGGTCCTTCCTAGGAAACACAAAGTCTGTCATACCACTCCTTGAACCCACTGATCATTCTTGCTCTCACTACTCTATCTCTATCAGCCAATGCATTCCACACAGAGGCATAGCTAGGGAGGAGCAGAGGGGGCAGTCTGCCCCGGGCAGCACTTTGAACCATTTTGAACTTTTGCAGTTAATTCTAAAATAGAGTCTCGAGAACTCATTTCTAAATATTGTAATACTACAGCGAATTTTCCTCACAATTGCTCTAAGTGTTGCTAGTTGTGAGAGGAGTTTTTCTAAATAAAATTGATTAAGAATTACCTACATTATTATGAAATAGACTTCGCCAATGTCATTGAAGATTTTGCTAACAGAAAAGTAAGAAAAATAACATTTTAGAATGTTAAAATTAAAGTTTTACTTCAAAAATAAACATCGTGTTTTAATTTATTTCCCTATATGTCGTTTTGACTTTTTGTAGTATTTTTGGTGTATTGAGAGGGGCGGCAAACTCAGGGACCGCCCTGGATGGCAAAAGTTCTAGCGATTCTGCGATTTCATAGCTTCCTTTTGTACTTTCCAGGGATGGAACCTTTGTCATTGCTCCTTCCTGCTGCTCCACCAAGTGAAAGAACTCCCCAGTGTCCTCCCTGTAACTAAGGATTAAACTAATTTTATTATGCCTCTCAGCAGTTTAAAAGTCTATCATATCACCTCTCCTTCTTCTATCTACCAAACTCTGCAGTCCACATTCCCTCAGCTGATCGTCATAATTAACATTGTACAGTTCTGAAACCATCTTTGTTATCTGCCTCTGTACCCTTTCCACAGTTAATTTATCCCCTTCAAATCCTGGGGACCAAATTTGAGAACAATAGTCTAAGTGTGGTCCGATCAGTGTCTTATACAATGGAACAATAACTCTTCTATAATTACAGGTCAGTGTCCTTCTCAGTATTGCAGCAATCCTCTGGGTTACCTTCTCCACCTTTGTAATATGCCCCCTGAATTTCAGTTTCTATCGATAATCACTCCCCCAAATCTATTTTCTCCCCTATTTCCTCCATTACTGCTCATCCGATCGAGTATGCAGCCTCCCATCAATGTATCCCAAACTTCAAGACTTTACATCATGAAGGTTATTTTCTTGATCATAAATTAGTAAATAATAATATTTGGTTAACCGATCAAGTGTTGATCAATTTTATTATTAACTGAACCAACTAGTTTCGCCACACTTATCTGTTGGCATCTTCAGGGCACTTACATATAGGTTTAAACACTCTCATAATTATGCGTAACTGCAAAACTGACAAGAATAAAAACTGACTAGAATAATTACAAATAAAATAGTATCGAACGTGAGTGAAACACGTATCGTGTGTACAAGATCAGCTAGCTGTTGCTGAGGAACTTTCTGTAGTTTGTATTAAAGTTCATTTCTTCCGTTTTTAAGGTTCTGATTAGGGTTTTCCATATCTCTGGGAGTATTAGGCCTTGATTTCTGTTAAGGTTCACAGTAGAACGGGCGACTGTGGCTGCTTCTTTGAAAATTCTTGAATGGTAATCTTCCTCTAAGTAAGGGGAACAGCTTTTGTCCCACTCGATGACATGGTTAGTTGTGGAGAAATGAGACGATAGGCCAGAAATGTCCTGTCTGTTGTTTTTGACATAGCCAATGTGCTCCTTTTGCCTGATTTCGAGGCTTCTCGAAGTCTGTCCGATGTAATTAGAGCCACATGAGCATGGAATATTATAAACTCCAGCATATTTATAGAAAGGATGGTTGTCTTTTGGAGATCTTAGTAGTTTACGAATAGATTCTATAGGTTTAAATGTTACTCTTATTTTGTGTTGTTTGAGGAGATTGGCGAGCTTGTTGGAGATGCCACTTACAAACTGAATTGCAATCGTTTTTATATATTGAATCTCTTCTTGTTCTCTTTGTGGTGGTTCAGAGAAAAGGATTTTATTGACTAGTCTTCTTGGATAGCCGTTCAAGTACAGATTGTTGGAAATAAATTTTAACTCATCTTGAAGGGTCTTGTTGTCCGTTGTGATGCAAATCGCTCTTTTCTTTAACATGTGTATAATGCTGAGTTTATGTGATATGTGGTGAGAGGAGTTAAAATGTAGGTAGCGACCTGTATTGGTCGGTTTTCTGTACACCGATAGATTTATACTGCCATCAGTTTGTTTTTTGATTAAGATGTCTAAAAACGGAAGTTGTTTTTCTCTTTCAAGTTCCAGAGTGAATTTAATAGAATGATGGTAGGCGTTGATCTTTTTGAGAAAATCATATATGTCATCTTTGTTATTGTTCCATATGATGAAGATATCGTCCACATATCTAAACCAAATTTTAGGTCTAGGAAAAATTTGTGATAAGATTTTGTTTTCTAAGTCTTCCATAAAGAGGTCAGCACATGAAGGTGAGAGTGTACAGAAAACCGACCAAAGTTACGCATAATTATGAGAGTTTAAACCTATATGTAAGTGCCCTGAAGATGCCAACAGATAAGTGTGGCGAAACTAGTTGGTTCAGTTAATAATAAAATTGATCAACACTTGATCGGTTAACCAAATATTATTATTTTCAAGACTTTACATTTTGCTGCATTAAACTGACACCCCCATTTATTTGCCAATCTATCTAGTTTATTCAAATCCTCTTGCAGGGTTGCCACATTGGTACTATTACTAATAACCCTTCCTAGCTTCACATCATCTGCAAACAACTGAATATCCCTTCAATACATTGACAATGTCATTGATATAAAGGTTAAACAATACAGGTCCCAGTACAGGTCCATCCCTGGAAAGTACAAAACGAAGCTGTGAGCAAAAGGGTAAGAAGTGGTTTCTTTGCATAGAAGGTGGTGGAACCGTGGAATCAGTGGTGTAGCTAGAACTTTTGCCGCCCCTCTCAATACACACCAAAAATACTACAAAAAGTCAAAACAACGTATAGGGAAATAAATTAAAACATGATGTTTATTTTTGAAGTAAAACTTTAATTTCAACATTCTAAAATGTTATTTTTCTTACTTTTCTGTTAGCAAAATCTTCAATGACATTGGTGAAGTCTATTTCATAATAATGTAAGTAATTCTTAATCAATTTTATTTAGAAAAACTCCTCTCACAACTAGCAACACTTACAGCAATTGTGAGGAAAATTCGCAGTAGTATTACAATGAAAAATTAAATATTTATATTTTTTTCATAATATTTTCATAATTCATAATATATACGTAAATATATTTATGAATTTATATTTACTTGCATGCAGTATTTTGGTATGATTCCAGAAAACTCTTCAAGCTAGTCTAATTTTTCAGTTATGCCAGAGGTACTTTTGGAAAGTACCTTTGGCATAACTATAAAACAACAAAATTACATTCATTTTAAAAATTTTATGGAATTTACAACCGTGTTAAAAAACTTTTTTTATTATCCCGACGTTTTGATCTTCACATCAAGATCATCATCTGGAGCGTACATAAATATACAGGACAAGCTGAGTTACATCATTAACTGTAAGCTAGAGAAACAATGATTTGATCACATGTTATTCTACTGGTGTGACCTCTGGTGAAAAAAAAAAATTATAAATTGCACCAAGCTAAATTCTATTTTACAATGACAGGAATAAACATTCTTTTATATGGTTTTCTTTCAGGAACAATTGGTGTCCTATTTTTAGTATTACAATTCTTATTTTTGATTTACAATACTGGATTTTCTACAGTCCTGTTTATAGTTGTTCTTAGTGAGAAAGGTTGAATATATACCTTCCATATGTTTGGGATTTTTAGACCATCATTATTGTTCAGATTGGGGTGGTTGATAATAATCTCACAGGCTTCCTTGAATTTCCGTTCATATCATGTTTTAGTGATGTAGACAGCTGGTGGTTTTCCAGTCAATTCTGTGTAAGGTATTCAGGGCATGATCAGAAGGCCAGCTTCCCCATAATTATTATATTTAATGTGTCGTTTATGTTCCTTTTGTCTAATAGGAATTGTGCATCCTGTTTCTCCTATATGTAGTATGTTGCAAGCACAATAAATCCGGTATACTCCAGGGTGGGCTAGTGGAGGGAGTGGGTCTTTGGATGAGTTGAGTAAGCTTTTTAATTTGCAGGAGGTTTAAAGGGGCTTTGAGGTTGTACTTTTGTAGTACTCCGTTTATTTTGTCTGATATTCCTTTAATGTAGGGAATGGTTATAGCTTTACTGTAGTCTGGTTTGTCTTTGTTTTTTTATTGTGGTTTTGTAGAGAATTTTGTTAATAGCGTTTCGGCTGTATCCGTTTTTTTGTAAGTTATTATTGATAATTTTAAATTTGTCTTTCAGTGCCTGTTCACTGGAACAGATCGTCTGAGCTCTGTTTTTTAGCATATTGATGACACCTAGTTTTTGTGTTGGGTGGTGGTGGTAGGAGTTTATGTGTATATATTGTCCCGTATGTGTTGGTTTTCGGTAAACAGTGAAGGAAAGATTGCCCGAGGGAAGATGTGACAAGTGTATCTAGAAACGAAAGTGTGTTGTGTTTTTTAATTTCAATTGTGAACTGTATGCGTTTATGTTGTTTGTTTAGATGGCTAAGGAATGTGTCTAATGTCTGGCGGCCATGGGACCAGATCGCGAAAACATCGTCAACGTATCTAACCAGACTTTGGGTTTTAGAGGGGAGGAATCTAGGGCAAGTTGCTCAAAATGTTCCATGTAAAAGTTAGCAATGGGGGGGATAATGGCGAGCCCATGGCTGTGCCTTCTTTTTGTAAGTAGAAGGTGTTTTGCCATACAAAATAATCCAACTGTAATACATGCGCAAAGAGCTCCATGATATCTGGAGGGAATTTATTCTGTAGGAGAAGGATTGTGTCATTGATTGGGACATTCGTAAAGAGTGCAGAGATGTCAAAACTGACTAATGACTAATAGCAGAGACCTTGCTAATGCTTCTGCCTGGTATCTCCACTTGGGCCTGGCTCCCACTGAACAGACCTCAATAAAGGTCGAAACTAGTCTGGGTAGTAGCCCTTCCCTTAATGCATAACATTATACATATCTGCAAGGAGATGTGTTTTGCATTATGGGAGATACTGAGATAGGAGTGATGTTAGCTTGCTCCACCTTTGCAACGAGTTTCCCGGGGTTGTACCACCTTACTCCAGTCCTGAAGATACTTTCAGGCGCAAACTTTGTTTGCTCACACTTGGATAAAGGATTAAACTAAATTTATTATAATCTAACCAAGCGAAAAATAAACTTTCAACATTCATCATCAAAAAAAACAGATTAGAGAATTAAATAAGCTCCTTGGTTTTTAGCTGGGATTAAAATACTTTGTATATGTTACACACTCATTTTGGAAGGACTCCTCAATTACATGGTCTTAATAGGTCTTTCAAAAAAATCCATAAAGAAAGATGGTTGTCCAGTAAGACCCATTATCAATTGTATTGACCCTCTCATATAGAATTGCCAAGTATCTTTTATGTTTATTAACTGCTCCTAGTATCCAATTCATTCAGAAGTTAATACATTTAAGTTATGGTATGATGAACTATGTGTTAGATCAATGAATGTCTTTCGTGAAGAGTCATTTGACTCCATAGAGGTCTGTTGATAATAATAGAATGTGTTGACACATCATTGCATTTTTCAAAGGAATGTGCCAGTGAGTGAACAGTTATTATCCTAAGAAGTCAAAGACTCATCTAGGAGGTCCATTTGTCATACCTACAGCTCATCATACCTTACCTTAAACACATTCAAATTCTCTTCAGACACTACACTCTCAGGCAAGCCATTCCAATCTTTTGCAACTCTGCATGCAAAAAAACATGCTTCTCACTCCCTTCTTCACATCTCCTTATATAGCTTCCAGGGATGATCTCTTGTTCTCCTCTGATCTCCCACCATTTTATGAAAAACCTCTTCAACATTGATCCTATAACAACCCCTTCCCAACTTGTACATCTATCATATCACTCCTCTTCCTCCTATCCACTAGACTCTGTAAATTGCATCTTCCCAACCTTTCCTCATATTCAAAATTCCAGAGATCAGAAACTACCTTAGTCAATCACCTCTGGACCCTTTCCAACATCTCTTCGTCCTTTTGAAAACCAAGTGACTAGATCTATGCACAGTAGTCCATGTGTGGCCTAATCAGAGCCTTATACAATGGAACAAGAATTTCCTTACTTCTACAAGTTAGTGTCCTCTGCATCATTCCCAGAATTATTTGTGTAGTCCTCACACTTCATGGTCACTTTCACCAACTGGAGAGTGATTTGATACCTCATTTATAATAACATCCTGTGATGAGATGATCGAATCCAAGTTCCTCTATCCTCGTGTGCCCTCTGTTACATACTGCCTGAGGTAGTTGTCCCACAAAAACTCAAGAAACTCATTTTCTTTACTTTCCATTGCTATCTCTTCATCTCAGTCTATATTGCCATAATTCACCTTTTTCTTATTTGCTTGGCTAATTTGATTATACGTTTCATAGTCACTGCCATACACATTACCAAGTCTATGACAATATCTGCCTAAGTATTTCATTCTATTCACTTCTATCTCACACCATACTGCCTCAAAACCACTGGCACTATTTTCCTCTTGCATCTCTACCTTGTTGTGTGGACTTAACTCTTTCTCTATCATCAATAGCAATCCACCTCCCTTTTTGCCCTTTCTCTCACGAAATACATCATACTCTTCCATCTTTATTCATGTTAGGATGCCATCCTCATCCAACCATTTTGACTCTATGGAGATCTAATGATAATAATATATGTGTAACCTATATGTATGAACTTTGTATTGTAAAATACAAACAGTAAATATGTTTTTATATTATCTGTTTTTTTGTCTTATCATTTGCCTTGTTTCTTACATTTCTAGCATCTGTATACAAACATTACAGCTCACATCTGCATATATTGCAAGTTTCACTGATAACACTTATTAAATGTGACAATGTGATTTGTCCATACTTATCTGGAGTCATTTCTTTTTCTCCTTATTCATCTTAGAACCTTCTTCAAATCCAACTATTTTCCCTTGATCCCAAGGTATCATCCCCTTCCCTTTTTGTCTACACACACATTTACATCCTCTTGGAGCATCAACCTTTCTCACACTGTGTTCCCCCTCTCCACTCTGAGCCTTCCTGTTTTTTGCATACTTGTTCTCTCATTCTTTCTACTCATGCTATACATCTTCATTCATAACCACCACTTCAATCTCTCCTTTCTTATTCTTCTTCTCTTTCACATTGCTTCTTATTTAATTAGATTCATTCTCTGCACTCATTTCTTAACCTCATGCAGCAGTCGCTCCAAATGATTAACACCAAAATCATTCAAATGCAGTCCATCACTCTCATACAGTTTGATTCGTCTTTCAAACTCATTCCACACATGCCTGAGAGTGTTGTAAGTATAGAAACAGTCAATGAGTTTAAGGATGTGAATGTGCCATGCCAATCAGCAGAACCTCACAGTAAGTATTTTGACTCCATGGAGATCTAATGATAATAATATGTGTGTAACCTATATGTGTGAACTTTGTATTGTAAAATACAATAGTAAATATATTTTTATATTATCTGTGTTTTTGTCTAATCAACCATCTCCTGAGTATTGAAAATCCAGGTTTTGGTATTGTAACTGCTTTAGTGGATGTTATATTAGTAAGTCTTGGATTTCATGGTAAAGTAATAACAGCAAGAATGGTAACAGAATATTAATATGTTGAGAATGTTAATGTCAAATGTCAACTATGTTAATGTAGCTCCTTTTTTTTTTTTACCAGGTGATCCACTTACTGCTGAACAGTTAGATATGATTTCTAGTGCAGAACCACAAAAGTTATATCATATGCCATGTATGTCAAATTCTGATATTCCAGGTGTTAATATTATACCATCTGCTTGGCAGAATGATCTCAGTCTGTTATGCAATATGTTTCCAGAATGTTTGCCAGAATATTTAGCAATGAATTTTGGTAAGATAGTATAACCTACTTTTTTAAATAATATAGCATTGCAAACTACTTCATATTATTATACATTGTTGCAGTGAATATCAAAATTACTAAAAGCATGTTTTAAATAAAATATGCTGTTTGAACTAATTTACAAAATTTCATGGATTTTGTTATAACATGCGAGCAGGGGAGTGGGAAGCAAATTTTTTGTATACAGAGTTGTGAATGATTGGAATGCCTTGCCTGAGAGTGTGGTGTGTTAAAGGTGCAGTATGATGAGTTGTGTGTATGACAAAAGGTCCTCCTAGATGAGTCTTTGATTCCATGGGGTCTTGGGATAATTTATTATTATTATTCAGGCCTCAATGGAGTCAAAAGACTCTCGTGGGAGTCCTTCCTAAGAAATACAAAATCTATCAAGACTCATCGAGGGAAGGTCCCCCCCCAAGAAACACAAAGTCTATCATACCACTCCTTAAACTCATTGACCGTTCTCGCTTTCACCACTCCATCAGGCAATGCATTCCATGGTTCAACCACCCTCCATGCAAAGAAGCCACTCCTCACCCTCTTGCTCACAGTTTCCTTTCTTAACTTCCAGGGATGACTTCTTGTCATCACTCCTTCCCGCTGTTCAACCAAGTGAAAGAACTCCCCAGTGTCAACCTTGTAACCACCTCTCAACAGTTTAAGAGTCTCAATCATATCACCTCTCCTTCTTCTATCCACCAAACTCTGCAGTCCACATTCCCTCAGCCAATCCTCATACCTATCATTGTACAGTCCTGAAACCATCTTTGTTATCCGCCTTTGTACCCTTTCCACAATTAATTTATCCCCTTCAAATCCTGGGGACCAAATCTGAGAACAATTGTCCAAGTGTGGTCTGATCAGGGTCTTATACAACAGAATGATAACCGTTTTATCTGTGCAGGTCAGTGTCCTTCTCATTATTGTAGCAATCCTCTGTGTTACCTTCATCACCTTTGCAATATGTCCCCTAAATTTCAGGTTTCTATCAATCATCAACTCCAGATCTCTTGTCTCCCCTACTTCCTCCAGTATAGCTCCTCCCATAGAGTATGCAGCGTTTGATGTGTCCCAAACCTCAAGACCTTACATTTTTTTGCATTAAACTCCACCCCCATTCATTTGCCCATCTATCTAGCTTATTCAAATCCTCTTGCAGGGCTGCCACATCTGCACTATTACTAATAATCCTTCCCAGCTTTGCATCATCTGCAAACAATAATAATGGTAATAATATATGTAACATTAATTAATTAATAGTCACATGTTGTCTAGCTTTCCTTTTTAAGATATCCTTTTAAAAATTAAAATTGTTTCAGGATCCTTTAAAACTTTGTATAGTGTGCTAAAGTGCAGTGATGCTTTGGTACATTGTGCTGTTTTTAGACCACTAAAAACAAAAAACTATTATCATCATCTACTGATGATGATAATAGTTTCTTGGAGGATGCAAGTCAGATAATAAACTGACTTGCATCCTCCTTTATATAAGTTCGAGGGATGGTAAATTCCCCTCACCACACACACACACACACCACTTTCACCCTATAAATACTCTGCTCTGTGTTAATTTGGGAAAATCCATTTATCCGTTTACATTTCTGTTATCATCATTTTATCATCTTTCCTATAATCCCACAAGTTCTTCAGATTAAATTCCTCATTCTGTCATCATTGTCAGTATTCCAGATGATTGTTACCTTTGTTATGGTTTCAGATTAAAAAGCAGATTACGATATAAATTAGATAAACTACCCAGTAGTTTAAATGAAGTATGATAGGCTTCATAGTGGACAGCAATAAATTTATATCTCCTCTTGTGCATAGTTGTGCTTAAAATCTAGGGCTTCATTTTGTCATTAGCATTCTGCTGTTTTTAAATTTGATATTGATTTTTCTTTCTCTCTCTCACTCTCTTTCTCTCTCTTTGATACATGATACTTCTTTCTATAAGAGAGAGAGAGAGAGAGAAATTTCACTGAAATTTATTATTATTATTCTTAACATCAGATCTTGGGGTTAAAAAACTTGTTTGCAGAAAAGACCCCTGTCTCTCTCTCTCTCTCTCTCTCTCTCTCACACACACACAAAACTCATTGAATCATAGATTAAACTCCTGGTGTTTATGCTTATACATTGATTCTCATGCATCATGTTATTTCAGGAAATTATTATTATTATTATTATTATTACGGGTATCTCCATGGAGTCAGTAGACTCATCGCGGGAGACCCAAACTAGCAAAACAATATCTGTCATATCTCTTCTTGAATTCATTTACAGATGAAGAGCTCACAACAAAGTCAGGCAATGAATTCCACTCATTCACCACCCTCCAGGCAAAAAACCTTGTTCTGACACCTTTGTTAACCACACTCTTCTTTAATTTCCAGAGATGACCTCTTGTTCTTCCATCACTATCACACAGCTGAAACATTTCCCCTGCATCAATCCTATAAAAACCTTTTAGTAATTTGAATGTTTCTATCATATCCCCTCTTCTTCGCCTATCAGCCAATCTCTGCAATCCACAAGCTCTCAATCTATCAATGTAGGGAGCATTTTTTATATCACTCACCAACTTGGTCACTCTTCTCTGAACCCTCTCCACAGCCTCCTCATCTCCAAGGAATCCAGGTGACCAGACCTGAGCACAGTAATCCAAATGTGGAAGTATCAATGCTTTATAAAGGGGAATAATAACCTCTTTATCTCTGGATGTCAGTGTGTTCCTCAACAACCAAGTAATCCTATGTGCAATCTTGGACACCTTAGCAATGTGTCCTCTGAACTTCATCTCCTTATCTACGAATACCCCTAAGTCCCTAGCCTCATCAATCTCTTGGAGTACCTTTCCATCTATGTAGTACACAGCTGGTAATCTTTTAATCCCAAAATGCAAGAGTTTACACTTTTCCACATTGAACTGACATCCATTTTCTTTTGCCCATTTTACCAGCTTATTTAAATCCTCCTGCAAACTTTCAACATCAGCTTGATTTTTTATTGCACTACACAACTTTGCATCATCAGCAAACAACTGAATATCTCCCTTTAAGCCGTTTCCTATATCATTTACATACAAATTAAACAACATTGGCCCAAGCACAGAGCCCTGAGGCACACCACTGGTCACCTGCCTCATTCTGGACTCGGCTCCTCCATACACCACCTTATGGTATCTCTCCCTGAGCCATTCTCCTATCCATATCACCAATTTAATATCCATTCCCATCTGCTCCAATTTGCGTAACAGTGTTCTATGGGGTATCCTGTCAAAAGCCTTAGCAAAATCCAGAAGTACCACTGTGTAGCCAGTTCCTTTGTCCAACTCTGATGTTATTCTATTATGGATAGTTAATAGATTGCTAAGGCAGGATCTACCTTTAACAAAACCATGTTGGCCTCTATAGAGTATCATATCCTGATCCACCCATTCTTGAATTTTGTCTTTAACCAACTTTTCCAATACTTTTACCACTACTCCTGAGATGGTGATTGGTCTGTAATTCAATACTGCAGTTTTAGAGCCACCCTTATGCAAAGGAACCACTTTGCCTAACTTCCACTCCCTAGGGACCATACCAGAGTTCAAACTTAAATTAAATATCCAGGTAAGAGGGGTTGACAATTCATTTGCACATTCACGCAACACCCGAGCTGATATTCCATCTAAGCCTACCGCAGTGTTTGCATTTAAGTTTCGCAATATATTTAATACCTCTGATTCTTTAGCTTCAATTCTCACATTAGGTATTGCTATAGGTATAGAGATATCCTCACTTGGGTGATAGACTTTTGAGAAGTGATCACTCAGTAACTCGACTATTACATCTGATTTTGTCACCTCAATACCATCAGCACCCACTAAGGTTATCCTTCCGAAGTCATTCTTCCTCTTACTTGCCACATAGCGGAAGAACTCTTTGGGATTACCCTTGATCTCTTTGGCTAAGGTCTTCTCATAATCTGATTTAGCTTTTCTTACTATGCTGGTAACCTTCCTAGCTTGAGCCTTGTACTGCTCATGGGTATCCTGATCGCCCTTCTCCTTGTAAATTCTCCATAACATTTTCTTTTTTTGTAGTTCAAGCTTGATACTACTGCTCATCCATCTAATGCCTGCCTTGTTTGACCTCCTGACCATGGGGACACAATCTGATATTGCTTTCCTCAGATACCCACTGATTTTATCCCAAGCACTGCTAACATCTTTCCCTTGCAATATGTTCTGCCATGGGATGGCTGCAAGCTCACTCCGAAGCTTGTTATAATTGCCTAACCTATAGTTTCGTACATACCCCTTCTTAATAGAAAAATCCACAGATTTTGCAACCTTCCAAGTCAATACCACATGATCGCTTTCACCAACTGGAGGTAACGAGGTCACCTTACTTATGCACATAACCTCTGAACCAATAACCAGGTCCAACACTCTCACACCACGTGTCCCTTCAGTTACGTGCTGTTTCAAGTATAGATAATAACTAATAATTTTAATTATTACTTCCTATATTTCAGCAAAGCTAAATTGGCATCTTCAGGGATTAATACACTAGTATAAAACACATGCATGTAGGCACACTTCAGTAACAAAACTGGAATGGAAGAAATCTTCAGGGTTTAATATATGGTATCAAATACATGCATGCAGGCACACTTGATAACAAAAATGTACATGAGAGATAATTCCTGTATCTCTCCCTGCTCACATTTCCTTATACAACTTTGAGGGATGGCTTCTTGTTCTATCCCTGTCTCCTTCCATTCTGTGAATTTTTTTTTTTTTACAGTGACAACCAATAACATTCCCTTACTAACTGGTCACAACCCCTTACTAATTCAGTTGTTTCAATTATATTATCCTCTTTTTCCTATTCAAGAGGTTCATGGCATTCCCTCAATCTGTCTTCATATTCCATAGTCCCAACATTCAAGAGACTCAAGATCACCTTAGTCAAACTTCTCTGGACTATCTCTAATATATCCCCATTCCCTTGAAAACCAGGCAGTCAGACATAAATATTGATCTTTGCACAGTCATCCATATTGTGACCTGAACAGGGCATTATACAATGTAACCATAACCTCTTTTCTTCTACTTTTCAAGGCCCTCATTATTGCTGTAATTTGTTGTAATGTCTGCACTATTTTAGCAGTGTGACATCTAAACTTCAGGTTTCTGTCTGCCATTGCTCCCAGACATCTCATCTCAGTCTCCTTCAAAATTACCCCACCAATTGTATCTTTGAATACTATTCTTGTCTGCCAAATTTCAAAACATTCCACTTCACAGCATATTGAACTAGTGACTCACTTACTTTGCCCACTGACAGAATCTATTCAGATCTTCTAAAGGCAATATGAATCTTCCCAACTTTACATCATCTGCAAAAGCTGCATATCTCCAGTTAGACCTGGAGTTATTACTATCATTAACCTACAAGTTAAACAATAGCTATTATTCATAATGAGCATGTAATTTACATTAGTTATACATTATAACTAATGTAAAACTATTTGGGAACATTGATCAAGTGTAAACGATAAGTATTTTAATACCGACTAGTTTCATTTCACCAAACTTAAGCTGTTGGCATCGTCAGGGTACAAGCACTGAGGTTAAAACATATCACAAAATAGATCTTCTTCTTCTTCTGCAGCTTCTCCCACTTAAGTGGGGTCACCGTTGATGATGAGTCTCCTCCACATCCTCCTGTCTTGGGCTGTCACCACATCCAAGTTCTTCATCCTCAAGTCCTCTTCTACCAGCTCCCTCCATCTCTTCTTTAGACGCCCACGCTTCCTCCTTCCTTGCACATCCATATGCATGACCCTTCTTACCACACATTCGTCCTCCTTCCTCATCACATGACCAAACCATCTCAACCTTGCCTCCTGTATCTTCGCTCCTAAGTTCGTAACTTTCACTGTTCCCCTCACATAGTCATTTCTCAGATGATCCTTTCTGGTCACAACGCACATCCACCTAAGCATTCTCATCTCTACTACTTCCATCCTGCTGATGTTATTTTTCCTCAGGGCCACAGTTTCTATAGCATCACTACTGTCCTATAGATTTTGCCTTTCAGATTGATCGGCACCCTCTTATTGCATAACACTCCAGCCATCTCCCTCCAGTTCCTCCAACTCGCTTGTATCCTGCATCCCACTTCCTTCTCAGCTCCATCTTCTTCCACTGTTGAACCTAAATATCTAAAGTCCCTCACCTTCCTGATGACATTTCCTTCCAGCTCCAGATCTGTCTCCTGGCCGCCGCCGCTCACTGTGCAACAGATATACTCTGTCTTACTTCTGCTCAGTCTCATACCTCTCTCTTCCAGTACTTTTCTCCATCTTTCCAGTTTAGTTCCCACTTCTTCTCTTGAATCTGCATACAACATTGTCCAAGGCGCATCTTCTCTCACCTCCTCTTTCACCACCTCCATCACAATGTTAAACAGAAACGGACTTAATGCTGACCCTTGATGCAAGCCAACTGTTACTTGAAACTTTTTGTCTGTCCCAGACAGGTCCGAACACTTGTCTTCACATTTCTGTACATCTCCCGCACCAACCTGACATATTTCTCCGGAACCTTCTTCTCCCTCAGACACTCCAGACTTCTTGCCTTGGCACTCTATCGTATGCTTTCTCCAGATCAATAAATGCCAGATGTAGCTCCTGTTGTTTCTCTCGAAACTTTTCCATCATCTGCCGTAACCCAAAGATAGCATCTATTGTTGATCTACCAGGCATGAAGCCAAATTGTTCTTTTGCAATCTCCACCTCCTTCCTCAATCTTTCATCAAGAACCCTTTCTAGGATTTTCATTGTGTGGGACATCAACTTTATTCCTCTGTAATTTTTACAATCTTGTGCATCCCATTTACCCTTGTAGATGGAGACAAGAGTACTCTCCCTCCATTCCTCGGGTATATTTTCCTGTTGGCAAACTTTCACAAACAGGTCTCACAGCAGGTCAATTCCCTCTTCCCCCAGTGCCTTCCATGCCTCCACTGGAATCCTGTTGGGGCCCACCGATTTTCCATTCCTCATCCTCTTCATGTCCTCCGTTACTTCCACTCTTCTACTCTACATATCACAAAATAGATCTTAACTATAAATTCTAAAAATTATAGTTACAAACTAAAATAGCATTGAACGTGAATAATACACATATCGCGTGTACATGATTTACTAGTTGTTGCTAAGGAACGTTCTATAATTAGCATTAAAGTTCATTTCTTGTGTGTTCAGAGATTTAATTAGGGTTTTCCATGTCTCTGAAAGTATCAAACCTTGGTTCCTGTTAAGGTTATCTGTAGTGTGTGCAACTGTAGCTGCTTCTCTGAACATTCAAGAGTAGTAGTCTTCTTCTATGTAAGGGGTATAACTTTTGTCCCACTCGATGTGGTTTGTTATGGAGAAATGTGATGACAGGCCTGATATGTCTTGTCTGTTGTTTTTAATATAACCAATGTGTTCCTGCTGTCTAATCTCGAGGCTTCTCAAAGTCTGGCCGATGTAACTCGAACCACACAAGCATGGGATATTGTAGACTCCAGCATACTTATAGAAAGGATGGGTATCTTTTGGAGATTGTAGTAGTTTACGAATTGTTTCTATAGGTTTGAATGTCACTCGTATTTTGTGTGGTTTGAGAAGATTAGCGAGCTTGTTAGAGATACTGCTCACATACGGAATGGCGATTGTTGTAATATACTGAGTGTCTTCTCGTTCTCTTTGTGGTGGCTCAGAGAAAAGGATTTTTGTTGACGCGTCTTCGTGGGTAGCCATTGAAGGCAAGGTCATTAGATATCAATGTTAATTCATCTTGGAGGTCCTTTTCATCTGTTGTAATGCAGACAGCACTTTTCTTTAGTATGTGTACTATGCTGAGTTTGTGAGAAATGTGGTGTGAGGAGCTGAAATGTAGATAACGTCCTGTATTCATAGGTTTCCTGTAGACTGATAGGTTCATAAGGCCGTTAACTTGCACTTCTTAATTAAGAAGCAAGTTAATGCATCCTTAGAAGCAAAATAACATCCTTATCTTTACATGTGAATGTTCATTTCAGCATTGCAATTATCTTTTGAGTTGTATTTGCAATCTTTGCCATGAACATTAACTTCCTATCAATTAACACTCCGAGATCCCCAGCCTCATCAGTTTCTTCTGGCCTAGGGTTCCCATAATGTTTTACTAAAATCTGGAAGATTCTGAAATTTTTACTTAAAAAAACCCGGGACATTTTGTAAAACAGACATGTTAAAAATTAAGTAAACCAAAAATAAAACTATTATATATGTTGCACTTTAAATTAAATACTGCTATAAACATACATTAACATTAAATTCACTTTAAAAAAAGGATTATTAATCACAAACATATATTTAATTAGAAAAATATTTATCAGATTTATGGACCTGTTCAAGAATTTTTTTTCTTTTGATATTTGATCATAGAACTCAGCACAAGAGAAAGTCTTAAAATATGTCTTTACAATGATTAAAGCTTTCACTGTCTCAATTTTAAGTCTTTTTTTTTTTTTTTCATCTGTCCAGAGCACATTTATTAATGAAAAAATATGTTCAACAGCTGCATTAGTTCCTGGCAGCGCTAAACAAAAACTAACTAGGCATTAATTACTCCCAGAATTTATACCTTGCTTTGTAAAATGAGCAAACATTTCACACCATTTATCACTGACATTTTGATCCTTCTGTTCACTCCACACTTCAAATTTGCTTTTACACTATTTTTTCACACATACAAACTTATCAAATAAGTCCTCTTCATTCACAGTAAAACTTAGTGACACTATCTGCATGAATATGTAGCTTTATTGTATGTTCCTCCAAGTCACAAGATCCTTTCCCTTCAAATTAATCCAATCCATAGACTGAAGAGGTGTGAGAAATGGTGTACACCTCTCCTGAATATATTCAGTACAGGTGCAGTAGAAATGTACTGCATAGCTTTCAAACTTTTCAACTGTTATGTGTCCTTCTTTTTCTAATTCTTGCAACTGTTTTCTCACAGTAGTTGTAAGAGACTTTTCTGCCTTCCTACAATTTAATCTTTCCACTGGTTTGTTTGTTTCATCCTTCACTTCAATTACTGTTATATCTTGCTTTTCAATACATTTAATGGTATCATAAAAGGTTTTTAACTGGCTGGCAAGGAAATGCAGGAGTGTAATTGAAAGTGGATTTTCAAAGAAATTTTTGAGACTGATAGGACATTTGTCAATAGAAAGAAAATATGACTTCAATGAAGGGAACATGTCAATAACCCTCTGGATTGCAGGTAAAAGAGAGAGAGCCATCTTGTCTTGCTGCTACCCAAAACAGTTTTATACTCTGTGTTTGTTAATTCACAAAATGATTTAAGTTCCTCAACTCGTACACAATATATGTAGAAATGTTGGTAAATCTTGTTAATTATTAACTGAAGATCGATAGGTAAGCAATCTGAAGCAGTCTGCACAGCATTATGTATCACAAGTGCAGGGCAACCAATTCCAATTAAATTGTTCACAGTGTTTTCTTGCATTTTATTTGAAGTACAGATTAATTTTTTCCCTTTCTCTTCTTTCCACCAAAGTTTGTATTTGTATTATCTGTTAATACAGCAATAACCTTTTTCAGGCGATCTAACTTCTGTAACACTTCCAACACATAAGAAAATAAAAGTTCTGAAGTTTCACCACTTAAATTAACTAACTCCAACACAATCAACTTCATACCTTTTTCTGGATGATAGTATCTAATGACCAGATGCACTAATTTCATGTCAAAGTGGTTTGATGAATCGATTAGTACCGATATAAAATGAACTTCTTTTAGCTCTTCCTCAATCTGCTTTATCGCTAATGGTGCAATAACATTGGCTATTATTGTCTCACCAATATAACCTGAATTTATCGTTGAAAATTTTTTTCACGATGGTTGTTGTGCAGTCCATGGAGTTAAAGCTATGGTTATGCACCGCTGTGTGATACGCGAAGGTTGCTTCCTGCATTGCCGGTGATAACTCTTTTTCCCTTTCACTCTTGGATTTCACAATTAAAAAATTACTTATACTGCAGTTGGAAGCCTTACTTCGAACACCAGCTTTATGTTTTTTCGTTTTTACATGGTTGACTACTTTGGCCAAACAGGCAGAACAACAAATATCAGGATTTCAGAACACAAAGACTACATCCGGTTCCACCAGTACAGCCGCTCTGGGCTGGCAGACCATGCCTTAGATACCCACCATAGAATTCGTTGGAAGAAAACAAAAATAATACACCGCAGCAAGTTTAAATACGAGAGATTATTCAAGGAATCTTCAGCAGCTCTAAAAAACGTTCCTAACCTCAACAAATTTGGGTGCATGAAACTGCCCCAAATTTGGGAGACTTACATTATGAGAACTTCAGCCCAACTGCCAAGTCAACCAAATTAGCCCACCAGAGGGCACCATTAGGACTTCAGGAACAATATTAGTTTCTTGCTTTCTTCCTCATTTGCTTTTGTTAGTGCCTGCATGCACATACCATATCTTTATGTTCCTTAAGATGGCAACGTGACGTTGCCGAAATATAGAAGTTATTTATTAAAGTTACCTTTAATTAATATACTTTATATGCGTTGCTAATTCCGTAAACTAATTACTAGTTATGTATGACCAACATATAAGCCTTGCTACTAGAATACTGCTTGATAGAATTTTTTGGAAGACATTAAATGGTGTACTGAATAATCAGATCTATTTGGAAGCATGTATTCTAGTTTGTATTTTGTGCTAATTTTATTACCTTGGGTAATCAATGTTTCCAAGATATTTGAAGGAAGTGGCACTTTTAAATTTTAGGTTATCATTGGTAAACTTGGCCGTGCAGTTAGCCTAGCGGCTGTACGCTTCGCAGCCTGGGGAAGGAGTGTCCTAGGTTCAATTCCCGTCGGTGATGTGAGGAGCTGAAGACTGTTCCTCAGCCATAGCCAAGTTAGCTGGTCTTGGGCGTGGACAGTAGAGCTTTTTCTCCAGTTTTTCCTGGTTTTTTTTTCATCCTGCAAAGCAGGCAAATCGACCTTGAGAACTCAACACTACAGGACATAGGATACACCGGGGCGTAGGGCTGACACCTTATCCAGTGAACGGTTTGAAGTCCGATGATTAATAAACCCTTGACACCGCAAGGTAAAAGAGGGTAAAAGGAAGATGAGATGATGATGAGATGAGATGGTAAACTGGTCATTTCCTCTTGAATTTGATTTCTGCATACTTTTAAATATTCAGTTTTATCCTGGTTGATTTGTAATCCTAGTTTTTTGGCAGCAGTTTTGATACATCATGTGCACTGCAGGAATCAATGCTGTTATCCTGCGCACATTGACAGTAGCAACTTCATTCAATTGTTGTGAACTGATTGGTTTGCGAACTCTTCTTGGTATAACTCTCAACAATCCCGTTTCTTCAAAACAACTACTCATTCATCGCAGAGCACATGGAGATAGTGGACCTCATCGACATTTGTTCAGGCGATGAAATTTTTAGAGTGCAGCAACAGCACTGCAATTGGTTAGGTAGTACAGCTTCATGAACAAAGTACACATTGAGACATGGTTAGTGCCATCATTGTGGACGGTATTAACAATGAGAACGAAGGGAAAAAAATCCCATATCCATCTTTTTAAATCCTCCTGGCACCTGCCGAATTGCATTATATTCAAATTCCATGCATTTGGCGTTTACATTGCTCCTGGTTATGAATTTTGGAACTACAGTAACCTCCTCAGTTACGTAAGTAATGCGTTCCGTAAACCTTTACGTAACTTGAATTTTACGTAAGTCGAATTTTAAATTGCTTAAGTGTAACTTCGTAAGAAACTGCAATATTTATTATTATTATATGTGTGTGTGTATATATATACAGATATGTACAGTATATTATTTACACAGTATTATTTTATAAATGAAACATCATGCAGCAGTATTTACTCGGATATAAACTATAAAAGTATGAAAAATATATAAAAGAATATAAAAACAAACTGAAATAACACTTTTCAAATAAAAAAAATGTCTTGTGACAGCTAATTTAGCTCTGTAGTGGGAGAGTCGGTGCTGGTGGTGGATGGTTGTGAAGAGGAATGCTGTTCACTGGCAACTTCTATCCCTCTCGATGTTGAAGGCTGAGCGTAGTCGGGGTTGCCTGAGTTGTCATCTTGACGTTGTTGTGAGCGGCATCTCACAAACATGTCTAGAGGATTGTGTGGTCACACGCTTTTTGTCATTGTAGATGGCCTTGTAGCTAGACATATTGGAATGGATATGGCGGCTAACATTCTCGAACTGCTCAGTGTTCGGATCCATCGATTCTAATTTTGCTAGCGCCATGTCTATCAGGTTAAAAGCCTTGGCTAGTTCCTTTGTCGTAAATTTCTTAACGTCTTGAGTTGGCAGTTCAATCGGCATAGTATTTTCTTCGGAATTTCGAAATGCCGCCAACTGAATAAGGTCATCATTAGTAAGCTCTTCATCATGACTCAAAAGAAGCTCGTTAACGTCAATGTTATCCACTTTCAGCTGTTATTGCTCTGCCAGTTGCACACATGTCTCAGTCGCTTGCTGTAATTCTTGTGTCAATTCAACAACTATATCAGTCATTGTCTGCTCTTCTTCCTTTAAATGATTTTGCACCATTTCTGGGCAGAGTTCCTTCCACACAGTGTTCATTGTTGTCCGCTTGACTTCATCCCATGCCACCCCGATGTTTTTGATAGCATCAAGGATATTATAATTCTTCCAGAAATCACATAGAGTAATGCCCTCACCACTATCAATGGCCTTGATTGCTTGGGAAAACATACAGTGCAGATAGTAGGTTTTGAAAGTCGCAATAGCACCTCGATACCTAGGTTGCAACAGTGCGGTGGTTCTAGGAGGCAGGTAAACAACTTTTACGTCAGAATGAAAGTCATCCAACTCTTCCAGATGGCTGGGAGCATTGTCCAGGAGGAGAAGCACTTTAAACGGGATTCCTTTCTTGGCATAATATTCCTTCACCTGGGGAATGAAGTGGTTATTGAACCAGTCTGCGAACAACACATGTGTAACCCAAGCCTTAGTACACTGTAAGCGGTTTAAGTTTCAAGTCCCCTGAAGTGTTGCCGCCAATCATAACACTGATCTGATCTTTTGCAACCTTGAATCCAAGCATAGAATTTTCCTCTTTTGCAATAAATGTCTGTGTTGGCATCCTCTTCCAAAAACAGCCTTTTCGTCAACATTAAATATTTGCTCAGCCAAATATTCCCCTCCTCAATTATTTCTACTAGAAGTTCAGGAAATTTACTTGCCATGTCTGCATCTGCACTTGCTGCCTCACCCGTGACTTTGATGCTGTGTAGATTTGTACGCTTCTTGAATCGTTTGAACTATCCAGCACTATCTTTAAATGCACTCTCCGTGTCCGTGATGCCAGCCTTCTCTTGTAAATCTTTATGTAAAGACCTTGCCTTCTCTTGGATAATCAGAAAACTCAACGGTATCTGCTTCTATGTCAATTCCTCGATCCAGTGAGACAACAATTTCTCCATCTCTGAAATTGGGCCCAGCCTCTTCTTGGTAATGATTGTGCCCTTCGACATTACCACATCTTTCATGCTTTCAACAATGCGAACTTTATCCTTCACTATCGTATTCACTGTCGAAATAGGTCGATTTATATCTCGAGCTATTGTTGATATAATTTTCCTGTCTTCATACATACGAATTATTTTCAGCTTTTCTTCTAAAGTAATTGCAGACCTTTGTTTTTTAGATTTATTACCAGTGCATTTGGTTTTGCGTTTCAAATCCATTTTAAGGGTAAATAAACAACGAACACTAATGGCAATAAACAAGTGACTAAACTAATCGCGCGAGGCAGCATGGACTACTGATGGGTCGGGGAAAAGAGGAATTGTTTACGGAGTCCTTATTTCTAATTGGTAGGTTTCAGTTTGAATGTTATGGCTTTTGCGCACTTGCCCTCTGCTGCTTTCACCATTTACCGATAACCTGTCACTGCCTGTTACTATTCGTTACATTTGCTGTGAATGCCGAGTCTAGTTAACATTATGTCGTTGCATACTGCAATGGATGTAAAAGACGCAAAAGCTGCAAACATGTTCAAATGCGCTAGTGGTTGTAATTTTCGAGATTTATTACGTAACTGTGAATTTACGTAAGTCGGGGGGGGGGGGTACTATTTTTTAGGGTAAAAAATGCTCCCAGCTCTAAAGGCAGTCTTCTTGTTTCTTTCTTTCTTGGAACAGACAAAAGAAACAGACAGATGTGACAAGGAATTACATACGCATTTGACTCTCATTATAGCAAAGTTATAAGGATCCCAGAAGTGGTAACTTGTTATAATGGCTAGTTTACTATAGTAAATGTCTTCTATTATAGCATTGCACATATGGGCTTTGGTTGGGACTTCTCAGTTTTTTATCTTAAGTAAATTTGTTATCATGTTGTTTGTTGCAGTGAGAGTTGACTGTGTTTTAATTCTGCTGATAGTTATATAAATGCTGGCCTGATTGGCCGAGTGGTTAGCAGCCAAAAGGCTGTGGGTTCGAATCCTACTGTGGGCATGGATGTTTGTGATTGTCTGTGAAAATACTAGTGGTGGTGAGCGGTAGATAGCATTGGTGTAGTTGTGGTTCATTGTAGTTGGTGGATTGAGTGATGGAGAGAATTTTAGAGTAGATGCCCTCCCTCAATGAGTCTATATATATGTATATTTTAAAAGAATTGAATGACATAAATCGAGAGTAAACACTCGGTTTATGTCATTCAATTCTTTTAAAAAATATGTTTAACAACCGAGTAAATCAATCTTCATACATACATACATACATACATACATATATATATATATATATATATATATTTACATATGTACTGAGATTGATTTACTCGGTCGTTTTGTACATTTTTTAAAAAGATTGAATGACTAGAACCGAGAGAAATGAAAACAAAGTTTATTAGTACTACACAACTAGTTTCAGCCTTCGTCAAGTGCACATTAAAAAAGAAATAACTAGTAAAAACATGAAGGAAATAACTGTAAACAATATGGAAAATTAGTGTATATATATTTCAATGTTGAAATGTTGAAGTCTGCGCATTCAAAATTGTTCCCTTGTTGGCTTCATTGTTGGGTGTATGCATGCGTATAGCATCTCGTGAACTCCAGTATTTGACCACAGCACAATGACAGTCTGAAAGGTTGTAACTCAGGTTGTTGTTGGGAATGTAGGGAGTTGAGAATGATTTCCTTTGATTCTATCCTCCTTTCTATTTCATCATGGCAACATAAAATGTTATTAGACTTGTCCCATTATGGCTAGGGTTTTCTTCACTAGAATTGGCCGACAATAGAACATGGCCAGACAAAACACTGGCTCGTGTTCTCTTGTAAGTGACATCTCTCTTGTGGTCCTCAATGCGTATACCTTTGTTGAATTCTCTGTTTGGACAAAGTAAGGTATGTCACAGTTGCACCAGAACTGGTAAACACCAGGATATTTAAGATTATGATGTCTAGGTTTCGGATGGGTCATAGGGAATAGATTTTAGGAAGAGGAGTAAATAAAGTTCTTATGTTGTATTTTCTAAGAACCTTGGCTAATTTGAGTGAGACAGAGCTTATGTATGGAATAGAAATATTACCTTTTACACTATTGGTCTCTTCATTATGGCGACCAGGAGGATTAAACAGGAATTTATTAGTAGTTTTTTGAGAATAACCATTTAGTTGAAAAGTAGACTTGACAAAATTGAGTTCTTTATTAAGTTCTATCTCATCATCAAGAAGAGAGCGAGCATGATGTCCTAGAGAAGAAATGATTCCAACTTCTGAGGAGGATAAATGGGAATTATCGTGGATATGCTGTTAGCGTGTGGGTTTTCTGTAAATTGAGATTTTAAGTTTTTCTGAGGAACGGGTCAGTTTGACATCCAAAAAAAGGAAGAGAGCCATTAGCTTCAAACTCTGCGGTAAATTTTGTTTTGGTATTGACTATTATTTAGATTATTATTATTATTCAGGCCTCCATGGAGTCAAAAGACTCTTCCTGGGAGGTCCTTCCTAAGAAACACAAATTCTATCAAGACTCATTGAGGGGAGGTCCCCCCCCCAAAAAAAAAGTCTATCATACCACTCCTTGAACTCATTGACCGTTCTCGCTCTCACCACTCCATCAGGCAATGCATTCCATGGTTCAACCATCCTCCATGCAAAGAAACCACTCCTCACCCTCTTGCTCACAGTTTCCTTTCATAACTTCCAGGGATGGCCTCTTGTCATCACTCCTTCCCGCTGTTCAACCAAGCGAAAGAACTCTCCAGTGTCAACCCTGTAACCACCTCTCAACAGTTTAAATGTCTCAATCATATCACCTCTCCTTCTTATATCCACCAAACTCTGCAGTCCACATTCCCTCAGCCAATCCTCATACCTATCATTGTACAGTCCTGAAACCATCTTTGTTATCCGCGTTTGTATCCTTTCCACAGTTAATTTATCCCCTTCAAATCCTGGGGACCAAATCTGAGAACAATTGTCCAAGTGTGGTCTGATCAGGGTCTTATACAACAGAATGATAACTGTTTTATCTGTGCAGGTCAGCGTCCTTCTCATTATTGTAGCAATCCTCTGTGTTACTTTCACCACCTTTGCAATATATCCCCTAAATTTCAGGTTTCTATCAATCATCAACTCCAGATCTCTTGTCTCCCCTACTTCCTCCAGTATAGCTCCTCCCATAGAGTATGCAGCATTCGATGTGTCCCAAACCTCAAGACCTTACATTTTGTTGCATTAAACTCCACCCCCATTCATTTGCTCATCTATCTAGCTTATTCAAATCCTCTTGCAGGGCTGCTGCAGCTGCACTATTACTAATAATCCTTCCCAGCTTCGCATCATCTGCAAACAACTGAATATCCTCTTGCAATCCACTGACAATGTCATTGATATAAAGGTTAAACAACATAGGTCCCGGTACTGAGCCCTGTGGAACCCCACTTGTAACCTCTGCTTCCTTGAAACTGCCCCACCATAAACAACTCTCTAATACCTATCAGACAGCCAATCCTGAATCCAGTTGACCAGTCTGCCATACAGACCCATTTGCTGCAACTTAAATATCAGCTTATCATGTGGCACCCTGTCAATTGCCTTCGCTAAGTCTAAGAAAATGGCAGTATATGCCTTTTCCCTCATCTGTTGCTCTTGTAACTTTATCATAAAAGGCTAACATATTGCTAAAACAAGAGCACCCCTTCACAAATTCATGTTGACTCTCACAGATAACATTACCCTCATCTGCCCAATGCTGTATGCGGTCCTTCACTATTTTCTCCAAGATCTTACTAACTACTGATGACACACAAACTGGTCTATAATTAGACACTTCCAGTCTGCTACCACCCGTTTGCAATGGCACTATCTTACCTTCCTTCCATTCCATGGGCACCTTTCCAGCAGCCAGACTTCCATTGAAAAGCCAGGTCAAAGGCACTGTCAGTTCCCTAGCACATTCTCTCAAAACTCATGGTGAAATACCATCCAGTCCCACAGCTTTACTGACATCCAGAGTACTCAGTATTTGAAACACACTCTCCTCCTGTACCTCTAAACCTTGAACTTGCCCTATCCCTCTAGCATTAAAACTGACTCCTCCAGAATGAAATACTCCAATAAAGTGTTCATTGAACAATTCTACTATGTCCTCTGCATCAGTCACTCTATTCACATTTTTATCCCACAATATCATTCTTCCACAGTCATTTCTCCTCCTACGGTCCACATATCTAAAAAATTCCCTAGGATTTTCTTTGGAACTTAGGGCTAATCTGTTCTCATGTTCCAGTTTCGTCTTCCTTACCAACTAGTCACTCTTCTGGCCTGTGTCTTATACTCTTCATGCATCTTCTCTTCTCCTGTCTCCTTATATCTCTTCCACAGCCTCTTTTTCATATGCAATTCCTGTTTAATATTGTTTGTCATCCACTTTACTCCAAATTGTGTCCTCTTGTTCACTCGTGGTATACAACTTACCATTGCTGCTAACAAATATTCTTTCATAATTTCCCACGCACTAATGATACCCCGGCCTTCCAATTCCTGCCTTATAATTCCACTTACGTTCCCATCTCTTTGATACTCCTG